>NW_025335780.1:3003996-3101455 GCF_004798865.1 Varanus komodoensis
CACACACACACACACACACACACACACACACACACAACTATGATAATGTGTTATCTAGGCTTGAAGGATCAACTTTATGATGCTTGTCTATTGACAAGAGTATAAACGAAGTGCTGATGGATCAAACCAAAGTCTTATCTATTCCAGTTTCTTGTTCCCAAAAGGGGGCAACACTCTTGTCCTTTTGCCCCAGCCTCAGTGAAGGCCACAACCAGGAGAAGGTGGCCACACCACTCCCAGCCACTGCTTCTTGCCTATGATCCATACAAAAAAAATAATCTCAACTGGTAGCCTCCTTTAGCCTCCTCTTCCTCCTCCATGTATTTGTCTAATCACATGCAAAGCCATCTAACACTTCGTTTAGTATCTGTCTTGTGGTAGCGATTTCCGTAACTGAACCACAAGCTTTGCGAAGAAATGCTCCCTGTTGTCCTAAATCTCCCACCGTTTAGTTTCACTGAATGACTGACTTTGAGTAGAATGAGAAAGGAAGAAGACCTTTTCCACATCCATTTTTCCATGCCATTCATCATTTATAATGATGCCTTTCCCCCTAAACTTTCCCCAAGTAAGTTCACAGAAGCCCACTTTCAGATAAACTATTTTGCTTTTGGTGTGTGTAGATGAGTGTTGGAAGCCAATGGAGAGAGATTAATTAGCTGTCGTAGTGCGTCGAAATAAAAATGCAAGTGAAGGCATCAGAGGCCAACTTAAGGATAGCTATAATATAGCTATAATATTTATAGAAATTGTGCATTAAATTATTCTATAAGCACAAATGCATTGATAATCTATTCAAAAGTTATAGGAAGTTTTTAAAGATAATCTTTCTGCGACAGCCCTTCTTTGGAGGCTTCTCTTTCAATGGAAACTGCCCAGGATGTTTGTTGGTACAAGGGAATTTCTTTAAATGCTGTTACAGACACCTATGTTGCCCCTGCAAGTAATATCCCTCCATGGGAAAATGTCAGAAAAGCTGGAGAACCCCTTTATGGAACATATTTCCTTTCCTCAATACCAAAGACACAAAGCCATAGATGTACTGACTCTACAAACCAGGTGGTATTCTGGCAACATTTTTTTATGGACAATCCCACAGTAGACCTTATTAAAGACTGGCCTCACTATTCTTTTATCAGGTCAGGGTCTAAGAGAACATGCCCAAATCACATACCCTGATATTCTAGGAATCATAATAATTATAGTGAAGTCTGGTGTTAGATAACTAGAATGTCAACAGGAAGGAAAAATGGTGCATTGAAAAACTAAAATACACTTTTTGAAAACATATTATTTATATAGGACAACAGCTGTGTCTCCATCACAGATTTTCACACACTTTCAAAAACACCTCACTAATGCTATTGTGTTATTGATCAATTGTTTTCATCTAAATGCTATTTATAGGCTGAAATAGGTTTCAAATAAATGGGCAAAGACAACAAAGAAGACAGGGAAAGAAACTATATATTCTTATAGAAGTGCTGAAGGGAAAGAGCACACAATATTATCATCACCATTACGCCCAGCCAATGGCCTGGCCTGGCAGTACCATCAAGATGGTAGCTGGTCAAAGTAGAATGTTGGGCTGGTTGGACCTTTGTCCTGCTGGGTAATTTCTTAGGTCCTTCTACATCGGATTTTTCAGAAAGTCCTGTTGACCAAGTAAATGGAAGTTGTTCACAAGAAGGCTTGCCCTTAGCCCATCTTCCAGTCATTTGTTCCATGTGAGTAAATTTACTACTAAATGCAAGGCAGTTTGACAATCACACTGGTAGCCCTGTGAGTCCACTAATGGATAGCTACTTCTTGCAATGGCAATTAGATTGATTCTACTGCACCCATATTTCTGTCATGGGTAGGGAATCCCTCTACTGCAGAAATTTCAATGTAGTACTTAAATGGAGATATGAATGTAGGAAAGAAATCATTTGAGCTCAGTTATGGCCAGGATTGACTGTGGTCACACCAAATGAATTGACCAGGAACCTAATTTGTCAACATCTGCAAACCCGAAGTTCCACTTTAAGGAGAAAAAATGTGTTTGAAAAATGTATATTTTGGGAGAATGCATCCCTAGGCAGGAAAGTTGGAAAATTGCAAAAACTTTCCCAAGAATTGTGTCCCTGCTTGTATTCACATTCCAGGAATTACAAACAGGAATACAATCCCACTCTGCATGCAAGCACTTCACTATTTTCATGCAACAGCAAGCAATGTTGTGGCACAGATATGAGTCAAATCAACACTGAAGGCAAGAGTCAAAGAACTCCAACAGGCTTTTGCTGATTTCCAGATCCCTAAACAGAAGTTTTAAAATGGTGTTCATACATTTCACCCCCTCTTAAAATGACATATGGAAGCACAATGGTGCAACCCTTGATTCTGCCTTGAAATATCTAGTCATGTCCATCTTCTTCTGAACACACATGAGCTGCCCCTAAATGGTTGAGCTCCTAAAACACAGGCCTTGCAAAAGCACAATCTTTTGAGAATACAAAGCATAACTTCATATACTTTAATTTATTAGCTACAAATACATCACCCAGTGGGGTTGGACTGCACTTTGAAAAGACCCCTCATCATCTTCTCTCCCTCCCTGTCTCTCTCTCTTCCTCACCTTTGTGGCGTGCTCTCCAAATGCCTCTTCCCTCACTCCCCAGTGTCTCATCAGTCTTTCACACAGATCATGAGCTGTTAAGGATAATTGCATTGAAAGGCGCCTTGTTACTTCTGGGAGTGTAAGGTTGGCTTTGAGAGCGCAAGGCTGGTATTTGCCATAAAGGCATGGCGGTGGTAATACGCGCTGAATTTAATGGAAGGGAATTACTTTGGAGGATTGTGCTGAGGGATTAATGCCTTATCCCAGAGAAGACATTTGAACAAACTGTGCATGGAGATGAATTAAAAAGATGTTCAAATCACTATTTCTTTGCTAGAGTTGCTCAAAGGTCAAACACATCCTAAACCTTAATGATAATGAAAATGCAAGGATTAAAAAATGAAATAAAAAATCATATTTAACTTAGAAGAGACTATTGCTGCATTTTCCCTAGTGGTCTTAGGGAGGAGGAAACGGAGAGAGATAAAGCCAGTCCTGTTCCAGACGCATACCATGCTGCAAGTGTGTTTTGCTGCAGAGTGCAAAATTAGTGCCAACTGCTTTAAACTCGAATTTCTTTATGAGTGGATAAGGAAGCATAGATTGATGCATAGACAGATAATGGACAAAGAAAGCAATGCTCAGTTGTATTAAAATTACTACTATGTCTAAGTTTTTGATGTATTGTGTTTGACTGTTCAGCAGGTGGGCAAAAGAGAAAGTTGTGGACACACTACAGTCATCCAGGATCCATCACAGAGGGAGAGTTCAACTGGGAGTCCTGCACTGGGCAGGTGGTTGGACCTGATGGCCTTCTTGGCCCCTTCCAGCTCTAATATCCCAGGATACTATGATTCTATTCACACAAGGGCATTTTCTGTTAACAGGTGACTTCTGATCCAGTAGAGGTTTCAAATGGTTAAAAAGGAGTAGTAATTTTGCCAGTTCCCCTCTCCCCGTCCAGTCCTTGAAAATGCACTCTGCAAGATTTGAGGACTCTCTGGAACATTGGCTCTGTAGACTGCAGAAGTATGCTGAATGACAGAAAATTGCCTTCTCACCCTTTTCTGCCCAGATCCAAAAGTCTTTCTGACAGAGGATTTTGCCACATCACACATTTCTTAATTTATAAAACCATCTGCTCATTGAATGATTCAGTGTCATTCTTATACAAATCTGCAAATAAACAATGAAAAAAGAAAACAGAAGTAACTGCTCCACTGTTTCTAAATTCTTAGTGGAACACTATTTGAGAATACATCACCTAGCAGAACAAAAAACTCTAGATCTAATCCATTGTGTTTCTAATAAACAACCACTTGTAAATGAAATTGTGGTTATCCATCCCATTCCTTATGAACATTTGCTAATGTATTCATGGCTTAGCCACTAATAGCCTGCAATTCTTAAATGATTGACTCTGTATTAAATAGTAATTATGACCTGGTGACCAGGCCAAATCACTACAAATGTGCATAGCGGTTGTAAAGGTGCTTCTAACCAGGAAGGATTATCCACCATTTTCCAGTCCAAAAGAACTAACCAATTAAATAGAGGGTGAGGTCAAATTTTATTGATTGTAGATTCAATGAGAACTCTCATGTTGCTTTCCTTCCCCGCCCCAACCCCTTGTAATAGAAGTATGATTTCTTTAGAACATTCCCCCCCACCCACAAATTTCCAGAGGCTGTGCTTCTAAGAGCAATAGAATATGAGTGGTCCTACAACAACATAATGATTCATTGACATAAAGATCAATAAGACTATAAAACCTTGGAGCCAGAAAATAAAGGGAGGAAAATAAAGCCCTTTACAGTTAAACAGCTACAATATTTTTACCAAAGGATTTGTAACTCTTAGTAGGCATTTGGATAAAACTGGCATAGTGAGAAGAAGGCTGTGCCATTTTTATGCATGGCAAAGAAGATGTGAGGCCGTCTAACACATTCAGGTTCTTTGTTTGAGGACGGCAGCATCAAGTGCTGACATTCATGCAATGGGGAATGGGTCATCACAGACGGAGAATGTTGAGATGAACTCATCAGCTACAAACTCATCACACCCTGCTCGTTGGAATGAAATCAGCCCATACAGCTGCTAGTCCTCATTTATGCATCATCTCTCTGCCAAGGGTACACGACCAGAAAAAGAGCTTGCATCCCTGACATCTCCAGGCAGAGATGAAGAAAGCTAAAGCCCTGGATACAAAGGTCAAGTACTTCCAGCAACCCTTGGATGGGTAATCAACTCTTCTGATTCAGTAGCAGTCTGGTGCCCATGTTCCTCTCCTTGCAGCTAGTCTCCTTGCATTGGTCTTTGTTTGAAAATGATTGCCAACAGAACATTGCTAATTAAGCTGCAGGAGGTTAATTACTTTCTAATAGAATATAAATATTTTAATAGAATTAAATACTAGCTTTCTGAAATAAGATTTGAATACATCCATTACACTTGATGGATATACAAGGTGTACGCCCATATATTTTATATAGGACAAGATATCCTACTGTTCTTATGGGAAACCATGCTTAGACCTCAACAAAGCCTAACCAAACAGCCGTTATGTTTGTGTGTAGACTGTGCCAAAAGATCACCTGTTCAAACAATGAAAGCATCATAAAGTCCTCACTTCGCTATAATCTCGAAGGGTATGTGCAGTTTTTTTATTATCTTACCAGTACAGTTTCTAAGGTATGATTAAAGCTGAGATATATGTGGACAAAAGGGAGTAAAGGATTGCCAGAAAACTATATGGTGCCAGGATCAGGATTACCCAGAATTGATCGATAGCTATGCAAGAGCTGGCAGGCTAGTGCACCCTCATAGCTGCTATCAGTTTTCTGTACACACACACACACACACACACACACGGATTTGGAGATTTTCATGACGTATTCAGCATATTCAAAGAATTCTCCTGTCATGAAGCAAATCAGAACATGAAGAGAGGGGAATAAGAGAGGGAAAACAGTGGAGGCAGAAAAACAGAAAGGAGGTACCATGCCTACTTCCAATAACCTTCCAATAGGTTATTCACCCTCATGGATGGAAGGGCTCAGGGGTGAAACACACCCTCTGCATGTAGGAAGCTTTAATCGCTGGCATCTCCATGTACAGCAGGTAATATGCTTGAAAGTCTGCCAGGCAATGTTTGTTTGTTTATTTTGTATAAAAGATGTTAGCATCATTCTCTTTGGGAGACCAGTAAAATAAAAATGTCAGTAATAACATTAAATGAATAATACAGTTAAATATTACAATAAATAAACAAGATAAAACAAGGCATATATAACTGGACAGAAATGTTAATTACTTGGATTAATAAATTAAAACCAGTGTCATTAATATAGATGGTATAAGTGGCACCACAGGTAGATCAAAAAAGATATTTTTTTTTTCATCAGTGTTGACAGTATTGGTTCATAGATAGATCAGTTCTGGGTACACGGTTTGATCCATGGCCTGGCTCAGTGTAATATGATCCTAATGACCCAGCTCCTCATGAAGAAAAGATTCCTCACCATGTCTTCTTCTAGATGAGTGCCAAATCCACTGAAATCAACCAGCAAGACTCTGTTCTATTTCCCCCTTTTTCTGCTTATGAACTCAGAGCTTTCAGTGGTAGCATCCATGCCTTCACAGAGGCCTGCCAAGCTCTCATCTGCCCTCACTTGGCTAAGACCTAACCTGGACCTTAGAAGTTGATGCAGGGTTTACTTTCAACCTGGCCATGCTATTTGGAACTGAGTCACAGGTGTGCACACTGTTGTACATGAATGCAGCTGTCTAATTACTATATCTCAACTTGGACAACATTTCTGTCTTTTTAAAATACATAAATGAGGTGTGGATGACACACAGGACAGGTGTATCTCAGGGCTGAATGACTGTGGAGCGGGCAGCCAGGTTATATCATGGTTTCAGCCAATTGTACCTCACAGGTGTTGGAAGAAAAGGTCTTCTTCAGCTGCCTAGCTGGGACCAATAGCCACTGAGGTTCTGCCTCTCAGAATGTGCACACATTCCTCTTAGTAAGGTTCTGCACAACATTTCTGTTTGTGCTTGTTTGTTGCCTTCCACAAATGAGGTTTTGGGCAGTGCTTAGTATGTCCTCCCCAGTTTGGACTTCACCAGCTCCACAGGATTCAGCATCCTCCTGCTCTGGTTTCCCTTAAGATCACTGCAAACCATGACTTTCCAGCACATTTCTGAGAATTGGTCTCCAGCACATATGTTTGTCCCTCTTTAGCTTCAGGTAGACGATTTGCTCTCAAATGTTTTATCTATCTGTCTCCAGAAAGTAAGCAAGCATACAAATGGAAATACCAAGCTTTTGGACAAATGCCACTTGGCGCAAATCTAATAAACTAGGTGGCTCGATGTTGTGAATAGGAAGGGGGAAATCTGGCAAAAGGGAAAATCTGCTTATTCAAATCCAGTGGCACATCTGACTGTCACGCTGGAGGCTGAAACAAAATATTTGTCTTGGGTAATAGCTCCAAGTTTCTCTTATCCGAACTCACAGATAGGCATGAATGTCTGAAATGAGCAACCAGGCACTTCCTGCCCACTTACACCTGCCTTCAGACACAGAATATTTGATATCTTTTTAAAGCAATTAATTCAATAGATTTTATCACGCGCGCCAAGCCTATAATCTTCTAAGAAAATAACATTTGTAAAATATGTAAAATAGAACTGCACACACACACTCTCTCTCCCATGAAACCTCAAGCTACAGTCCTGTAATACCCACATTGCTATATATTTCTGTGTGCATGTTGATGTACTTGCTGCCAATAGGATCATGATACATACTATGCAACTTTTGTTTTCTAGAAGTTTGTGAATATTTGCTACTACCACCACCAGCAGCTGCATCCATGTTCTGAGAGATACGCATGTAGGAACTCAGTATGGAACACCAGACTACGGACATGACAAGAATCTATGGACAATGGAAAGTATGTGAATTTCTAACATGCTTGCAAGGCCTGTACTCTGTGGTTTGATTCACTCCTTTCAGCTTTGGGAATAATCTTAGTTTATTGCACCTGCCGAATGGGTAAACATTTTCTGGAATGACTTCTCGATGTTTGGTGCATTTGTAATAATCTGGATCTTAGCTTTCTGCATGCAACTTGAGTGCTCTATAGTTCAGCTGATTTATTTGAGTTATCTTCATGGGTTGATCTACATCAACGGCTTGGGTCCTGGTTACCTGAAGGAGCGCTTATGTCCATATATGCCCGCCCGCCCCTTGAGATCAATAGGAGAGGCCCTTCTCTGGGAACCCTCCGTGAAGGATATTAGGAGGGTAAGTACTCGGAGGAGGGCTTTCTCTGTGGTGGCGCCCAATCTATGGAATGCGCTCCCCAGAGAGGTCCGCCTGGCGCCGTCGTTATTTGTTGTTCGGCGCCAGGCGAAGACCTTTTTATTCAAATGTTATTTTAATTGTTAATATTATTTATTCATTTTATTCTTTGGCCAGGGCGACTTAATTTATATTGTTAATTTATATTGTTTTATTGAATTCTATTTATTTATGGTTTGTGAGCTGCCCCGAGGCTTCGGCGAATGGGGTGGCATAGAAGTCCCCTAAATAAATAAATGAAAAAAATAAAAACAGCATTAGAAAGGTAAAACTAACACTGAAACTAGAATTCAAACAAAATAAAGTCCCCACTTTCACTGTAGGGGAAGTCCAATTCCCTACAGTGTTTGAGGACTGTAGTGGAATTTATCAGGTTAGATCCAGATTAAGTGCTACTTGTATAGGATTAATAGCTATAGGTTGTAAATCACCCAGAGAGCTGCAACTATTGGTCATTACAGAAAATAAACAGATGTAAAGTTCTTGGAATAGGCCCAATGACATCAATGGAATTTCAACTACCCATAGTTAATTTAAGACCACTTCCACAGATCCAGTCTAATTATAATTAAAAGTGGATCCATCCCACTCAATTTTATAGAAGAAAGTGCAGGACTTGGTGCTGAAGCCCCTCACAGCAGTGGACAATTGTAGGGAACAAGTATCCCCTCTTCTAAATGTCAGGGATGTTTATGAACCCATCTCCCCCCAGGAAAAGAACAAGCGGATCAAAACAAGTTTTATAATGCTTAGAGACCTTTCTGTCTGCTGGAATCCCCGGGCGGATGTTAGCAGCATTCATCTGCTACTTTTAACAAACATACCCTCTCAAGAGAAACATGGCTGCCACAAAAAAGAGCAGCGCTGCAGCCTAGGCAGGGTAACTGTAGGAAAACGGAGCTTTCCTGGCCCAGAGACTTCACTCCGGTGGCCAGCCCTGCTTCCTGCCTGAATCCAGCCTCACCGTCTTTCTGGACTCACCCAGTGTGCTCTAACGTCCAGCACAGTGGAATAGCTTGGTGAGAACCACACGATGTTGTTGTTGTTGCTGCTGTTAATTATTACATTTTTATACTGACCGTAGCCAAAGCTCTCTGGGCAGTTTACAGCAATAATCATATACTGAAGCCACCCATCCCTTTTCCGACCAGGCCTGACCCTGCTTCGCCTGCAAGATTAGGCAGGATCAGGCACTTCAGGCTAAACGGAAATGCGATGATGTGATTTGGCAAGGAGGAGAAGCAGCATGGCGGAACAGCTCGCA
This sequence comes from Varanus komodoensis, assembly GCF_004798865.1. Classification (NCBI taxonomy): domain Eukaryota; kingdom Metazoa; phylum Chordata; class Lepidosauria; order Squamata; family Varanidae; genus Varanus; species Varanus komodoensis. The sequence continues at coordinate 3,013,237 of NW_025335780.1, forward strand.
GTAGGAGGAATTGCAATAATCGGACAAAAGGTCGTGCAACGAACAGAATTTTTTCAGTCAATTATTCACTATGGGCTATCACTGTAATCATGTATCTATTATGACACCACGTTCTGCAGTGGCAAATGCTGCTCCTCTTATTTTGATAGTGTCGTTAGTATCATCATCCCACCCCCACCCGGAGATACTTTATTTTTTCAATGGGCATTCAGCATGCACGTATTTCATGCTATGCAATTATAGCTGTTGGGAACACTGTTAAATAGCAATGCATACCCAAGCAAGGCCGCCTGCCTCTCTGCGCCAATGCTGGTCTCCCAGACAGGCAATCAGTTCATTTCAACCTGCCCCAAAACATTTATAAATCATACAATCCCAATCAGCACTGCTTGTATTTTCACTCTGTTCTGCAGACTGCCTTTTTGCTCGCTTTGCTGTCTCAGGCCAATGATGTGTCCAAAAAGTATCTGGGCACATTATAATAGCAGCAAAAGGCTCTCTGTGCGTACTTCTAGCACATAGTGATGTGTGAGGAATTATGTTCTTTTTATTTCTTAAATCAGAATTTACCCTCTCTGCACCTCTTGAACTGAAGGCCACAAACTGAGGCTAAACTCTAACTGGTGTTCAGCATGCATACATTGAAAAATGTCCATAAAATGTATCCTTTGGGGAAAATATGTACAGGAATGTTTTAATCGATGGGAGAATGTGCATACACTTTTAAGATGTGCACAGTATTTATTTATTTTGGGGAAAATGTATGAAAATGCACACCAATGGTCATGTGGAAAGGAGGGGAAACATCTGCACTCTGATGCATACAACAAGCTTGGAGGTGGGCTGGATGCCTTCAATGGAGCCTGGAGAACTTCGGTAAGCTCAGACTTTAGTTTGTAGGCATAACTCTAGGGAATCATGGAGATTTTGGGGGAGCTGAACTGAGATAGGTCTTCTGGACCAATGTGCCCAGTACAGTCTCCTTTAGTTTTTGCCCATTTCCAGATTTTTGCCATGTATGCGTTGACTCAAAGACTTTTCCAAATGGGGAAATGCAGATGCTTTTACCTAGGATGCACTTAAATGATGGATAATGTACATATAAAGGACACATGTTAAACTGACCCAGAACAAATGCGTATAGGTATAGCTGTGTTCTATTGCACTGCAAAGTTTTAATCAACAGGTGGAAAGCCCAACTTTCAGCTAGTTGATTAGTCAGGCTCAAATATAATTAGCAAAGCTAAGGCTACAGTTCTATGCACTTTAGGCGTGTACATTCCATTGAACTTTGTGGCAGAGAGGGATAGAACCTAATTACTTGAGGCTCCATCTAGCAGCAATGCCATTTTAATTTTTACTCTAGGGTAGGCAGAAAGAATCTGATCCAGACTGTAAATGCCTCCCTGTGCTAGGGGATAGATCCAGGTGGATGTCCTTGTGTCTATTCTATGGATATGTGTGTGTGTTACTTAGTGATCCCATATTAATCAGCAGTGGAGTGAGAGGGTACATAATTAATTGTAATCCTAATTAAAATTAAAGGGCCACCTAATATAGGCAACATAATTAAATTGCTTACAAAAATTAAAAGTTTAATTTTAACATTAAAGAGTGACAATAGAGCATGTTAATTTTCAGCGTGACAATATTCAGTGTGAGGGTAATTTTAAGAACGTTCATGTAGGCAAACTGCTGATTAAAGGGAAACTACTGTTTAAATTAATTGGAAAAGTTATAATCACTGCCCATGTTCTAATTCAGAATATGAAGCAGGAAAGCAATGCCTTCAATTCTGGAAGTGTTGTAATATGTTGGTGTGCGTGCATATTTTTTCCTACATGTTTAATCATATGCTGGATTATGTGCATATTTTAAAAAAGAACCTGCAAGTACCTGAAGCCATAAGTGAGTCTGAGTGCCTCCCCCTCCCTCTCCCCTTCCCTCTGTGTGTGTGCGTGTGCATGTGTGCGCGTGTGTGTGTACACACATGTAAATAACAACTCATAGTCAAGTTCTGCTCGCATTTAATTGAATCCATTAGTTATTTCTTACTTCATTTTATTCATCTTTTGCTATTTATTGTTTTAAGTGTATTACTGATTGTACTTTTACTATTATTGTTGATTTTAAACTTTGTAAGCCATCCTGAGATGTTACCGTGAAGGACAGGACAGTAATGTTATTTATAAATAGCTAGCTAGCTAAATAGATGGATAGATGGGACAACTGCAGTTATAACCTACATATCTACTTCTATGTCTCAGGCATAGAGATATGTTTGCTGTAATAATCAGCTACCATTTACATTATTAGATGGAGACAGACTTTGACAGGTTTCTGAGAGTAACTTTTCTGTCTTGTTTTAACCAGAAACTAAAAAGAGAAATAGAAACTAAAATGACACACAATCTGAACCTTTCATTAAAACACGGAGCTGGCATTGGGACATTTCTCTGTGATAAGTCCTCATATTTTGCACTGAAATCAGAATGAAAACTTCTTCTGTCTTTAAGCAAAAGTACTAAAACTGCAGTGTAATAATCTAGAACTATAATGGGAGTGTAATTCTATATGTACAGGATGTGGGGGTACATGTGCACATACATCAAACACTTAGGCAATCCAAATTCTCATCAGAAAATGCTGCACAGGCTGAGATTGAGTTAAATTATGCAAATTGGAAAATGCATAACCATTCATAATTTGCTATATGTCACACAACTATTCAGCGCTTGTTAATATTTGCACAATTCATTCTGGTTTTGCTTGTAATTTTGAGGTCAACGAGCTACTTAAAGCACTGAATCCCAATCCCTGACCAAGCAATGCATCTCAGCTTTTCTAACTGAAGACAGAATCATTCCCATCCTCACTAACTCACTCAGCCTGTTCCAGCAGTGGAACTGTGGGCAATGAAGCAACGAGGGAGATGGCTAGAGTGAATCTGGCTGAACACGGGTAAGAGCACCCTATCGAGTCTAGACCATGATGGTGAAGGGGGCAAAGAGAGCTTTCTTCTCCAGCATTGCATCTTCTCGGTGCAGTCCAGCAGAACTATTCCAAGAGGTTTGTGGCCTTGTATGTGCAGGCCCTAAAGAGAATCAGGAGAACCCTTGGATGCTCACTGTGATGGGTTTGCACAGCACTTTGAGGATAAAGTCTTATATTAAGCTTGAATTAGACTCCACATTTAATGCAGTCCCGTGGACGGGTGGGCCAACATATGCATATAAGCCCTGTTCTTGACCAACTGCTAATCAAAGTCTGGGCCTGCTTTGAGGTGCATACAATGACCTACAAAGACCTAAACAGATATCTAAAGGAATGCCTCCTCTCATATACACGTAGTCCACCCCTAAGATCATCTATGGAGGTCCTTATCCAGGATCCACCTTTAAAAGATGGAAGAAAGGTGGCCACGAGGGAAGAACCTTCGCAGCAGTGGTGCCTCAATCAGGGAGCCAGCTCCGCATTGAGGTGTACCTGGCACCAGCTCTTTATACATTTCCTCACCAGGTTTTAGTATAATTCTTTATACTATTTGATTCTCACAATTATTATGTATATGTTTTGATTTTATGCAGTTTTGTGCAGTTTTGTTTGTACATCATTTTGAAAGTATCTGCTAAAGACAGATTCTTAAAACTTTAAAGAAATAAACAAGCTTGATGACCTCTGGATGTGCTGAACTACAACTACCATTTCCCCCAGACTCATGGATGGCAATAGATGAGAAAAACTGCTTTAACAAATCCTGCATCTGCCAACATCCTTCCCGTCTCCATCTAAGGGGAAAGATACATCACATGTGGGAATTAGTCTGGTAAAGATTGTCATGGTTGGAAGCATCTAAGAGCCCTGTTGTGAGTTTCAGTTTGATCAAAGCTTATCAGTTTGCGATTGTATTTTCTTATGCTTACCTGATGATCCTGTTTAAATTTTGTTAATTTTCAAAACTATAGGTAAGCGCCAATGATGCAGATTTCATGTATGCAGATTTAAGGTATCTATTCTTGTGCTGGCAGTCACCCTTGTATGAGTAGATGAAAACCAGGAAAATTAAGCTTGTTGAGGTTCACCAAGTTCCAACTCAAAGTACATTTCAGCTTGCACCCATATCATATTGCAAGTTTTGCAGTTTTCCTGAAGTTTATAAGTCTGCACATCAATCACGTGCATTTTTAAATGTACACATTTCCCCCATTAAAATTAAGAACACCAGTATGTTTGAATACTGCTACAGTTCTTGGAGGTACACATTAGATCAATTCTGCTCAAAAATAATCTGAAATGAATTGGCCTCATTTAAAAGGACAATACCACCTAGTCCAAATTTAACTTCCTTTTTCTTTGAACTGGTTGGTTATGTTTGAACAAACTTCTTTTGTTGATATTATGAATTTGGAATGAAATATTCTCCACATAGGAACATATGAGTGGGGCAGCATTTAATTTTTATATGAGGAGCAGTTTCAGCATTGTATGGTTGGATGGTGCTGCAATAAATCAAACTATCTGAGCAATCCATAAAAACACATGACAGTTACACTTTTTTCTTGGGATAGAGAGGTCATCATTCATAATAGTGAAAACATCCAGAAATGTCCCTAAAAATAAAATAGAAACCCCCTTAGGTGTCTTTCCTGAACAACAATAAAAATATTGCTTGCTGTAAAATTTGTAAGAAGGTTCTATCCTGTCAGCTCAGAAGGAATGAAGATGAATTGCGTGCAGAGAGTTACATCCGGAAGACCTATAGTAGAGGCAAGCTGGTGAAGCTTGCAAGATGCAGACATTTTTCTTCTACCAACTAAACATATGAAGTCTCGACATTGGTTCAGGAAGTGGATGAGAGATGAAAAATTAGCAGTGGCTTCTCACTCTGTGGATTCCTGATACCTATGAAACATGACGCTGTAGAATGATCCTGTGTTTGCATGGTGAAGAAGCAGCAATGTGCTCTCCATTCCAGCGCATATATTCCATGCACAACCATGAATGAAGAGTGTCTCCTTATGAGATTCTCTCCCTTCAGTAGGCAGGAAAAAGTACAAAATGGGTCTATGGCCACACCTTAGAATTCTTTGTGATACCTACCACCTTTATGCATGTAATGGAGTGAGGAATGCTCAACCCCTTTTTGAATACATGAAAACGAAAGCTCTAAATCAAGCAAGAATTTTCCTTAGAAGCAAAAATGACAAAACTGAGGCTGTTGACACTTCATGAGAAGGCAAGACTCCCTGGAGAAGACAACCATGTTAGAGAAGTCAAATGCAGAAGATGAAAGGTAGATCAACTATGAGATGGACTGAATCCATGAAGAAGCCGTGACCTTGACCTTGGAAGAGCTGAACGGAGCTTTCATAAACAGGACAATTTGGAGGGTCTTCATTCATAGGGTTGCCATAGGTTGATGACAATTTGACAGCTCATAACAACAACAGCCATGTGTTATTTGTGTGTAAAAAAGCAAATTGTGAGGAGAGGGGCTTTCTAGTCCTGCTTTGTCCTTCATCGTGTTACTCCTTACAGAAAATAGCTTTCTGGACAGGAAAGTATCTCCCAAGAGCTAGAAGACAGTGACGACATGAAACAACTTTCCCCATGCATTTTCTTTTTACAGACATGCAACACCCAAAGAGGGTTGCATGAATGTTTCTGCCTGATGTCTGGATCCATCTTTATAGTATGACATTTGTAGCCAAGTATCTAGAACTGTGAGAATGGCTTCCTAAGGAGTCCTGACATGGCGTTGCCCACCCCAGACGGTGCATTTACAACTGTGTGTGCTGGTTGCATAAGGGTGCACTAGGAAGGGGCTTCTTTTGATGCAATATTGATGACAACAACTAGCCTAATGGAGCTAGATTACTGTTTCCTACTGATATGTGGTAAAAGGTGAGTAACTACTCACCCACAAGTAATACTAACAAAACAGCAAAATGAAGAGGCACTGCTCACCCAAGAAACAAATGCCACATAGATTTAGATGTTTGTTTATGTTGTGTGGATTTGTGATGTTTGTGTGTTGTATGGAGGGTATGCTTTAAGCAAGCAGTGAAAGCTGGTGAAAGCAATGTCAGCGGGGTTGTATGTACTCCAGGTTTTCATCTGAATTTCTAAGGAACTCAGTGAGTCCTAGAGCAGTACATTGTTCCACTGACATGGTACCACCAACAAGTAAACGTGCAATCCTATGCAAGTCTAGGGCAGAAAAAACTCTTGAAAACTCCTGCTTGTAGGACCTTTGTCCAAAACAAAATCAAAGAATGTACTGAATATACCCATAGAATTTCCCTGCTTTGCAAAAGTGAATTTTGGGGCCATTGAGTCACTTCAATCCAATCTGCATATTGGCTCTCTCAGAACACACTAATTTCAATCAATGACAGATGACTAAAATGAGTATCATTTTATTTACGTTTGTAAGATGTACCTCAAATCTATTATTAGTAAACATTGTCAAAGAACAGATTTCCATCAGTGTGAGGTGGCTTCCAGAAAAGAAGGATTTATCCAGAAGAATTCTCCTCAGCCATCTTCTGCTTTATGCAGGTATACAAAGCAGAGCTGGGATGTGAAAGTACTCCTCTACATATGTCCTTGCTTCAGGTGCAGATGAAGCAAAGTAAAATTGATACAGGAACAAAGGAGCTGGGAGCTGGAGGGAGCTGTTTCATAGAAAGATGGGCTTAAAGGCAAGTTGTTAATTCAAAACTACACTTCTTTTTCTACCAAGGTCATATGCAAAATGGATCTCTCACTCCTGATGCTGGATCCGGGGGGTGTTTATTAGGTTAAAAATACAGATCCTCAAGAGGGATCTCTCTCCTTCACTTGATCAGCCTTCCAGTCTCAATTTCAGTATCACATTCAGAGAAATTTTACTCTGAATTTTATTATGGCTAATATTAATATTATTACTAATATTACTGTCATTATTTACTTTAAATTTATGGACATCTTTCCAGGCACAGAGTGTGATGGATCTCAGCTATATTTGCCAAAAAGATAAAACAGCCATTTATTGGAACTGAAGCTCTCTGCAGAGAACAAAGAACACAATGGTGAGAACGAACAAAATTCAGAAGTAATGCATATTTCAAAGAAAGACTAATCAGACATGAATCATGATTCTGTGAAGACAGAATATTTTAATTTATATTTTGTCCAGACCTTATCATAGACCTTCTCTTACTTCACCTGCTCACCCCTCCTTTTCTCTCCTCTTCCAGTTTCTTCCCTCATCATCAATCTCAAACAGGAGTCCGTCTCCCACACTGAGCTCATTCGTTCCCCATTTGACCTGCTATTTCATGGGCAAAGACCCTAATCCAGGGGTGAATGATGTTTCCTCCCAGATGTCTCAGGCTGCCATTCCCATTCATCCTGGTCTGCATACCAAACGGTTGGGCCTCAAGGTAACACACCAGCTTTCGGGAGAACCAGAAATGGCCCAACCCTGTGTGGAACCTTTCCTTCTCTAATGTGTCAGCCTGCATCAGAAAGCTACCAGTTCCTTCCCATGGAAGTCTAACAACTGCTGCCAGTCATTCCCTTCTTCCTTTCTACTACACAGCGAGTGGTATTCTCTGCTTCATCTCTTCCTGCTCCCCATGAGAAAGGATTGGGATTTTTAAAAGGGCACAGAAGAGATATAGATATAGATGGATTATATAAATAGATGATGCAGATGCAGGTGGAGGGAGGGAGGGAGAGAGAGATCCCTGGCTAGATCAAGAACCTGGTTAGATCAAGTTGTGCATTAATTATTTTAGTCATCTCACATCCTTTCAGGTAATGCTTTGTGGTTAATTCAGTGGAAGATTTCCTTGCACAATGGGCCACAGCAACAAGAGCATGTATGGAAGGCTATACAGGCAGCGCATGATTGGAGAATGACCTCCCAGGATGGCTCCTGCTGTTGCTCATTTTCTGCCCCCATCACAAGCAAGGACACATAGTGACAACAGCAGATGTTGAGTGATAACCTTCAGCTACCCAGTCAATAATGCAAATCAATGCAGGGTTTCGCTTTTAGCCAAACAGTTAACCCAGCCCTGGTAAAAAACCAAGCAAAATGTCCAGTTGATGCCATGCAGCCTTCTGCTTTCACACAGCCTCCCAAAAGCTAGATCCCCCACAATGGATTCCATGCATATCCTGTCTTTTCTCATCTTGCAAAAAACTCAAGGCAGTATAAATACTCTTTCTCCTTTCCATTTTATCCTCACAACAACTGTACAAAGTAGAACAACCTTGAGAGTGAGTGACTGGCCCAAATCCATGCAGTGAGCTCCATGGGGACTAGAACCCAGATTTCCTAACATGCAACTGAACACTTCAACTGCTGCACCACTTTGGCCTTATCCACTTCCCAGCTATCACCTAGTCTTAAATCTCTGCAGACAGATAAGTTCTTTCTAGCTAAGCTACTCTTGTGGTAGACAGTTGCTGACAGCAATACACTCTTAAGATCAAAAGCAGGCAAGCTGTCCCTTCAATGGATGATTCCACTCCATGTTCCATTATGGATCATTGCTATCTTAACCCTAGAAATATGATAAGATAATCTACATAACAACAAGCTCCTATTGTGTGTTTTTGCAAAGTCAGTGGAGTACTACTTTGGTTGGAAGACAGAACCAGACTGCATTCAGGGGGACAGAAAGAAAACCTTCTTCAAGCCCACAAAGGTTTTCTCCTTCAGCACAAAAGCTTGAGCAATAATCTCATAATTATACTGCTAGACTCCTCCATTCATTCCACATTTTGCCCGTTAGCAGTAAAATATGCGCAATGCTAAGCACCCTTCTCTTCTGTATTGAAATGATACATGCTGCATTGGGATGTAATTACTTGCTTTTAATAGGTGGATAAGGTTGAATAAAATGACTTCTCGGTAATAAGAACTGGTGATTTTCTTTAGAGATTAAAAAAAATAGACTCCCGACATATACACAGCACCTGTTCTATGGAGATATTCACTGTGCGCTTGAAAAATCTTACACAGGCTCTACAGGGGTTGCCTATTAAACTTGCATCAGTGAATGAATTCGATCTCCAAGCGTTAGAACCACTAAAAGACAAATCTGCAATGAACAGCAAATGAATATTACCTGAAGATGGAGAAGTAGGCAGGGCATTTCCAAGTGGAACTTTTAAGAATAATTACAGAAGACGTTTCTCCAGTGAGATTTTGCATGACTCCAAACTCCTTTCCATCATACAAAGGTTCCCCTACAGACTACAAGAATTCACACTAAGGTAAAATACTTGGACTATGATTTTATTTATTTATTTATTTATTTATTTAGGGGACTTCTCTGCCGCCCCATTCGCCGAAGCCCCGGGGTGGCTCACAAATTCTCTGTGTCCGTCCTCTGTTCTGTGAAAACGACGAATATCAGCAAGTCCTCGTGCCTCTCCTCCGTGCCCTGACTTGCTTCCTGGCTGCTCTTCCTTCTTGCTCCCATGGTTGGATAGTCCAGAGCAACAAGCAGGTGGCAATGCTGAGAAAGAGGAGCCTATTAGCCCAAACATATGAACCCTGATGTCATCACATCATCAATGACATGGAAGAAGGGGTGAACAGTTTGCTGATCAAATTCGCAGACGATACTAAAACTGGAGCAGTGGCCACAACTGAGGAGCAGGTACTCCAGATCCAAAAGGATCTGGACAGACTAAGGAAGTGGGCAGGAGACAACAGGATGGCGTTCAATGTGGATAAGTGCAAGGTCTTGCACTTGGGGCATAGGAATGGGTGTCATAAGTACAGGTTAGGTGACAAGTGACTGGAAAGCAGCACTTGTGAAAGGGACCTTGGGGTACTGGTTGACTGCAGGCTAAACATGAGTCAGCAGTGTGATGCGGTGGTCAAGAGGGCAAATGTCACCCTTGGTTGCATAGCCAAAAGTGTGGCTTGTAGATCGCGAGGGGTATTACTACCACTCTATACAGCTCTGGTGCACCCACAAATGGAGTATTGTGTTCAGTTTTGGGGGCCTCGTTACAGGAAGGATATAGCCAGGTTAGAGTCAGTGCAGCGCAGGGCCACAAGGTTGGTGGCCAGTTTGCAGGGGATGGGTTATGAGGCGAGACTGAGGAAACTGGGTCTCTTCAGCCTGGAGGAGACTCAGAGAGGATATGTTGGCGACATACAGGTATGTGAGGGGATGTCACAGGAGGTGGGTGGAGGCCTGTTCTCCCCTGCAGAGGAAGGCAGGACGCGCTGCAACGGAGCAAAGCTCAGGGACCCAAGGTGCCATTTAGATGCCAGGAAGCACTTCCTGACAGTTAGGACCCCGAGGGTGTGGATTGGGCTTCCATGAGAGGTCGTTGAGGCCCCATCGGTGAGAGTGTTCAAAGAAAGGGTGGACATGCACATGGTGGGCATGTTGTGAGTGGAGCCGGCTGGAGCCGGGGGTCAGACTAGATGACCCTGGAGGACCCTTCAGAATCGCTATGTTTCTATGTTGGGGTCCAGCCAGGCCCAGGTTAAAAGCCCTTGACTGGATTCCTGAATCAGTATATCAGTTTCAGTTTCCCTCCATCATGAAAAAACCATTCACACTTGTTTCAGATATGATGAACATTTAAATTTTTGGTGAACTCCTATTAAACCAACATTGAAATAATATTTCCATCCATCTTCTTGGTCTGGAGTTTCACAAGTGAGGTACCATGTCTAAGAATGCCCTCTCCTTACTCCTTTGTAAAGAATGATAGACTATGTAGTATGCAGCCTCTCTGAGTTCTACAAGTCAAGTGCCTTAGCCAAAAATACCCTCTCTGTGCTCATCTGTAAAAGCTAATAGAATAGCTGTCAGGCAGGTGACTCTGGGAAAGAGTTCCACAAATTGGGCACTATAACAAAACAAACAAGCAAGCAAACACCCTCCCTCTGTGCTCACCTCTTTGCAAAATAATAGAAGCAGGTCCATTTTGATAAAGACTTGTTTCTGCCAAACGATGCATCTTTTGGGTTGCCCGTTTTCATGTATTTCTTTACCATGCTTGTTAATTCAGACATGTATTACAATTTGCTCAGCAAGGTTATAGACCATCTTGTTTCCATTTGAATAAAAAACACATTTCAGCTGAAGCCTTCTTATCATCTAGCTTGATGACTGGCTTTTGATAGGTTTGACAGAAGATCAGTTGTTCTGTACAGAGGAATGCAGTTGTGATATCACCCAACAGTTACAGAAATTAGTCATGAAATGTAGAAATGACAACTGGATTTTCCTCCAACAAATATCTGATGCATAACTCTAGCCAGGAATCATCTTCCTTATTAGCATTCTTTCCATGCTCTGATAGCCAGAGAACATAACTGTATATCTTCAAAGTAGCCAAGACTTACATCATGAATAGCTTCTCCTTAGTCTTTTTTAAACTAACAGGTAGCTCAGCAAACATGGCTCATGAATTTGTGAATATCATCCACTGCACCCTTGGCTTGGCTGCAGGTGTGCACTCATTTTCCATGGAGGTCTTGCCTTGGTCTGAGATCCCTTAACCTCAGAATGATCCTCCTCTTGGAGATGGCCAGGATCTGCCATGATGGAGCCATTCGTTCTTGCCTTCCAGCACGGAGGTCAAGGGTGGACAGTCTCCATGGCACGATTCGGCAGGTGAGACGCGAGAAGTAACTTCCCCAAGAAAGGTATAGCTATCCATGTGCTTGCTGAGGAACTGGGGAAGACCCTGCCAGATAGGATGACATTTTGTGGACCTGCTCCTGCACTGAATGAGTGACAGGAGGAGGTAGGTAGCAGCAGTGACTCTAAATCTCCTCCCCTCCATGCCTGAAGAGCAGGGAATACAAGAAACCCTGGTGCAGCCCTAGAGTGGTTCCAGCTGGGCTAAGATTCCAACAACGCCATTCACAGAGTGGACTGTCACTGACAATGGCAATCTAGTGTTCTTAAAACGGACTGAACTCTTTTGCCCATGCCCATTCCTGCTCTCCCAGAATGGGTGACTGGGACTACTATTAAAATTTTACTTGTATATATGCAGCTTGTTCCCTATGGGAAAGTTAGGTCACAAGAGGGTACACAGTATTCCTTCTGCAAGTCCCAGTTCTCTCTGACACTCTGTATTTTGGATATGTGTAGGTGTCTTTCCTAATGGGGTGCAAGTATGCAAACTTTCTCCAATAGGGGATAATGGTTTCTAAATAGCTACAACAGGAATGCTTTACAGGATAAATTCAGTCACTAAAGCCGTTTGCAGTGCTTCTTCCTTGCACTGTCAAATTGGAATCCAAATGCGGCAGAAAGATTTCCTTCTGTTTCACTTAATATGGGACAGAGTATTTTTCAAATAAAGATTTATGCTACACCATAATTTTATGTCAGTCTTTGCATTTTGAATGCAATAGCTTGACTAGTCCTAATTACATGTATTCCAAATTTCTGAAGCTTTAACTATCAACAATATTATGTAGGATGTCTCCGCCAGGGTGGATGGATTGGGTAGCATTCTGCATTGCTTTGTGAAGAATCAGCAGCTTCTGAGAAGATTGGGACTGATCCTGCCCATTCACTGAAAGATCATTAAGGAAGGTTCTCCTCCATGGATCCCACTATCACCTGAAGTGTGGCTGACAGCATTGAGATTCATCTAGTCTCTTGCCTATCAACGTTTTTGGAAACTGGTAGAAATGATCCTGTTTCAATGGCTGATCTAACTAGCTCCTCTAAAACTGCAGACTCTCATCTAACTCTCTACCTTATGCATTTTTCAGACATTTGAGTTGCTTAAATATTGAGTTATTATTAATAGATTTCTTTTCAAACTCTTAGGCACTATCCACTGCAACCCTGCGGATTGGGATCTGCAAGTGCTCCCTCCTTGTTATTCCATTGTGTAAGTGGAAACTAGTGCTTGAGCAATGCGAATGGAATGCTCCCAAAACACTTCTCTTTCTGGATCAGGACCGATCAGTGGAGACACTGGAATCACCAAATCTCCCCTGTTTCAGCAGAATGCTCTGCATATGAAACAGAATTGGTGGGGACAGTGTGCCCCACTGGTCACTTTGGTACTGGCATCATCTTCAAGTCCCTTCCTCGAAGAGTGGTCTATCCATTTAAAAGACTGGATTGTCCCTGGTTGCGGCACTTTTTCACTCCCGGTTTAATCACACAGGTGATCCCACATAGTTAGGATCACATAATGACGGTGGCAAATCAGATTTAACTACACGGCAAGAAAAGTCAGTTGAGATTGGGCACAGAAATGAAAGATGATGCAAATCCATGGAACACATTTCCTCTGTTGAGCCACACACGAACAGGGAGGGAGGGAGAGCGCTACCACAATCCCACAGAAAACATTTAAAAACTGAGTAGCCTCAGCTATGGAAGACATCCACCACGGCAAAATGCATAAATAGTTGTAATTCATTCAGTTTAATAATTTAACTTGGCTTTATCTCGTTGTTGTTTAGCCCCTTCTTAGAAGGGATGACACAAATCCAGTTTTCTTTATCTTATATTCCAGAATAATGGCATTCCCTTTGCCGTGCGCGTCAGCTGCATTTCTGAGTCATCCGGAGCCGTGTGAGTGACAGCTCCCATTGCCAAAGTTGGGAGCACGGCAGGTCTCCCCATAGCAATATTCCACTTAATGCCACACATAGTCTGTCTGATTGATATGCCACCTCTGGAGGGGGGAAAAATCCTCAGTCATCTTCATTTATTCGAAACAGTTGGCTCCCTCTCCCTTCAGATACTTGTCAGCAGTTCTGAAAAGATGTTTTAACTGGCACCCTGTCAACCAATATATCTAGACTGGTGAGGCTTACTAGCTATGAAATTTTGTGGCTTCCAACCCCAGCAGGTCTTAAATGACAAAAAATTCAAACAGCCCCCCAAAGAGAACAAGCTGCCCAGCTCACAGTGAAGAGTCTCTTTCTCTCTCTCTCTCTGACACATTTTAATTGCAACCATATGAGAGTTACATATATGCTGAAGGCAGAGAGTATGATTGAAAGGGCCAATGCAAAACTGTGCACTTTTGAATTGTTATGTGTTTCCAGAGATGTATCCCTTTCTAGAATCACAAAAGAGAGCTCCCTTTTCAGAAGATCTCAAGATTAAAATGCTTAGGAAGTCCCACTTCCCCAGGTTTGCTACACAAGGGCACTCTTTCTTAACACAGCCTCCTTGCAATAATAGGTTTCTTACACAAAAATCATTGCTAGTCAGATCACATGCGGTAGGAAAGTGCAGAACCTTCCCAAGAAACTTCATTAGTCTTGTCAAGATGTTTTGCTTCTTTCAAAATTCCTTACATGTTTCACCTGAGGAGGGGAAACACTCCAAATGCACTTCAGCACTTGGATTTAGAGAAAAGTATGTGGTGATCTGAATGACTTGAAATGGATTTACACCCAAAATTACATCCACAACCATTTGATGGACATGGTGGTGCTGAATATGTCCAAGCCTTCCTCTGAATCCTTGAGTATTTATTTTATTATTTATTTAGAAAATTTCTATGCCGCCCCACTCACCGAAGCCTCGGGGTGGCTCACAAAGTATTTGCAGATAGCTTCTCAGAAATGTGATGCTTGTGTGACAGCCGATGATACTTAGACCGAAGTCACATGCACCCTTCCCTATGGAGAAGTAAGATCTAATGAGCACTGTGGGACTTACTTCTGAGTAAACATGCTTGTATGGTACTTTTCAAGATTGGACTTTGAAACTCTGAGCAAATGATTAAATGTGGAGGTTACTTTTAATTTCAGAACGTAAATTTCTACAGTCAGAAATTTTCACTGAAATTGGAATGATCAAACAGATGCAAATATCTATTTGGACATTAATGTACTGACAGTGTAGTGCATTTCACAAATCTTATAAAAGGGTGTTGCACAATTACTATAAGTAATGTAAGATGTCTGAAAAAGGACTGATTGTGTCACATTTTTATCCCATGCAGAAGAACTATTAGCATGACAATTACTTTTTTTAAACAGGGATATTCAGTTGGGTTAAAAAAGGCCCAGGTTTGAATAGCAGAGCTGAAAACTTGAATAGCAGAGCTGAAAAAATAAGGTTGCAACCAGATCACTTACCCAAATGCTAGGCTCTGGAACTCCCCACCATAGGAGGCTAAATTGTCCTTCCATTGGAAGGCATGGGCATTTCTTTTTAAGCAGGGCTTCATCTATAACCAATCTATCACAGAAATTTAAAAATTAATTTGTCTGCATTATTTATTTTCTTATTGCTTTTCCCCAATTAGTTTTAATTATGATTTTGTTTTTCAGCTGAATTGCATTGTAGGCTGCCATTGTTTGGCCAAAAGGCTGGAAATGAGTCCATTCATTGAATAATAAATAAATAAGCTGCAATAACATCTGAAACCAAATAAAAGCAAGTCAGCATACCAGTAATTAGGAAGGAAGGACGGACGGACGGACAGACGGGAGGGGGAGAGAAGAAAGAAACAATTAAAAGAAAGACAGAACTAATGACGAAATGACGACTAAGCAAGAGTATCTCCCATTCATGCCTGGAGGCATCCTCTTCCTTTCTAAAACCTCTTCTTTGATTCCACTGCATCACCAGCAGAGCCTCAATTCCCCCCAAAAGCAGTGGGACTTTTGTTAACAATGTCAGTGACTTGCTTCCTTGCCATGCCTAGGCCTTGGTATTAAAATCCATCACTTTCCTACCAAGAAACTTTTTTCCGTGTCTATTTTGTAGCTCCTTCTTGTTACTTGTCCATATAGATTTCTTCCCAGTGTGTATCTCACCTTCCACCAGCTTCATTCCCTGCAGGCTGGTTTCCCCGACCCTAAGTGTTGATCACAAATTTGCCAACATCATTAGCAACAGTCCTGCTAGCAACTTTGACCAGTTGTGGCTTGATCTCTCGCCTGCCTCTACAAAAGACTCTGATCTATTACTAATGCAAATAACCAGTGAATTCTTTGGCCACAATAATAACCTCAAGAGTAACTGATATTATTTCT
Source organism: Varanus komodoensis (assembly GCF_004798865.1). Classification (NCBI taxonomy): domain Eukaryota; kingdom Metazoa; phylum Chordata; class Lepidosauria; order Squamata; family Varanidae; genus Varanus; species Varanus komodoensis. Next base: position 3,029,243 of record NW_025335780.1, read on the forward strand.
CCCTCTGGCTCCTTGTTCCCCCTCCTCTCTATCCTGCCCCACAAAGCCTCAACCACTTCAGTAGCAGTCAAACCCCTACACATATCTCTAAATAAGTGCAATCTTTCAATAGGACAAAATTTTCTTCCTGAAAACTTCTGATGGTCTTAGAAAGATGGTTTAAACAAACACATACATCTGCAAAGCTAAATACTTGGCATTCAATAAAAAATAACAATGACTTTTCTTTTGGTATTTATCATATGTTCTATTTATTATCAACACATAATAATTGGTGATTGAATAGATACTGGGTATTAAAATCAAATTCCTAACAAAGTTGAATTAACCAAAAATAGGGAGCATATGCGCCCAGTTTATATTTTAAAGTTCATTTCACAGGATCAATTGCAGAAATAGCATTTCTTGAAAAGAAGAAAGCAAAACTGTGGATTTAAACAAAAATGAGTTGAAACATGAAATGTTGAAGTTGTTTTGTTTTTGTTTTGTTTTTTTTTAGCAATGTTGTACAGATTGTTTGCAGAGCAAAAGAAATAAGAAGAAATAATCCATCTATTTAACAGCTCCCTATGAACAGATGCACACAGATTGTCCTTTGTGTCCACTTTATCGCCATTACGGCCAGAAAGAAATAACACAAGTGTCACCATGGTCCCAATTTCTTTGATGGATAGCCACTGTTTCCTTACTCTAGAGCAGCAGCTTTCCAATTTCTTACTTTCCCATATCTATTTCCTTAGAGTGCAGAAACCTAGAACGTGTTTTCAGGCATGGCTGAGTTAGAATGGGGCACATGTCTGCCCATGAACCATATCGTATGTTGAGTATATTCCTTGAAGGTTGGCAGCAGTGAACAAATTTATATTTGTATTGGTGTGAAAACTATCCATCATCACTGATCATCTAATTGACAGCTAGAGATGGGCAGATCTGTCAGTTTTCCTTCATCTCACATTCATTTTGATTAAGTCTAAAAATCTTTCTGTCTTGGCTATAAAGAACTTGCAGAATTTTGGTAAATTCATAAGGAAAATTTCTCGCTTATTTGCACCATCCAAAATCAAGAGGTGCGGCAATTCTCAGGATGGACAGGGCCAAGATAAGCCTGGCTGTGATATAACTTAAAAAAGTGGAGAAAGAGGTAGCAAATGCAGAATTCAAAGCCAGATTATAAGTGCTCTACACTTACAAAAGCCCTCTGTCATTCTGAATGAATGAATGAATGAATGAATGAATGAATATCAGCCATGCCTTTTCCTATACGTGAATGTTTTTAATCACAAACTATTTCCTTCCTAAATATATATTTATTGCATTTCTATCCCATCTTTTTCATTCAAGGAACCCAAGAAAGTAAATATGAACATAATGAATTTTGCTATTTATTTATTTAGCAAAACTGAAACTAAATTTTCACCCATCACTACTTCTAACCTTCAGAGGAATGCATTCGGAGAGACAGAGATATCGACTAAACATATCCCCATAATCTGAGCTAACAATAAGTCAAATGCATCACATAATTCAGATGTCATCATATAGGAAACCCCTTAATTCTGCACCCACAGGATCAACTGCATATCATTTCCCCCCATATTTCATAGATATGTGACAGGTTTTGGGAGTAAAAAGTATGAAAGCCTACATAGCATTTTTTTCAGACAATTAAGTGGTGACAGAAATGATCAGCACAGTCTCAGCTTAAATTACATTGTTAACTCACAGACTAATACCCAAAAGTCCCCCACAGGTGCAATAGACTTCCTTACCAAATATCAAAACTAGTCAAAGATAGCATTGGCAAAATACCAAGTCTTTCTTGCATAGCAATTGGAAAAAGGAGCCAGTATCATCAAAATAAAGTTTCCCTATGGTAATAACTTTTGACAAACAGAAACTTCAAAGCAAGTTCGGAAATTCCTCCTTAGGTGAAAACATCTGACAAATTTTCAGCAAGTTAAAAACATAATGCAAGAGACTCTCAGGAGGTCTGCCAAGCCTCGTCACTCTACTCGTTTGCCAAAAGGAAAGACTTACAAGGGTGTAATCCTATAAGCTATGCCTTCGTTAGATGGAATCCTCCAATCTTGGAAGATCCCAAGTATTCAAGACTCTGCGGGGTTGCTGCTAATGCAAGCTCAAAAAGCATCCAGTTGTGATTGTTGCAACCATTTCGCTGGTTACTGAGTCATGATGTCTTTCTCATGCTTGTCTGTTGTTCCCAGAATTTTCCAGAAAGGGAAAATAAAATTGCATAGAAACATAAATCACTCTGCATTTCCTCCAGGAAAACCATAGGTCATGTTAGGAATTTTCTTGGCATTCAGTGCCATCTAAAGGAATATCCCATCCTTAGTGTGTTCAGTTGATGCCACAAGATCAAGAGAACCTGTGGCAGGGAACACTGCAAGTGCAACCAGCAGTCCTGTGGGAAGAATTTTAGAACAGGGAAGCAGATCAAACATGCCCCTCCAATTGAGCTCCATCATCCCACACCCCAACAGAGCCATCCAATCATTGCATTTTGATACACAGGACGCAGCCATGTCCCTTCTTCCTTACATGAGAGTAAGTGGAAGGGTCTTGATTTAGGGAGTTCAGCATGCAGAAATGTAAAGGAGGATGTCATACCACACTTTGCCTCCACACCTTGGCCCTCAGCAGCTCCTCTTCCTCACATCCATCCACACAAGGGAAATCAAGGCAGGGAGAGACACGTTCTCACAAATCTTGCAGGCCCAGGTCTCTGATTCAAGATCAGAGCGGATTTGGGGTGAGCACTGAAATGCTCGCTGTCTCCCGCCACTAGGGTCATAACTCAGATCAGATCTCCTGCGCTCACTTCATAGACAGGAAAACTAGCATGGACTTTGGTTGAGAGGAGAAGATAACAACAGGGCTTTTGTTCTAGCTGTGCTGGCCCAACACCCATGTGTGCAGACAGGGACATCAACTCTGTGGGTGCACAAATAAACCCCAAAAGGTAGAGCGTGGCTAATGAGATGCATGATATAGAACATGGCTAATTTTAATAAACAAGCAATAATGAGCCAAAAGTCTCCATCCTCCTGTTTAGAGAAGAAGCCCTTGACCACATTTTTGCATCTGCTCAGACATTCTGGAAGACAACACCATTCTCAGCGCCACATAACTGGCCATATTTTATTATTACATTTAGATCCCACCTTGTTTTCCTCATGTGGTAACCTCACAACCACCCTGTGAGGGAGGCCAGACAGAGTTAGTGAGCAGCCCAGATTCACACAGTGAGTTTCATGGCCACATTTGGGCTAGAACCTGGTTTTCCTGCATGTGATCGAACGCACGAAGCATGGAGCCAAAAGAGTATCTGACTTGGAGGCATCTGCCAATGGTCCCAAGTCTCAAGGAGAATGTCATCATGCAGATATGCTGATGTGTTCAAATGGAATCTGCATCGTTACGGTGGGTAGCTTAACAAATCTCTACATGCACATGATGGCATGTTATCCCTGCTAAATAATCTCCTTCAACCCCTTGTTACAGCAATTATATAAAAAAACAGCAGGCAGATTCAAGACCCAACAGCCGTAAATGATTAATCTGCAGAGATTCTAGGGTGGATCTGTTCATTTGATTTTAATTATACTGAGAGCTCTTATCCCTTTCATTTCTCCTTGAGAATAAATTTACATTACACAAGCCTCCCTATAAGAGTCTCTCCATCAGTATTTTCAAACTTTAGGACCCTTGTAGAGATTCCACTTTAAAACTGCAGTAAATTAAACAAGAGTTCTTAAATTGTCACTAAATGTATAATTGAATCTTCGATTAGAAAGATGATGTCCATTCCAAGGACAAAATCTTCCTGGTAAGGAGGGAACGAAGAAATAGGAGAGAGGTATATCAGAACCCTGCCACTTGGCTAGATCTCATCATAAAGAGCATACATTAGCATCAATGTTCATAAAAGGTGTTCAGATTAACAATGGGCGGCAGGATGGGTATCTTAAAGATTTGATTTCTTCCATTTAAATGCATAAGTCATCTCATGAGCAAGCAGTAGAGAATTTGCAGGGAATCAAAAACATGGCATGCTGATAAACAGTTCTCACACTAGAGAAAAGCTACTTGGGGCATCCTAAAGACGTGATATCGCTTTGTTGCTTTAGCTATTAATTGTTTACATATGAACAAAACACCCACGGCTTCTTTTCCTCCCCCCTCCACTTAGGTTTCTTTGCTTCCCATTTCTGCAGCTTTTGGAGTTTTTCCGTTTTTAGGTAGCTTTCACTGGCCACCTGTGTTTCGGAGAGGAGAGAAGGCAGACAAGGCTGACATGAGCCACACTTCTCAGTTCGGATTTCACAGTAAGCCATGGCTTAGGTAAGTGACACTTCATAAGCTAACAGTAAACCAAACTTTCTATTCATGGGTTGGTCTTCTGTGTTGTCTAAGCCCAGTCATGGCATTCCACCAAGGATGGCCTTTAGAAAGCACTACATAACAAAACAATGGTTTGTTCTGTGGTTTCTCAATATCGCCATGGCTTGCCTTGTACTCTGAACCTAGGATCATGATTTTCATGGTCCTCATATGCAACTACCACAGAGTCCCCTGGAAAGCGTGACAATTGCAGAAGCTACTTTGGCCATCCATCCATCCTCTTTGTGCAGACCAATGAGATAAAAACAATCAACAAGAAGGTAATTGCACCTTGGGATTGAATTTCAGGTGCAGTGGCCAATGGGATACATGCAAACAGTGGTAGAACTGAGCAGGGAACATAGAGACCATCATGGTATAGACACCACTTGATGACTGGTTGGGTAGATCATGGTACAAAACCACCAACCATGGCAACCACACAGGGTTGTTTCTCAGGTTGTGTGAACTCCACCTTAGTTTCTGGAGGGCTAGCAAAGCCTGGCTTATTTACAGGAATGGATTTGGATGCACCATACTCTACACCGTGCTGAAAACAATGTTGCAGGACAGGAAGGCACACAGAATAACTTTAAACTGTGAGACTTGAAGGTATTTCAACAGCATGTTGGGTAGTACCTCCTGGTATAACTTTGCCCGCTAAGTTTCCAATGATAGCAAAACTACCGTTGACTCAAGCAGAGCTTCGTATCTTATACACTCTTCAAAAAGGCTACTCAGAAGTAAGCTCAATTGATCAATGGTACTGATTTCTGTCACAAAGGATTGGCTTTGCATCCCAGTCAGAAGGATGCACAATTCATTATATCTACAAATGGCACATCCAACAACACTGGAAAGTTCCTCCTCAGCCGATACATTTCAGGCACACCAAAATGTCTCAGAGGGATTCTGGACATCCCCAGATTTAATGTAAAGCAAATCCAAACTGAATTTAGAAAAGACTTTCCCCAACTTGATTTTCTACCTGCAACCCTAGTGTGGCCAGTGCTGTGCGTTCAGTCCAAAATATCTGAAAAATGAACAGGTTGGGGATGGCTGATTTAGGGACTCTTTCAGTAAATGTGGTAGCGGTAATCAACACATTCCTGTTGTTATTGTAATTTCCACAGGGTTGTATTTTTGCTCATTTGCATCTTTTCTACTTGACAGCCTTCCCCAGGAATATTTTAATTAGATTATTACGGCTGCATTCCAGTTTCACAACAGGTGCAGTGCATTCCTCCAGGAGATTCCCTGTGGGATTCAGTAGGTCCTTTCACTGACCTTTTTTTTTTTTTTGTAATGACTCATTCCACTGCCTGCACCCTCCAGACAGCCTCAGAGGGAGAAAAGAGGAGAGAAGGAATAGTGGCAGTCAGTTCTATGCCTTATTATTGCATGTGAAGTTATTTGATTTCTGCCTCACTTTTCTCCATGTTATGGATATTTGTTAAGCCTTCTTTATACAACAGTAGCCACCATAGTTTCTATCTCCAGGAGCTGCTGCAATCAAAACAGGGCTTTTTGGACAAAAGACCAAGGCAGAAACTGCCTGCTTGAGAATTTATTACTTTGGCGCTTGCCTTTCAGAACTCCCTTTTCCCCTTTTCACCAGCAGTTTTCAAGCCCAGCATTTGACTTTCTTGTACTAATCTGTCTATTGACCAGCCAGATAAATGCTTGCCCTCTTCTTTTCTAGCAAATTAACTAGTGAATGCCTCTGGTTATCTAAATAAGGTGTTGATTGATCTTGTGGAAATAATTAATCGGGCTCCATTTGATATGATCTCTGGCCACGTCAGAACTTTCTCCTCTCATTATGCTTACCTAGAGGAGAATTTAAATTTGCAGCTGGTGGCAAAAGGTAATGGTTTCCAAGAGGAGAGTGTAACTGAATGTGCCAGGAGGAAGTCAAATCCATTGTAATAAGCCTTTAAATGAGTCCAATTACATTTTAGTTCAAACAGTCATGTTTCGAATATTATTCTGTCCATCTAGCAGGCTTTAATGGAAATCAACATCAGGTTTTTGTACACTGGGGAATAAGATGTCAGCGTTCTTTTCAGGTATCATAGGAGGGAAACGTCTTTTGTGGACAGGCATTTCAGTGTGTCTGAAGCGTTGGAAATAACCTGCTGTTAGAGCCATGCACTTTCCATCTAACGCAGTCATTCCTGTTTGACAGTTTAGATCAGTGATGGGTAACTTGTGGCCTTGCAGGTGGTTTGCTCTAGAACCTCTTATAAAGAGCAAAGCATAAGCATTTTAGTACAGTTAGGAAAATCACTGGAAAAGCCTTCATTGGTGACCATGATTTTTATGCTTTAGGAGGGGGGTGGTGATATCCCAAAAGTTTTGCAAAGTCTGGAATGTACATTCACATTCACCAAAAAAGAACTCGAAAAATGCACCACTTTCCCTTTCCAAAATAATGGAAAAGCACACTCAGATCAGAATAGGTATATGCCAAAGTGAGCTTTGAAATAGTTCAGATAATTTTAATGATCTCAAGCTTAACTACCTCCTTAGAATGGAGGTGGACACTATCTCAGCGACTGAGAAACAGTGTCTTCCTTAAACCCAACTAGGAAAGCTTGAGCCAGAACTGGTCAGCCCCTGAGTCACCTTACTAATCTAGGTTTACTTTGATCATAGTTAAGTACATAACTAGCAACTATTGTCTCGCTCTCTTGGAAGCACAAGCTCAAAGGACCACTCAGCTGAACTTCAATGCCAGCAAGTCGTGTCCACAGCACACAGAGGACATAGTCAATGTAACAAACATAACTTATATCAACTAATGACTGGGGTCCAATGAGCATTCAGGTTCTCAAGATTCTCTAGTCTGTCTGACACAGCTGCTAAGCCTTCACAGATTTTCTTACCAAATCACTCCCTTCTGAATTTGCTTTTCCTTAAGAAAACCTTTTGTTTTTGTTCTGCAGTTTAAAGGAATGGGCTCTATACATTTATAAGCCTTTGAATAGAAGGTTTTTTTTAAATTGTTGCACATGTGATCTTTCCTCTATTCTATTCTCTTTTTTTGCCTATTTGTTTTAATAATTCTACTGTATGTTTTAATGAATTGCACATCAACTAGAAACTTTGGTCACTGGACAGTTTAAAAGAACAGTAAGGACACTGTCCTTTGCAAGTTTCTGCATTTACCTTCAGTAAATAAAAATTCCACCCTAGAAATAATTTTAGATATATCACTTTATATAGATACCAGGGAGAAGAGCTCAGCTTGGTCATCTTCTCAATATGCTCTCTGGTGAGCATATTTTTCTTCAGAGTGGAACGTCCAAACAAGCAAATACCACCACACCAACTTAAACTTGCAGCTTGATCCTGAGAATGTGTGCACTCGCTGCAAGTCATTTCATTCCACTGAAGACTGCTTGTGTGGCTTGCAGCCAGCACTGTGTTGCATCTGAGTTTTGATTTTGAGGGAGTGTTAATTAAACTTGGAGGTGCGGGGGTGTTCCTTTGCAATTTAGCTAGCTGTCTTGATTACAGGAAAGACAGGATACGGATAACTAAAAATGCAGGGCTTCCTTCCAATTCGATCCATTTACAGTGCTGCATTTGCACTGCCAGCCTAACAAGGGTGCTCACTTGCTCAGGATCTGCATAATCTCTTCCTTGGGTTTAGATGGCACAGGTAGATGGTCAGTGGAAATGTCATGGTAGGGAAACTTTCTATCACAATGGCTTTATACTGTGTAAGTGAACTGTCCAAGCAAGGGTATGGTCTGGCCACTTGAATATGATAAATATTTCAGGTTTTATTATAAGGTTTTATATGATGCTAGTATTCCAATCCTGAGATAAAGGGACATGTTGAATGAAGAAAGGGGTTCTTGTAATGGCAATATCTTTCATCTGTGCATACATTTCCTTTGCATTTGGTGGTCCTGGGCAGCTTTTCTTTCCCCATTTTGCATGCAAACAGAATTCTCATTCCTGTTTTATGTTATTTTAGAGGAAGTGGTTGGGAATTAACTAATTCATAATTGTACTGATGAAAAAAGTTAATTGTCATTTTAATGAAAGCACCACCAGCACAACTGATGGGCAATTGGAACATTAAAATCAGCCACTAGATAAAGCTCATTCAGTTTAGCAACATAATTGAAACACTTATAGCAACAAGAAAATCCACAATTAGAATTTATTAACAAGGTCAAAATAGCCATTTATGTCAGTATGTGTGATGTGAATATGAAGAAGCTTCCCGTTAAAGACACAACAAACTTCCAAGCTTCCTTTTGCTGAATCTCTCTATCTATATAGCTATCTAATTATATAGTTATTTAGTCATATACCTATATATCTGGATGACTGGAGTTGGACACAGTTCTGAGCCTGCTGTGATTGATGGATCAGGCCCAATAGTTCCACAAAATGTTATTTCTATCAGTAAACAACTGAAGAACCCAACATTAATTAATCTTGCATCACAAGGGAGTGATGGGCCATCAGTGATTTTTAACACCCTTAGTATCAGGCATAGCCTTGAATGAAGAGCTGCACTCTTAAATCTGTGCCCTCTTCAAGATGCCGCAGCTGAGTGAAACAGAGCTGTGGCTGAAGTAATAGACTTGCCAGTACAATTTAACATGATCATTAATATTCATCCTGGCAATTTAGGCATTTGAAAGTCACAATCATTTGTAAAATTGCTGTTGATTGACCTGAATTTTTGATTTATTAAAACAGTTAATAGATGCAACACAGATGTCGTTAATAATACTTCTATAAATTAGGATCCTTGCTAATCATCGCAAGCCATGCAACATGGGACAAGTTCAAATGTGCCTGTACCAGGAAACTCTGCAACTTTTTAGACTGAACCTTCAATAGGACATAGCAATGAAAGTGTTTTTTTAAAGTAAATAATCATTTATTTATTTTATTTGTTTAAAACTTTTCTAGACCATCCTGCACCGAAGACTTGGGGTGGTTTAACAATACAAAATGTAAAATAAAACACAGCATCCTAATAATTCAACTGACAATGAAATCCCAATTAAAACAATCAGATCTTAAAACATTGGGAAAATAAAAAGGTTTAGCCTGGTGCTGAAAAGAATAAAATGATGGTGCCAGGTGAACCTCTCTGGGGAGCGAATTCCACAATTGGGGTGCCATGGCAGAGAAGGCCCAATCCCAGTCTAATGAACGATTGTGTGTGCCCCAAATCAGGCTTTGGCATATATACCCCTAGGCTGATGAGGAGTCACATGTTTCACGTGCTTTAAGTACTGCAAGCAATTTCCTAGCCTCATTCAACAGCTGGAGTATACACACATGCAGCCATGTTTAACATATGTACACATGTATGTTAACGATAGAAGGCTTGGAACTGGATACAATATTCCTGCTCCCCTTTCCTAAGAGCCTCTGGATGTCCATTTTTGTAAGCTGTCTACTTGTATACAGCCCTGTCTTCTCTGCATGATCCTTTCGTACTAATTAAATCTAAAGTAGGAACTTCTATAAACTTGTAGAAGAATTGTGGATCGGATCATCTTCCCTGTCTTGTGATTTTGGCTGAAAGCATAGGCAAACAGGTTCTCAAGCGCTGCAGTACTGGATACCACTGACTCATGCTTTGCTTGAATCAGCAGTCGAAAGAGGAGGGGAAGGACAATGGAATGAACCAGAGGAGGAATAGGAGGCAGTTTTGGCCATCTTGTCTCTTACTTTACTCATTCATTTGAAGAAAAGTTCCATTGTCTGGATTCCAGCCAGGCTGCCCTACCCCAGATACAATCTTCATTCCCATCAGACTATTTATTTCTTCTGGTTTATTTATTTATTTCTTCTCATTATCTATTTATCTCTTTATTTATTCTTGGCATGGGTTTCCCTAAAACTTTAGAGACCAGGAAGCAGATTTTTATCTTGACGAGCTGCTTTCAGTCAAACCTAGTTCTATAGTTAAATAATTTTACAAGTGTCTACTCCCAAACTGAAAGTATCTGGTAGCAATTCCAAAATTAGACCAATCTCTCTATATTTCCCAGACCAAAGAGCCATACCAGGAGATTAATCTGAAATGAAGCTTCACCTTTTCCAATCCCATGCTGGAGATATCATGGCCAGTGAGCACAGCTGCTACTGGAGGACAGGAGCAATCCAGGCTTAACTCCGCCTTCTTGTTCCCAAATCCCATTGGAGCCTCACTTCCTGAGAAAGGCTGGTTCTAAGGTGGCCAAGAAGAAAGTTTTGGGGAAGCACTAAGGGGCCCCATGGCAGCAGTGGTGGGCTAAACATAAAGATGGCAAAGCCAAAGGCGAGAATAAAAATGCCAGCAAATATTAGCATAGCAGCAATACGCGTGCATTAGCAGAGGCATTTCAACCTTTGGGAAGGAGCAGGGCAAGGAACAGAACAAAATGGGAAACCACCAATTGGTCAGTGGTTGGGAGGTGGGTATGGAGCCACGAGAAGAGGGTGTGAGGTCCCCATCCATACTTGCCAATGTTGGAGCAAGTATCAATATGTAGGAAGCCCATTGGTGGATAATAAGTGGATAATAAGTCTATCACATGCTTTATGTTGCTTAATGTAGTTAATGAAATTCAGTTTCCTTTAGGAAAGCAAGGCAAGATGTAAGTTGAAGGAAACACCCAAACAAACAAAGGAAACCTAAGACCTTTTTATTTCAACAATATTTTAATAACTTTTAACATTAGCTATATAGGTTTTAATCTGCAGTCAAGGTGGATCTGGATTTTATTTGTATTATGTTTTATTTTATTCTTATTTATGTAAGCCGTCCTGAGGCTATGCAAAAGGATGGCATACAAATACCCTAAATAAATAAAAGAAATAAAATAAACCTGCAAGAAACTGGCTGGGAAATTCAAGGAATACAGACTATGGAAACCAGACATTAAGTAGCAAAAGGAGAAAGTTGTGTAATGAATGTTTTATTAATTATTAACATCAGTACTGCTAATTGTTGTTATTAATTCTTATTAACAATTAAAATTTAAACATTTCATTGCCCTGTTTTGAAAGGGTCCAAAAAGTTTGCAAGGCAATCGGTATGGCACAGTAGAGGGAATGCATCCCTGTGGTACTCCCTGTCTTGAGCACCTTAGAGTGCAATCCCATGCATGTTTAGATGGGGAAAAAGTCCTTCAGCTTCCAGCATCATCCAATTAGCCATGCTGGTTGGGGAATGCTGGGAATTGTAGGCCTTCTTTCTGCGTGCATATGCAAAGGATTCCCAAGCAAAGGTGAAGGAGAATTTGGGTGGTCCTGTTGCTCACAGTCTGGTCTCTCTCTCCACTCATCCATATTCTGGCTCAGCATGTGCATAAAACCTAAGCTGGATGGCAGAAAAATTTCTCTCTTCTGTTGAGCTGGCATGCCACCAAAGAACCAGCAGGGTATAACAAGAAGGGAAGTACTGCTCCAGCTTCCTGAGCCACTGTAGTTCGCCCCATTCAGAGTAAGCGAGTAGGAGTCCTTTCTGATGATAAACTGTACCACCCGTGCACACACACAAAGAAATTCACTCTGCATGTTGGAATGCCAAATCTTCACGAAAATTCGGCACAGTACTAGTAGGATCCTTTTTCTTCAGTCTGTTCCTGCTTCCTTCTCCCTTCTCCAAGGCAGGAGGTTCAACAGGGAACACTATTTTTGAATTCACTAGTGGCAAATCATTCCAGATTGCTTATACAACTCTGCAACAAATGGAAGTCAACCCTGCTGTCACACCCTTGAGTGGGAGTCATCTGATGCAAACAGCCGCAGAGAAAAAGACACCGCTCTTGCTTCTGTGTGTGATCCCAATCTAGGAGAAACACAATTCAAGGCTTTGCCACACATCACAGCCTGAACTATTTGTTTATGACACTTACCGATTTCATAAAAGGAAGGGGAAAATGCTCATTTTAATGCCTGTACAGAGTTCCCAAATAATAAAGTCAACTCCCTGTGGTTATAACTGATTTCTAGCACAAAACAGCTCCAATCTTTTCCAGAAATCAGTTTTGCATGAAACCTTCACAATATTGGCACTGATCCTTTAAAAAGGTAACATGATGTTTAGGAACTGCTGGCATATTATCACTTATTAATGCTATGCTTAATTTAATTAGCTGATTCAGCTGGTTGCTCCTCCTCTCATTAATTTTAATCTCGGGTTGTATAGAATCCCCCTCCCTTGCCCTAAATAACACACAAGATTCATAAAATGCAGCATAACAAACAAGAAGGGAAGAGTTAAATGCAGATAAGAGTGTAAAACAGAAAAAATGATAATGCAGCCTGCAACGTTTCCCCATAGCACGGATATTGCTCACAATGCCATCTTTAAGGGGGGAAAGAGCCTGTCATAAAGCTAAACTTGTCTTTTTATTAAGCTACAGAAAGAACGTATCTTCACATACCATCTGCACTACGGCAAACCAAGCAGAGCGTTTCTTTCTCAAAGTTACCACCCCATCTTTTAGTACCCACCCCAAATTAACAACCTGGAACAAACAAAAGAATGTTTCTAAAAATACTGTGTGTGTCTATGTTCATGCATGCCTAAAGGCTGCTTTAATGCATTTGAAAGGGGGTGGAAATCCATCTTCTACCACAGATATGGCCTTTTTCTGCTGAATAAGCTCCCATGCAGAATATCTTGCTGGATGAAGCACTGTGAAAGAAGCAGCATCTGACCCAGAATGAACACATTCTTTGCAGTCACTTCACTGCAATAGTGTTTTTCTTAAATTTAGCACAAAAAGCGGTGGCACAACTCCTGTACTAGCTTCACAAGAAAACTCATGGTCTCAGTATGGCCTTTTCAGGTTGAGTGTCCATCCCCACCATCACATACACAATGGCCAGGTTTCAAGATGACATGGGCTGAAGATGTTCAGACCGGACAGGTGTCCTTGATGAAAAGATATCATATTGTTATCGTATTTCCTTAGGAATGTATAAGAATTTAGGTTTGATTGCAAAACATATAAGCATACATGGTTTGCAACTCTGAATGTGATTGTGAGTACAAGCATGGAGAACGCCTGTAAATTACCAAGTCTGTGCTCATGTTTGCCACCCTGAATGACCAAAGGTGAAGTATGTAACTTGGTGGGATAGATACTTCCCACCCAGAAAACTTAAGACCCCAATCTGTAGATCCAAGCAAATGCTTCCCCATGGTAGCAAACACAACACACATTTTTTTTTAAATCCAAATCTACCTTGTGAATGCTGAAGTATGGAAAGATGCATCTGTGTGCAGGAGAGAGAGAGAGACAGGCAGAAAATGATCCTGCGGTTAACAGTTTGCTTCTGGACCCAAGATGGTTCTTACATTTAATGTTGTAAGCCCCCTTGGCTCACTCTAATAGCTCCCTAAAATGTCATTTTATTGGGTCTTTTGCCTACTGCAGCTCTATCAACAACGAGGTTGCTCCAACCTGGAATTGGCACCCATTCTGTGGATATCTCTCTCCTTGCAGAGTTAACATCCTTCAGTTAAAACCTTCTCATATTTGTCCAGTTTGTTGAATATTTACATTTCAAATATGACTATCCACTTTATCTTGCTTTCAGTGCCAAGCCAAGACTTCTTTTATTTAGTATTTGTTTTTAGATTGGACTTGGCTTGCTGCTGGCTTATTCTTTTATTGGTTGTTGTTATTGGTTTACCATGTTTATTTCCTCCTGTTCTATGTATTTGCTGTATTTTTATTGTATTATAATCCTATTTGTTTATGGTTTTGGTCTGCTATTTTTTTATTTGTATTTGTATTTTATATTGCACTGTGAGCCACCCAGAGAGCCTTTGGCTATGGGATGACATACAAATGCAATAAATGAATAAATAACCCCTCCCCAGTAGGTTCTCTGGAGTCCTGAGTCGCGTCAACCAAGCATATGAATATTATTGAGAGGGTTTCCCCCTCTTTATATTACTCTGTTTTGAACCAGCTTAAAGTGTTCTGCTGTGAATGCAAAGGCCACACATTCCTGAGTTTGTTTATATTACGCACACAAGCACCACAGATGTGGCGAGTTCGTGGTCAAGCGGTGTGCTTCGTGTTTCCAAAGCCATGGCTAGGCGGCCTCACATTGGGCTGATGAAAGGTTCCCAGGATACTCTTTGTTCGGACAGTCGTCGTACCACAGCCGCTTGCTGTGCAACCATCCTCCAAAGCCAGGAGAGGTCCAAATTCCATTCAGACACTCGTCTGCAATGCCAAATGAAGGCGGTTTGTATCCGTGTGTGTGCTTTAAAGGAATGATTCCACATACATTATTGGCGCTGGAGCTCCTGGCTCCCTGCAGGGCAATGGACTGGTGCTATTTGGGAATTCAGAAACATAATGCAGAAGCAGTAAAGAATAGGTTTTGTGTGCTACATTCTCTTCCCTCAACAGATGGCTGGTTAAACTCTGCACACACGGGAAATCAGTTTTAGATTTCTACTCAGGCCTCCGAAAATAAACTGCAACAGCAAAGCCTCAGGAAAAAAAGTAATTTCTCTTCTTACCCTCCTTCTTTCTCCAACATCATTGATAAGCATTTCAGCTCTCTCTCACTCCATCTCTCAAAATTTTGCTCTCTCCCTTATACACATGAACACACACACACACACACACAAACACACACCTTGCAAGGCTATGTTTGCTAACCAAACAAAATCTTTATTCAAGTGACATGCTTGATTAAAGGATCTCCTTTGAGAATGAAGATGACTAAAACTCTTAACGCTAACACTTATTTTGGCACAAATGTTCATGATCAGTAGCCTCAGAATACACGTTTTACTTTATTTTATTTTAGAAATATTTTATGCCTCCATGAAAGCTCATGCAGCCGTACATTTAAGTGCTGGTGTTGCAACAAACTAACACTGGAATAAGTGGCAAAGTGTTTACCCCTCAACTTTCCCTGGAATAACACAGGTTTAGTTTGTTCCTAACTGCATTTTGTTTTGTTTTGCTTTGCATTACCATTCTGCACAAAGGTCATGGGTATCTTGCAGCACTAAAAGTGACTTTCTGCACTTTGTTTGCTTTAAAACATGGTGTAAGCAAATTTCAGTGGTGCACAGTGTTTTATTTAAAACCTTTTATCATTTGAGTAATTTGTTCTTCTGCTGCTCATGAGGAGCTGTTCAGGCCCCCTAAGATGACTCCCCACAAACACCGGGAATCTGTAGCCACACTCTGATTCTTGAGTTTCAGAATTTTCTTGGAAGTAGCATTCAGCCTCCAATCATGAGAGGGACCGTTGTGCCATTGTACCCTCTGAACATCCCCTCCCATTACTTGTCGAATCCTTCTATCCCTAACAAGCCTTTAGTTCAGTATCCATAACTACATCTTGTTGCAGTGAATACCATAATTATGCTTTACATGAAGAAGGAAAATCCTTTGAAGAGGCAAAAGGGAAGACATAGTTTGTTTTACTTTTTGGTACAGTATTCATATCATGCAGCCGCAATGGACTCCCAGAAATTAAAGTTTCTGCTTCCCAGATTTCTACAGTATCCACACATGCAGAGTCCTGGCCAAAATATTCCTACTTACAATATTTCTGAAACTGGTTATTGGATTTTTTTTAATGTTTAGTAATTGTTTGGGACAAAACCAGAGTTCGGCTCAGTCAGAATCTCAAGGGAACTTAAGATGCAATATTTAAGCTTTTTGTGTTTTTGCAATTATTTCTAGGCTACCTTTAAGGTGAAACCCTCACAGATGACAGAATAATATTTATGTATTCAGATAGAATATGTAACAATATTTAAACAAAGCGCACTGAAATACTGTAAAAATGGCAAAAAGCTTTCAACAATACTAACACAATATCAAATAACCATGTAGTAAAATTATGTTATTCAATCATATAGATTAATAGGATATAGTCCCATGGGGTGCTTATTAATACCCTGTAGCAGTCCAAGAAATCACTGCAGATTTGGCTGCCAAGAATGCAAATGTTTCTATCATGGTAATTTTGTCTAAATCCTGATTGGAGTTAATTTGACAAAATAAGCTTAATGTTGCTTAAATGGTTCCACTGAATGGACAGTTCCCTGCTATAAAGTTCTGTCAGAAGACTTCTCTGCAAAGTGATTGAGTGTATGATTCATGGGTTGAAAGTTCTGCAATGGCTTCCAATTAACTACTGAGCCATGTTCAAAGCAGGATTTCTGTTCTATAAGACCTCAGCTCAAATACACCCCAGGACCAGTTTAGCTCTGAGAGAGTGAAATGACTCTCTCTCTCTCTCTCTCTCTCTCTCTCTCTCTCTCTCTCTCTCTCTCTCTCTCTCTCTCTCTCTCTCTCTCTCGTGCTTGCTAGACTGGTTTGCTACACACAGTCCTGGTCTAGGAAGTGAACTGAACTGAGATCAGTTCTGCAAACAATTAACAATTCTGAAATAAATACATACATAATAAATACAGATTTGGTAAAATAAACTGCAAGGTGTTATTTTACCCACCTATATACCAACTACCTTCTAGGACACTTCTAGTGAATAGAAGGATAATGACAGAGACAACATGTTTCATGCCAGGAACAGGAAGCACTATGCAAGGTCTAGAAATCCACTGCCTGCTGCCAAGATTGCTCTCCACTTAAGTTCTGTTTTCAGGTTGCAAATAAAGCAGACACAACAAAGACACCGTACGTTTTCTGTGCATACGGATTCAGTGGAAGCTAAATTTGGGATTGCACTGTCCTTGCCACCTCAACCTTTCAGGAAGTGCCGAAGACATAGCAATGGAAACACACAGACGTGCAGGACTCATCTCCCAGTTGCCTGGATTAGCTGTAAGTGAAGCCTGAAGGACAGATTGCTCAGTTTGGAATGGATTCGACCTGTGTTGGAATAATGGTGGTCCACAGGCCCTCCGCAATCAGCAAGGTGCTACAATTTTATCTGCACTGTTTGATGAGTAGGACAGTTCCTTGAGGATGCAGGAAACAAAGGCAGAGACTGAAGAAACTATAAATTACCACAATTTAAAAGCTGCTGAAGCAATTAAGAGAGAAATATGAGATGTCTTTGCTTCTGAAAGTCTAATGGGTGTTTCCATTAAGAGAAAGGAGGAGGAAAGTGAGAAGGCTACAATGCAAACCAGGCCTGCTGTGACAGACATGATAGAATATTGAAAGAGGAAATTGTTCCAACTTGCATTATGAGAAACAGACAAAAGGAAACTGTTTCCCTTCGTGTTGTTTTGTTCCTAGTGTAGGTGTGCGTCAGGATTCAGGATAATGTGCTCAACAGAATTTAACTGTTTAGCAGATTTTGTCTTCCTCTGGATACTGTGATACAGTATGTATGGATGAGAATTTCCGTTTAGTTTTTAGAAGCGTTTTAAGGAAAGTCAAAAAGTATCTATAGTGAGGGCAAAGCGAGTTTAGGATAAAAAAAAAAAAAAATCAAACGTGAGAGAAAGCAGAATAGCCCACTCTGGATATCCAGGCCCAGGTCTCTGAGTGTTTTGTTCGTCCAACTCTGGGTTTAAATCCCTGGTGCATTCAATCATGGTAGTGCTGATTTAGGGTTGCCAATATCTCCCCGCAGACAGTCTTCTCTTCAAAAGCAACACATGAGGTAGAGACATCATGGTCTCCGCCATGCTGGGAAAGGCTTCATCAGTTGAATTGGGCTGGTGCAGGTGGGTGAGACAAAAATCTTTCCTTTGATCTTTAGCCATTTATTTACTGAATTTATTTCAGAGTGATTTGTATGTCCGCTCAAGTCCCACTGCATTCAGTGGGATTGTTCCCAGGTAATTCTGTACAGAATGTAGTTTGAGAAGCCCATGGAAGTTCTTTCAGTAAGCAAGGTAAACCTTTCTTCCAACCACTATTAAGTATATCCTTGTATATGCTACATCTGCTTCGTTGTTTCTTCCACATTGATCTGGATACGTTTCTTTGGATGCTCTGAGTGCAGTGAATCATTAGATACATCATTATGTTCCACAACTTGGCTTGCTTCCATAGAAACAGAGATAACTATTCTACAGTAGAGCGTTTTTAAAAGGATTGTGTTTCTACCTCTTTTTAAAGAGAAAAAAATAACCCTTATGTAAATGGACAGCCTAAGGAAATACATAAAACTGCACTTCACTGTTCATCTTGCTGAGCAAGGAGGGTGAACAGTCGTTTCAAAAAAGAAAGGAGGCGGATGAATGCTGCATTCTTTGCACATTAAATTTTCTGCTAAAAACTAAGTTCCAGCTTAACAGTTGAAAAAGAACAAGGAAGAAAGTTTCTGTTATATGCCTTAAGAAGCAGATTTTCAAAGTTTGCTGGTATAACATCTTCAGGTGGAGAAGTATCGGGAAACGTTATCTATGGGATTCTACTAAGAAGT
The DNA here is from genome assembly GCF_004798865.1 of Varanus komodoensis. Taxonomy (NCBI): domain Eukaryota; kingdom Metazoa; phylum Chordata; class Lepidosauria; order Squamata; family Varanidae; genus Varanus; species Varanus komodoensis. The sequence goes on from NW_025335780.1 coordinate 3,048,014, forward strand.
AGACTACAATTAGCTTCCACGGTCATCCAAAATCATGTTTGACTGTATGGTTTCCTTCTCAAAGTCTCAATGCAGAGGAGGAATGTTCAAAAGGCAACAGGTTGTTTTCCCCATCTCTGCTCTTCTTTGCTGCTCTGAAGAATGAAGTTGAGTCTAATATCGCATGCTTAGTATTACGTTGCAGCTACCTACAGAATTCTCCCCGGAGTATGTGCATTTGAAGCAATTGCAAGCCCTTATATTTCTAGGCTGAGGCCAGGACCTCACTAATTTGTTAACAGACGGTATTGCTGTGCTGAATTAAACCAAGGTCCATCCAGTTTAGCATCTCACCAGCAGCTGATAGGCTACACACACACACACACGCACGCACACATCCCTATGGGATGGTAAATACTATGATACACTTTTAAAATCAAAAGAAAAAAAAAACAGATGGAACATCAGGAGCACAAGAACTATACAAAAACCCACCAAACTGTTGAAGAAATGAGATGGAATATTAATTAGAAGATTTGGAAACATAAATCATAACAGGGAAAAGTTTATGTCAAGAAAACTATGGATGGGTACAGAAGGATTAAAAGTGTTCATAAACAGAAACTAGGTTTTATGCAAAATATATGTTTAACAACAAAATTGTTGGTGAAACAGCCACTAAAAACATCCTTGCCTGGTGGTGTATAAAGCACTGAGAGAGTATTTGGCAAGAGTCTCGCGAATAGCAGAAAACGGGGCTTCTTTCCTTAGGCCTTCTTTTCTTAGGTAAGCCCGGAAAAAGAAAAGTTCCAGCCTTTATGAAATTAGAAGTGATAGCTTTTTAGAAAAGAATGTCCAGACTCTTCAATATGCCATAAATCTCTAGGTGGTGAAAATGTGTTGCATGGCAGTGGTACATAGTTAATCAGCCAAACATGAATCCCATACACATGCGTGCATGCACACACACAAGACGGAGAGAGACTGATAAGGAGGAAGAGAGCGAATGGAAACCTAAGACAATGGGGCAAGCAAGGACCCTAAAAGCCAAGGGCCAAATGCCTTACCTCCGTGTGCTTCTGCACAAGTTTTCCTGCTAAAACAATGAGCCAGATTTCAGTTCTGCTGCTTCATCACCGCTACTGCTACTGCACCCCCAGTGTGGCAGGGCCCAAGAAGCAAAAGCATCTTCTCTTCACGTACAAGATGGGTAACTTTGGTTGCCTGTTTCATGTGGCTGTTAAAACTTCCCCACTTCTAAACCACAAGCTGATTTATCAGCCCTGGAAGTACGGCGGAGGAGTTCACCTGGGCTATAGCAAATCCCGAACACACGATCTGCCTTCGGCTGCCAGCATTTGAACTAATTGTGCTGTTGCAGCTCAAACACATCTGGAGAATTGTGAAGAATGTTAGCTGTTTACAGGGGATAGCAAACATTAGAAGGAAACCAGCAGCGCTCAGGAAGGAGAAGGTGTTTACTTTGCTGCTTGTGTGCACTCTTGATTTGTACTGAAAAATGAAAAGGAAGCACTTCTAGTTGAATCTTTCCCATAGGACTGCAGTAGACAGGAGTCACCGATAAGGCAAATGAAGGCACATCGTATGCTTATGTGCATAATGACAGAAACCAAAGCAGCAGCATCCTTGTGAAATCACGTAATACAAGAACATAATTCCAGGGGAAATCTACTGTTGGCATGAAGAAACAAATGTTGCAGTTTTGGATCCTAAAATGGCTGTGTGTAAATATATTATTGCAGGATTGTTTTAAGAGGTATAACGCATCATCCAGATAAGAATGCTGACACATTCTTCTTGCTAAGGGCACACAGCATTATAATCAGCACTGCTGCCTACAAAAGGCTTATGTTTTGGTGAACTTGTTCTAGCAGTGCATGAACATGCTCGCCCACCATGAATATATTTACATGCCAGTAAAATTAAATGCTCAAAGAACTCACGGAAATCATTTTTTAAAAACTTATGTTTTATGTGATTTTTATGCAAGTTCACGGATATGGTCATGGGACCCACAAGACTGAAATTAGTTGGTCTGCTTTCCTGACGGATCTGCTCACTACTTTGTAAGCCACCCATATTGTATTGTGCTGGTGTTCAGAATCCCCTGGCATGAACTGGCTCAAGATGCCAGCTGTCATCGAATGTTGCAAAACATTCTCTTTGTTCAAGCAACAAAGCTGGTTGTGGCCCAAGTGGCTAGAAAGGTTGTTAGTTGGCCTGGGCTTAAAACCACGACACCTCCAACAATAACATGGCTTTGTAGTTTATATGGTTTCAGGAGGCAATGGGAGCTGTTCAAGACCAAGACCAAGACCAAGACCAAGACCAAGACCAAGACCAAGACATCCTATTTATATTAATATCGCTTCTCATATGGATGACTGCAAATATTGCAGAAACTCATACTTTGGTGGTTTGTTGGTAGATACACTGTTTTGATTATGCCTGTTTGTGCACTGAACTTAAATGTCTATATAATAAAATTCACTGTTTTTACTATTCACACTGACATTGATTATGAATATCCGTGCTGACTGCATGATTAAAATCCTCCTCCTCCTCCTCCTCCTCCTCTTAATATTATTATTATTACCCTACATTTTTATCCCACTTTTCCACCCATGGCAGCTTACTATTTTATCTTCTCAGGATCAAGCTTGTAAGGTAGATGTTGTTGTGAGCCGTCTCAAGGCTGTGTAGCAATGGAGACGGCATATAAAAACTTTAAATAAATAAATAGATTAGGCTGAAAGTGAGTGACTGGCCCAAAGCCACCCAATGAGCTTCAGATCTCCTGGGTCCACAGTTAACACTCTAACCACTCTACTGCACTGGCTCTCAGTGGTGAAAGCCCACTATTTCCACACACATACTGGATAATTTCACCATTTACTCTCCAAGGGAAATGTAAACATGCTGATTGCCATGTTTATGCTTGCAGAATGATATTTCTTAATCTTTTAGTGTCTTTGCAGCAAATTAGTGCAAACATTTAGAGATGAAATCCTTCGACCATCACATGTTGGTTAAAAGCCACCATTTATCATATTAATTTTCACTCATGGTTTGGTTTCTCCAACTAGTCTGTCAACCAAGGCCATTTCTCTCTAATTCAGGATACAATTTTTAATTTCATATGTGAACATTTCCATTATGCCATATAAGTACCCTGTAGCCATGGCAAGAAAATCTGACAAGGGAGGGCTTACTGGCAGGTGAGGAGATCTGGGATTTATTATTTATTTATTTAATTTATTTATTAAAACATTTTTATGCCGCCCCATTCGCTGAAGCCTTGGGGTGGCTTACAACAATAAATTAAAAATAATTATAATATTAAATTACAAAAAATATAAACATTAAATTAAAAATACAAAAACACAATATAAAATAAGCCGCCCTGGCCAGATAAAATCCAGTAATATTAACAGTTAAAATGCCGCTTAAATAAAAAGGTCTTCGCCTGATGCCGAAAAACAAATAACGACGGCGCCAGGCGGACCTCTCTGGGGAGCGCATTCCATAACTTAGGTGCCACCGCAGAGAAAGCCCTTCTCCGAGTACCCACCCTCCTAATTTCTTTCATGGAGGGTTCCCGGAGAAGGGCCTCTCGCACTGATCTCAAGGGGTGGCTGGGCATATATGGATGTAAGCGCTCCTTCAGGTAACCAGGACCCAGGACCCAAGCCGTTTAGGGCTTTATAGGTCATCACCAACACCTTGAATTGGGCCCGGACTTCAATGGGAAGCCAGTGAAGCTGACGGAGAACTGGAGTCATGTGACCATAACACCCAGTCCCCATCAGCAGCCTGGCAGCTCTATTTTGAACCAATTGAAGTATCCGGACCGTCTTCAAGGGTAGCCCCACGTAGAGCGCGTTACAGAAGTCAAGACGGGAAGTCACCAGTGCATGTGTCACTGTCGCGAGGCAGTCGTACTCCAGGTAGGGGCTCAGCTGATGAATCAGCCGAAGCTGGAGGAAAGCGCTCCTTGCCGCTGCTGTTACCTGAGCTTCCAGTGAAAGCTCCGGGTTGAGGAGCACTCCCAGGTTGCGGACCTTGTCCCTAAGAGGGAGTGCAACCCCATTCAGGACAAGGTTCAATTCACCCTCTCCGAAGCCCGATCCGCCAACCAACAGGACCTCCATCTTGTCTGGACTGAGCTTCAGTTTATTGGCCCACATCCAGCCCATTACCTCGGCCAGGCACCGGTTCAGCACAGCCACTGCCTCACCTGGATTGGTGGAAAACGAGAGGTAGAGCTGGGTATCATCAGCGTACTGATGGTTCCGCAGCCCACACCTCCTGATGACCTCTTCCAGCAGTTTCATGTATATGTTGAACAGCAAAGGGGACAAAATGGACCCCTGCGGTACTCCATGGCATAGCTGCCGTGGCGCAGAGCCATAGTCCCCCAGCACCACCTTCTGGAACCGGCCATTGAGATAGGAGGGGAAGCACTGCAAAGCAGTGCCTCCGACCCCCAATCCCGCAAGCCTATCCAGAAGGATACCATGGTCAATGGTATCGAAAGCCGCTGAGAGGTCCAGGAGAACCAACAGGGACGCACTCCTCCTGTCCTTCTCCCTGCACAGGTCATCGTAAAGGGCGACCAAGGCAGATTCAGTACCATACCCGGGTCTGAAGCTGGACTGAAATGGGTCCAGATAATCAGTTTCATCCAAGAGTGCTTGGAGTTGTCCCGCCACCACCCGCTCTAACACCTTGCCCAGAAACGGGATGTTGGCCACTGGTCTATAATTAGTGGCCATCTCTGGATCCAGTGATGCCTTCTTCAGGACCAGTCAGACTACCGCCTCCTTTAAAGGGGCAGGCACCCGACCCTCCCTCAGAGAAGCATTAACCACTTCCAAGATGCAGATCCCAATCCCGTGCTTGGAATTATTTATTAACCAAGACGGGCAAGGGTCCAATAGGCAAGTGGTGGGACGTACTCGTCCAAGCACCTTGTCCACATCATCGGGCCGCAATAACTGAAATTCATCCAATAATTCTGGACCAGACGGCACCATTGGTGTCTCCCTAAAAACCTCTGAATCAATAGTGGAATCCAGCTCGTGACGAATCTGAGTGATTTTCTCCCTGAAATGCATGGCAAAGTCGTCACAGCGGGCCTTTGAGGGTGTAACCAGGTCTTCTTTTGGACCTGTATGAACCAGGCCATGCACCACTCGAAAAAGCTCCGCCGGACGGCATTGTGAGGAGGCAATGGAAGTGGGAAAAAATCTCTTTTTCGCTGCCCTCACCGCCACAGCATAGGCCCGATAGTGGGCTCTCAAGTGTGTTCAGTCAGATTCATCCCGTGATTTCCCCCACCTACGCTCTAGCCGTCTCCCAACCTGCTTCATCACCCTCAATTCAGGAGTGTACCAAGGGGAAGAGCGGGCTCTGCCCGGTGGGAGAGGACGTTTAGGAGCGATCGTGTCCACAGCCCTGGTCATCTCCCCATTCCATAGTTCGACCAGAGCCTCGACAGGAGCACCCGTCTTGTCAGCCGGAAACTCCCCCAGGACCTTCAGGAATCCTTCCTGATCCATCCGGCTCCAGGGGCGGACCCACACAATCGGGTCCGCACCCTTACAGAGGGAGAAGTCGCTCTCGAGCACAAACTTCACCAGAAAGTGATCTGACCGTGACAGATTTGGCAGAAAGAGGTCCCTATTCTAAAGTTATTCACAGTAACTCCTTCCCAAATAGAAATAGGTTTGTGAAAAGAGGCTGTGAAAGAGGAGAACAAGACATACTGACATGCAATATCACAGCACATCGCATGTTCCACACTAAATCATCCACAAGGTGCACTTTGTTGATGTGTTGGTGTAAAAACTGTGTATGCACAATGAAATATCAAAACCATGGACAGAAATGGCCTGGGATTGGATGAACACATTTCTAACATGAGGGGCAAAGTGAGGTTGCTGAAAGCAATCAAACTAAAATTAGTGGATCTGAAGACACATCAGGATTATTCTGTAGGTTTTTGTAGTTATTTTAATAGAATTCAGTCATGAATATATTTCGTATCAATATTTACCATGTCCAAATCCTTTGGCTTTTCATATCCAAAATTTTCACCCCCCCCCCCTTTTTTTATCATGTTTAGCTTTTGCTCATTTCTACATGTTTCAAAGTCCTTGTGATTTTCCTCTCATATCATCTTCTCAACTGTTTTTTTTCTTAATATAAAGTCTGTTTTTTTAAAGATGCATTTAGACAAGGTCTGATCAGATTAGCATTGTCATAATTAATGGGAATTCATAACCCTTCATTTTGGCAATTACTTCGTTAGCCAGAACCTGATTATTGCAAAGCAATTTTTAAGACACTGATTATTATTTTGCCAGCAAGTGACATAAGTTAGCATGTTATTAAGGTTAATCTTCCCATTATTATAGTTTGATATTAGTGATGTTGCCTGAGCTTATTTCAGATTTATATGACAATCAAACAATGTATTGGGATTTAGCCTTAGTCATTCTCAAAGTACACCCAATGAGATCAGTGGTAGTTAAATTAGTTGTGATTTAGTCATTTATTTATAAATTTAGTTATGAGTTACTTTTCATCCCCAAACAGTCCCAAAGAGAATTTGCCATTTAAAACCTTAAATGTAAATCCCACTGATTATAAATATTCTTTGGTAGGACTAGAAGTCAGGAATTGCGATAGAATTTATCTATTACAAACATGTATGAGTTTTACCTTTAGTTTCAGTTTCAGCAAAATCTGGTGGCATTGAAGGATGTTTGGACAACCTTGTCCACAACCTTGACAACTGTTGCTAGCTTAATTCCAAATTATTTTGACTTTCCTCAGCATTCTTGTAAAAGTGGCCTCAGTATAAACTCTACAGGTGAGCCTTCAGTGATAATTCTTGCATTTTGGTATAAAACAGGTCTAACCAAGCTGCTACACTGTATGATGAGCTTAATTCTTCTGAGGGGGCTCTGAGCCATGCAGCAGCTACCATATTGTTTCTCAAAGTCATGGTGAAGGTCAGCACAGCTTGTAATGTGTGAACAAAGGGAAGTCAGATTGTTGGCATGGTTAACGAAGACCCATGTGTCACGGGCTCTTCGCTAATTATGCAAACAACTCAGCCTTACCAGGTTCGCGCAACCTGACAAGCCATAGCGTGCCACCCACTGCAACTTATACATGCAAACGGTGACTGATGCACATCCTTAGCTGAAAAATGCTGGCTTGCTGTGATGTGCGAACAGTCCTGTTCAGTCTGTTAAAACAGATTGGATGGCCGATTCAGAAGTCTCATTCTCATCCAGTCTTGCTACTGGGTGACATCAGTGAAAAACAGCATGCTTCCCTGTACAGTATAGGAGGAACAGGAAAGTTGCCCAAGATTTAAAACTTATTTTTAAAACCAAAAATTCTGCACAGTCCATCAGTCATTGATTGGCTGGTTTAGACAACCCAATAATCCAAACTTATGGGCTGAATATGTGGTTATGTTGAACTGTGATCTGTTGATGAAGCATGGGTTATCATATTTTTTTGGAACCCAGCTGTGCTAGCACACCATGGCTTGTTAACAGCAAGTTACCCATGAAGAGACACCATGGTTTGGGTTTGGGTCCTGAACTGGAGGTTGTTTATTTATTTAAAACATTTCTATGCCGCCCCCATTGCAACAAAGCCTCGGGGTGGCTCACAACATCCATAAAATAAACATTAAAATACAATCAATAATTTAAAAACTGGCACCATCTCAGCTATATATTAAAATCCAGAAATACAATAATAATAAATTAACTGTTAAAATAAATTTTAAATAAAAAGGACTTCACCTGGCGCCAAAAAGCAAATAACGACGGTGCAGGCGGACCTCTCTGGGGAGCGCATTCCATAGGTGGGGTGCCACCGCAGAAAAGGCCCTCCTCCGGGTACTCACCCTCCTAATATCCTTCACGGAGGGTTCCCGGAGAAGGGCATCTACTGCCGATCATAGGGGGTGGGAGGGCATATATGGACGCAGATGTTCCTTTAGATAACCAGGTCCCAAGCTGTTTAGGGCTTTGTAGGTCATAACCAACACCTTGAATTGGGCCCGGACTTCAATCGGGAGCCAGTGGAGCTGACGGAGAACTGGGGTTATATGAGAACAATGCCCAGTCCCTGTCAGCAACCTGGCAGCTCTATTCTGCACCAATTGAAGTATCCGGACCGTCTTCAAGGGTAGCCCCACGTACAATGCATTACAGAAATATAGTCGGGAAGTTACCAACACGTGGGTCACTGTCGCCAGGCAGACGTTCTCCAGATAGGGACGCAGCTGATGGATCTGCCAGAGCTGAAGGAAGGCACGCCTCGCCACCGCCATCACCTGAGCTTCTAACGACAGTTCAGAGTTGAGGAGCACTCCCAAGCTGCGAACCCTGTCCCTCAGAGGGAGTGCAACCCCATTTAGGACAAGGCCCAAGTCCCCCATCCCGAGGCCCAAGCCACCCACCAACAGGACCTCCGTCTTGTCTGGATTGAGCTTCAGTTTATTGGCCCTCATCCAGCCCATTACCTCGGTCAGGCACCGGTTCAGCACAGCCACTGCCTCACCTGGATTGGTGGAAAATGAGAGGTAGAGCTGGGTATCATCAGCGTACTGATGACCTCTCCCAGCGGTTTCATGTAGATGTTAAATAGCAAAGGGGACAAGATGGACCCCTGCGGAACTCCATGGCAGAGCTGCCATGGCGCAAAGCCATAGTCCCTCGGCACCATTGTTCCCTGTTTTGTAACTTTGCCTGGGTTCAGACCACATTTCAACAACAACCCAAAGTTACAAAAAAAAAAAAAAAAAAACCACCAACCCACATTCATAGAATCATAGAATAGTAGAGTTGGAAGGGGCCTTGAAGGCCATCAGGTTCCAATCCCTGCTGTTGCAGGACACCAAGTTACACCATCCCACTCAGATGACTGTCCAGTTTCTTTTGGAATGCTTCTACTGTGGGAGAGCCCACCACCTCTCTAATTCAATTCATGTTCAAGCTTTAAGTGCAAGTCATCATGTTGAGGAAGGTCAAGCATTGATTGATACAATGGAGAAAAATAAATGTACCTTCTTTATTTATCACTAGCAATATGATAGGTTGTGTGTTATTATTGTTTCGGACTCCACAACCAAGTCTGAAACAAATGAGGGTGAAAGACTTCCACAGACTTCTTGTTTTAGGGTAGGTGTATGTATTTGCAATCAATGTGCTATGCAGAAAGGATGTCATATTTATTTATTGTTCATTTATTACATGTATACCCTATCTTTTTCCCTTTCAAGGAACTCAAGGAAGATTACTTACTTGCTCCTGCTACTGTCCATTGTGCCCACACAACTGTGAGGCAGGTTGTACTGAGAGTCTGTGACTGGCCCAAAGTCACCCAGTTCGCTCCACAGCTAAGTGAGGACTAGAACCCAGATCTCCTGAGTCCCAGGGTCATAACTCTTAACTACTACACCACACTGACTTTCAAGTATGTAATAATTCATCTAGTATATAATTCATACTCCTTCTCCCCGACTGGTGCATTAATGCCACAGATGTTGAACCTTAGTCCTCTTCGGTCCACATGGATTCCAGTCTTGCATTTTAGAGTTCACTTGATAATCACATTGCTTTGCCCCCACCCCACAACCACCAATAGGGTTCCTGGTTTATGCACAGCTCATTCCTATCCCAAAGGGTTGAAATGATTCTTCTAAGGCTTAATTAGTAGCAGTTAGAGCCTGAAACTGGAAAACCCTCATATTTGGCACCTCATGCTCTGCTTTTGGTCCTGCCCTCTACTAGACTTCATCACTTCTCCAAAACTGAACTGAGTCCTCAGCCTAAAAGAACTGTGCCAGCCTAGCATTGTGCATTAGTGCAAAAACACATATTTTCTTTCAACTCGCTTTAAATAAATTCTTTTTAACAAGGTGAAAAATTATTCTATCACTTAGAGCACTGTACATTATGCTCATTGTCTCAAGTTTTTCAGCAAACTCAGGCAAACATTTTGCCATGCTGCATTAGAGCCCGAACCTAAACACTGGGTTTATTAATCTACCTGGAGTGCCAACACAACACTACTAGCATGGCAACATCATGCCATGTTTTGTGCTTTCCGTCATCCCGAGCACTTATTTGCTGGCAGAGCAAGTTTTAGGTTCAAGCGGTTAGCTTGTTTGCAAAATGGATTGGCTGAAAGAAATTGGAAGGAACGGGATTAGCTTAGTGATACATCATTGGTGGCACTGATCCTGAGCATGTTATACAGAAACCAGTACTGGAATAATAGTATTTCAAGAGGGGTGTGTAGGGTGGATGATAATAACAATAAGAAATACAGCAGGTGAAACTTCTGTTGTCTTGGAGATGCAAAGCTTGAAAACCCTCTGCCTACTTAACATTTTTTGGTACATTGTAGAGCCCTAATAATAATATTAAGATGATTCAGGGTATGAGGCAGTGTTAATGCATAGAAATACTACATTTCCTATGGTCTGTTGGCTGCAGCTTAGCAGTCTTCAAAATTACAGTATAGCAGACTATTTTGTGCTACTATTTAGGAAAGGAAATGGAGAACATTGGCTAATTACTGTTGGGTAACTGAATATTTCATAGAATTGGAAACAGTGTGTTTCATTCCATTAACATGAGGCTGGGTGTACTGAGAATGATGACTTCCTTTAAAACAACAACAACAACAACAACATAACACTTCTTTAAAAAAGAATAGAAGAAATCTAACATTCTGGAATTTTACAGGAAATAAAATGCTGAACATTGAGACCCTGTTCTCAAAAAGAAACCCTCAATGATCTTGACACAAGCAGTTAATCTTCGGTACCCACAGTTAATGATCTGTACTCAAACGTTAATGTTCTGTACCCAAGCCTAATTGGTATAACTTAGCATAGCTTTGAAGAGAATCATGTATTTAACGTAAATAATGGAGCTGGCCTACCCACATCCCTCTTTCAGCTGGTATGCTGCCTTTCACTTTTTCTTCACTGCACAAGGAGAAGCCAACTTGGCACGTGAGTGGCCCATTGCTTGCTATGTGGAAGCCCTTATGATAGCAAACAGGATATCTCAAGCTATTTCACTGCCTGGGCAGAGCCAGGACCTGCACTATCTTCACATGCCACTAATCCTCTTTCATATTCAGTGAGGTCTCTGCAGAGATACCTGCTGTCTGAAGCCTCACAATACTGATTAAAGCCCTCTGAGATGACATCAAGCTGGTTGTGAAGCTTGGTGAGACATTTATTTATTTATTAAAACATTTTTATGCCGCCCCATTCGCCGAAGCCTCAGGGCGGCTTACAACATAGAAGACATCATGAAGCTGTTTGGGATACTGGTGTCCACGGAGGGCCTGGCCTTGTTCCTCTCCTCTCCCCTCCTCTCCCCTTGTGCTTCAATATGAAGACGAAGCAACCCATCAGAAGGAGCTCAAGTGGCCCAATTGTGGCTGGTCATAGGCACACTTCCAGAGTCCTTGACCATGTGATGGCAGAAATTTGGGCTGGTATCAGAACCAAGGAGACACTCCTTCTGCCATCCCTCGCCTTCTGCTGCCTGTCGCCGTGCCTCCTCATAGGACAAGTCCAGTAGCTATCTCTCCGCAGCAGCACATCTTCACACAGAGATCATCTCTAATTTCACCTCCAACATCTTTAGGTAGGACTTGGTGAGACGCCTGTCTGGACAGCCACTGCCAATCCGTGCAGACAGTAGCAAAGTAGATGCACCCATGGACTGACTTGGTCAAAGGCAGCTTCCTAACTTCTAAGAGGGTATTTTGCCTATTTCAGTGCTTCTTTGTGATGCTGAGCACAATGCCGGCAAAGTCAAGCTTTTGAAGTCTCACTTATTTCAACAGCAGCAATTTAAACAAATGCTTAATTCCTCATTCAAATTTATGCCATTTAAAAGTGTGACTAGAGAGTGAAGCCTTCATCTGTACTGTGCATTTAAATCTGAGGCCCAAATGCTAACAAATATCTGTAACAGCAGCATTCTCCGGAACTCCTGAATTCAGAGTTCCCCAGTTTTAATGAAAGTAGGACTCAGCAATATTAACTATACAGGTTTAATTAAGTGAAGTACTAATCCAGAAGATATATCTTTAGTGGCCTTTGTGAAAGCAAAGGCTGGCATGAAAGCAGGAGAGAGGGGTTTTTTTTTTGTCTCATACTTTTCTCTTTCTAAACTACTCCTAGCTTTTATTATTATTATTATTATTATTATTATTATTATTATTATTATTATTATTAACATGTTGGGGGCTTTTCTAGAGCATTTAGGATATCTGTTTTGGAGGCTTAATCTTGTTGTTGTTGTTAGTCGCAGTCATGTCCGACCCATCGTGACGCCATGGACAACATTCTTCCAGGCCTTCCTGTCCTCCACCATCCCTCGGAGTCCACCCAAGCCCACACCCACCTTTCCAGTGACTCCATCTGGCCACCTCGTCCTCTGCCATCCCCTTCTTCTTTTGCCGTCTATTGTTCCCAGCATTAGGCTCTTCTCCAGGGAGTCCTTCCTTCTCATTAGGTGGCCAAAGTAGTTGAGTTTCATCTTCAGCATCTGGCCTTCTAAAGAGCACTCAGGGATGATCTTCTCTAGGACTAACTGGTTTGATCACCTTGCAGTCCAAGGGACTCGCAGGAATCTCCTCCAGCACCACAATTCAAAGGCCTCAATTCTTCAGCGCTCAGCCTTCCTTATGGTCCAACTTTCACAGTCATACATTGCAACTGGAAAAACCATAGCCTTGACTATACACACTTTTGTTGGCAGGGTGATGTCTCTGCTTTTTAGTATGCTTTCTATATTTGCCATAGCTTTCCTCCCAAGGAGCAAGCGTCTTTTAATTTCTTGGCTGCAGTCCCCATCTGCAGCGATCTTGGAGTCCAGGAAAGTAAAATCTGTCACTACCTCCATTTCTTCCCCATCTATTTGCCAGGAAGTGATCGGACCGGATGCCATGATCTTATTTTTCTTGATGTTGAGTTTCAAGCCAACTTTTGCGCTCTCCTCCTTCACCCGCATCAAGAGGCTCTTTAGTTCCTCTTCACTTTCTTACCTCTCCATTAGAGAGGTATCATCTGCATATCTGAGGTTGTTGATATTTCTCCCAGCAATCTTAATTCCAACTTGCAATTCATCTAGCCCCACCTTTCTCATGATGTGCTCTGCATATAAGTTAAAAAGGCAGGGCAACAGTATACTGCCTTGCCAAACTGGGTTCTAGGCCTTCGTAGAACCGGTCAACTTCAGTCTCTTCCGCACCAGTGGTTGGGGTATAGACTTGGACTACTGTGATGTTGAATGGTTTGCCTTGAATTCCAACTGAAATCATTCAGTCATTTTGGAGATTGTATCCCAGTACTGCTCTCTTTTCCTACTCTTTTATTGACTATGAAGGCTACTCCATTTCTTCTGAGGGATTCTTGCCTGCAGTAGTATACCTGATGGTCATCTGAATTAAATTCACCCATTCCTGTCCATTTTAGTTCACTGATTCCTAAGATGTCGATGTTCAGTCTTGTCATTTCTTGTTTGACCACATCCAGCTTGCCTTGATTCATGGATCTTACATTCCAGGTTTCTATGGAGTATTGATCTTTGCAGCATTGGACTCTCCTTTCACCACCAGATACATCAGCAACTGAGTGTCCTTTTGGCTCTGACCCAGTTGCTTCATTCTTTCTGGCGCTACTAGTACTAGCCCTCTGCTTTTCCCCAGTAGCATATTGGACACCTTCCAACCTGAGGGGATCATCTTCTGGTGTCATACCATTTTGCCTTTTTGTGCTGTCCATGGGGTTTTCATGGCAAAGATACTGGAGTGGGTTGCCATTTCCTTCTCTAGTGGATCACGTTTTGTCAGAGATCTCTGCTATGACCGGACAGGGTGGCCCTGCATGGCATAGCTGATAGCTTCATTGAGCTACGCAACCCCCTTCGCCACGACAAGGCAGTGATCCATGAAGGGGAAGCTTAATCTAAAGCCTCCAAAAATGAAAGGGAATGATACAGTACAGATTGTAGTTTCCCATGCAGATTGTATTAATTCAGATTATAAGTGGAGAAACATATTTTTAAAAGGTTCCCCAGCAGATGCCTCCCCACCAAGACCACACAGTGAAAGTTGCACAACAGGGAACAAACTGTGTGAAAACATTTCTTCCATGCTCTACTTTTCTTCTTTCAAGGACGTTCCTCAATAGTCTAGAATATTTTTTTTAAAAAATAGCAATTACTATCTACCTCTCCACTGTACTACTTCTACCATTCTGCCACCTTACTCTGCAGCATTTGTAAAGGTTCATCAAGATTTACAGAATGCTGAAAATGAGGAATGGAATATGCCATTGTTCCCTGAAGGCTAGACTCCTGTTGGTTCCATCACATTCCCCACCTTCCCTTCAAACAAAGCAACAGTTCAGGTCTGTTTTTCCGATCCTAGTCCACCTGTGTTTTCCCCAGACCTAACTCAGACTTCCCTCCAATCCAGAAAATGCGTTTTAGGATAGAGATGGAAAAAAGGAAATGACCCCGCAGTCTCAATGCCCCCTAGCTGCTCCCCACAGTCTCAAATGTAACTTGAAGTTTGAGGGCGCATTTCCAGAGATGCATTTCCTGCCACCCAGTATGGGAGCTACCTTTATGAGGGAGAGGAGGAAAATGACCCCTTGCCATGGGGATTAATTCCTGGTATTAGGGTCAACAGGTGCCCAGGAACAGTGGCTAGCATCCAAGCCCTTCTTTTACTCATGGGGATTAATTTGGCAGCCACTCATTGACCTGAGAGAAAATAAATGCATGCTTTCAGGAACACCTGAAGTGTAGGAGCTAAAGATACACCCTGCCCAGAGTTTGGAGTGAGAAATATTTGTGTTCCAGAGTAACTAAAGGACCTCTCTAAGAATCAAACATTTTCTGAATGCACAGAGCTAACTTGAGTTCTGTTTTATTGTCGTTCGAATAGCATGAAATGTTAGAAATGTAGCACTTGCCAGATGCAAAGAAATATTTCCTCTTCATGTTTTCTTCAATAGGAATCTTATCTATTAACTTTCAAATATGGTCTCAGTGTGTCAGAGGATATACAGAGTGTATGTATTTTTAATCACGCCTGTGTAGGAAACCATCACACAAGGAGAATGTGCTGCATAAGGTTCCAATGCAACAGTGGCCTTGTAGAATCTCTCGGCCTGAAGGATGTCTTTCATTGATTACTGAGAGACAAACAGATCTTTACTACAGATGGAGTTCAACTACCTTCTGGATTTGGTCCATCACCCATATCCTGACCTCTGAGGTTAATGAAACCTACAGACAAATGAGTGGTACTACAGAGAAGGCCAACTAAAATAATATAAGATTGAGAAGTAATTCACATGAGGTTGATTCAAAATGATACAGTGCAAGAATCCAGAAAAGTGATGGCTTGAAGCATGTTTGGCATGCTTGTGAACACATCCAAGGTAGCAATATAAATGAAGGAGGGGATTTGTTTGCAGTCTTTGAATAGCGAGTGGCCTGAAGCAAAACAAAGATAGTAAAGGGAGGTGGATGGCTCTCAAATGTAAGATCAGTCGGCTAATCAAAGGAGAATCCTCAAGGGACTATGGAAATAAAAACAAAACCTGACTATCTTTGTATAAACCGATGGAAAGGTTGTTTGGCAAATTCATTTGTGGATTACATGGACAAATCATTTCTGCATTGCGGTAATAATGCAGGATGAATGAGTCTCATGCCTGGAAACTAAGTGTTACTAAGTTATTATTGCAATGGCTGCCCAGAGTGTGTGATGAAGTGGCTAGCTCTCAAATACTACTACTACTACTAACAACAACAACCCTTTCTAGATAGGGGTTGTACCTGTCTGATAGAACAAGTCTGCCACTTGGAGCAGGTGTAAAACTCCTGGATCTGACAGTGCAACTTGCAGCTCGGATGACTTCAGTGTCCTTTCACCAGCTTCAGCTGGTTTACCACCTATGCCTATTTCTCAGAAAGGGCCATCTGGCCTTGGTGACCCATGCTCTGATAATCTCTTAATTGGATTACTGCAGTTTGGAAATGAAGATGACCACAAGTTTCAATGAGTGTAGGATACGGCTATCCAAATGTTATCGACAGATGGAGTTTTATTATATAGATCTTTGAAGGGTTACATTGTTTGCCTGTTCAGTTCTGAATCTGGTTCAGAAGTGCTGGTGCTTACCTTTAATAGGTTAAATAGCTCGAGAAGCATTGCTTCCTTTACAACTATCTGCTCTTAAGGCCTTCAGAAGGGACTCTACAAGTACAGTTTGTTGAATAGGACCAAGGAAGAGGGTGCCCACCCTGGTGGTGGCATTTATTTGGCATCTCCTGCCTATTCATAGCCAATTATCACCAATAGTATTATCTTTTTCGTGTTGTAAGAAAACACTTAAGCACAGGTGTTATATGGTTTTCAAGGTATTCTTTCTATCATTTGCTTATTTCGTTTGTACTCCAACCTTTACACAAGAAAGTGGTGTCCACAGATAAATGAACCTTACCTAAAGCAACATAACAAAGCATTAAGCACAGTCAAATACACTACAATAACTGAATAAAAACAGCAACCAATTTACATGGTAAAGGCCTGCTAGAATAAAAATGTCTTTGCTGACCAGCAGAAAGATATCAGAAAGGATGCTGATCAGGTCATCATCATCAGGGAATTCTGCAGCCTGGAGGCATCACCATCAAACAGAACTCTAAAGATGGCAGTACTAAAGAACTTTTCCTAAATTTCTTAATATTCTAGCAGGCACTTAACCAGAGAAGAAGGTCTTTCAGGGGGCTGTATAGTTTACGCTTAGCCTGCTTTCTGCTTCTATGCATTAGATTTATTTCATTGTATTTTTAGCATTTCCAAGCCTTTTTATTCCTCTCGTGTTGCTCTAGTATTTACTAGTAGATAAATAGTACCACAAGCAGTGTCTCCAGCAATACCTACCTAGAATGGAGACGTATGAATCAGCAAAACAGAAGCTCCTTGCGGTTTTGTGAATTCTACCTCAAGGCTTGATCCAATTCATGTCTATATCATATTATGAGGTTGGCTTTTGAAAGTTATGCATGTTCTGTCATTGGTTAGGGCACACATTTGAAAAGTACATATGCTTTCATGCGCATTTTTCCCCAAATGCATTCTACTTTCTAATACACATTCGTTGTCACCATTGTTCTACATTGTTTTCGATCTGTGTTCAATTCCAGAAGGTACAATCTGGGTAAATTCTGGTTAAGGGGAAACTGAAATAAATTGCCTGTAATATAGGATGCTGTATCAGGATGCCCTGAGCCAGGATGCCACTAAATATTTGCTAAATGCAGCTAGTCCTGTAGCTGCCCTACAGCTTAAATATAACTCCCTCTTTCTGCTTTTATATTCCGGTATACCAGCTTATTGCTCTCAAAAAGACTCTTCCTGTTACCTCTTGACACAATACCATGGGACGTCTTTCCACCTCATGGAAAGCAATGTCTTATGTAGTGGTGCTGCTTAAAATTGTTTTCACGTTTTCCCAACCATTCTTATCCAGTTTGATAGAAGATAAATGGCTCATCTTACTTAGAGGTTGTGTACAGGTTTCCCCATTTGCATCATACTATGGTCTGAGAGCTTTTTCAGATCAGGAAGCACAAGAAACCTGGGAGGCTGCAGCGCACTGGGGAGATTTGTAACAGAAAGAAAAGGCCCCATGGAAGGAATTACTTCGTGCTAACGCAGCACCCTTTGCCACCTCAGAGTGATTAGGTAAGCTCAAAATCACCACCAGCAGCAGCAGCAGCAACAACAACAACATAAAACAGTCTGAAAGCTGAAGTCCTGATTTACTGGGGAAGAAAAAATTCTGGAAACTGGAAGACAAATTTAGCCACAGAATGAGCTCCCTCTCTTCCTTGGAACCGTACTCAGCACTTCCTCCCTCACAATTACATGTGGCCAATGGAAAATGGGGCCAGCCTACCCAGGTAGATGATGTTGGTGCCAGAATGGAAGACACTGTGCCACAAACCCTGCCGACTTTCAGGCCCAGTGAGAAACCTTAGAGAATGCATCTTCTCTCAGGTTTACATGATGGACAAGACACAGTGGTTTCCTGCACAAGATGGTCTTTTGTATTGTCTGAACCCTGCTATGATATTCCACATGATATGTTTGGGTTTTAGAAACCACGATAACCAGTGATACTTTGTTCTCTAGTTGTCACACTTCACCATGGTTTCTCTGGACAGCTGAAACTGGTATTGTGCTTGCCACAGTCCTGGTAGACAGCTACCACAAAGTCTCCTGGAAAGAGTGGCAGCTGCCGGTGCTGCTCTAGCCAGCCAGCATGGGATTGCATTTCAGACATGGTGGCTGGGGCAAACCATGCTAGCATAGAAACCACTTGGTCATCTGTCTAGTACATCCAGATGCTTTTTATCCAGTTCTACATGCCCTGTATATAAAACATGCTTTAATCTAAGTAGTAATTCATGGATGGAAAACAGAAGTATTGCACCTTTTAACCCTGTCCAGAGTACCACATGCTTATTTAAACATGTGAGTGGAACCTACCTATCTTACACACTGTATGTATGTAGATCCTTTCAGACAGAACAGGCTGGTTTGTAAGCACAGGCTGTTTTGATAAATAACTCCAGATGGGTCCTTTGGCCCTTCCAATTTGGCCATCTGCTATATTATGCACATGCATTATGTTGTTGGTGATTATCAGGGATCACTTAAAAATAGGAATAGGAACTGAAGTATTTTGATCTTTCCTGAATTGTTCACTCTTGACAGTTGTTGACTCTTTTACCTTACTAGGTGAATGCCTAGGAGAAAACGATCTGGCATTTATAGCCTGAATAAATGAAATCATATTTAGCTTAAATCTTTACCATACCAGGGAATGGCTAAAAGGAATCAAGACCTCAGGATCAAAATAAAAGCAAATGCCTGCCTAATAGTCATGCAACAAGGTGTATTTATTCACTTCAGTCGGTCCAGTCACTTAATATTTTGCAATGTAGGAAACAGATGTGGAGAGTCTAAATGTTTACACAATCATGTAAAGAATTGGGCAGCATTTAACTCTATTCCTGCACTAGTAGAACAGGAGGCTAGTGGATCCTGTAACGAAAGGACACATGGAAAAACTCCCCAGGGAGTGAAATTGATAGGACAGAACAGCTTTCAGAAAGAACAAGCTGTATTAACAGGTCCTGGTCTGGAAAGGGGACTTTCTGATCATTTCTAGAGCTCAGATCAGAGGTGCTGGTTCCTGTTTCACTTGAAGTGGGTCCTACTAGGAGAAAAGAAGCTGCAGCAGTGCCACACCAGAACTGAATCATGCCCCCTGTTAGAGAGAGGGAGACTGCGTGATATCTCAATTATTGACTTGCCAACTTCATGTCAATTGCAGACTTTGGGAAGCAATATTCATTCACAGATTTGTTTTTTACCAATCAATATGCCCATTCTTACATCCGAACTCTGCACAATTGCCATTCCACATGCTAACGATAAGGAGACAGAATTGCAACAACTATACCCTATGCACAATTATGTATACATCTCAGTCTGTGCTACAATGATGTAATACTGGGGAGTATCTACTAATTATACAATCTTATAGATGCTCGGATCTATCACAAGCTTTTGTACTTTACTTCTGGAGGGCACCCTGTACGTTGCATTCTTTCTGAAAGCATTTAGTAAAAATGCATTGCAGTTACACCTAACATGTGCTTTGTGAATGCAAATGTTAAATTCCTGGAAAATTAGAAGTCTTCATTGGATACAGAAAATAATGTAATGTGGTTGCCATGAGATCGTGTTTGGGACATTCATTCCTTAGCTAGGGGGGCACAACTGAAAAGACCTCCCTTTTAGTCACTATTCACCTGACTTCCTTTGGTAGGGACTCCCTCCCAAGAACTGTGGATGATGATCTTAAGTCTGGGCAGAAGACAAGCCTTTATATAACCTGCCCCAAGCCATTTTCATCTTCGACTCTTAGTACTAGCATTCCCAGGATTGGCAGACAGTGCAGATGGTTCTTACTATCATGGGAATGTTAGTTTCCATCTCAGTTTCAAATCCTGTACTTTATTTTAAAGCCTTGCCCTCTGCTGGGTCTTACCCTGGTTTTTATTTTTATTTTATATGACAGTTTTAAGAATTTAAATGTTCATGCCACATTCTTGGTGCGTGTTTTTGAATTGTTAACAACCTCCAAGAATGCTTCAGTTATTGGCTGGTATAGAAATGTAATAAATACATATAACTAAATATAAATGTCACAAAGGTACACTTATCCAAGACAGGACTTTGCTGAAGCTTCCTGTTGACTGCAGTAACTGCATCAGGCAACATATATATAAAAAATAAACCCCTGGAAACATGAGATACAGAATAGCATGCAGTTAATGTAAAGTTTGAGAAATTGGGATAACAGTTTGTTCAATATCTATTTATTACCATTTTTATTACATATTCTGTTCCACTGCAAGCAAATTAGATTAGCCCCAATCCAGAAGTCCTTAAAAGAGCTGCTGAATGCATGGAGGAAAGAGATATCCTTAATGCCCCAATCTGATATATAATGAGAGTTTATATGTGGACAGCAAATTCCTACCATAGAAACATGACTTCAGCAAAATCCCAAATTATAAGTTTTTCTGCACTCCACTATTCCATGCTTCAAGAAGTATTTTGAAAAGGTGTTTTCCTGATGTCAAATACTAGGAATTGAGCTTCTCAGCTCATTTTTCAGGTTTCTATATGTGGAACATTGCACCAGTGGTAGTTAATTTACAGCAGACATTTTGAAGTGAATGGGACTTAAGTTAGACTAACGCTGGATAGAATCCATGGGGTTTCTTTGTAATGTTGGAAAGCAATGGTCCATGACATAACTGTCCTCCACAATTTTGCTAAATGCACAATTCATAGAGAAGAAGACCTTTGTGCCAGAGCCAGAATCCATCCTTAGAGCTCAGCACAGATGAATTATGAGTTGTGGTATCATTGACTTCCGTTCCTTTCAGAATCCTAAATAGAATCCAGAATCCATAATGCACACACTCCTTGGCAGCACATCTGTTTAATGTATATTTCATGCAGAAATGTATTATATTCAGACGAAAAGGGATTGAATGACCCTGATCCATCTGTAGTCACAGGCAGTAACTTATTGGAAAAGTGAGAGCAGGACTTTGCAAAATAAATAAATAGACAAATAATCAATCAAGCTTAAGAAACACCCTTCTTCCTGCTGGAACTCTTTGGACTTCCCTCCCAAAATTGTGAGCTGCTATGCCGGAAGAGCTGCCCGCAAAATCACTTCGGATTTAATTGGTGGCATTTTGACATGATGACATATGCAGCGCTCTACTTTCACATCAGATATGAAAGAGGAGCCCTGCTTCTGCAGAGGGTTTTCTTAGCCAAGGTGAGATGCTAAAATGCAATCCACCTGAGCAGATGCAATGCAAGAGAGAGAATATGTGAAATGGAGGGGGGTCATGCAAAGGGGCATCTCATTTAACCCTAGGATTTGAGTTTCATGTACCGGTTTAGCACTGGCAATCAATCAATCAATGATAATTCATTAAATGCTGCATCATGAATTGGCTATGAGTTGACATAGTGGAATTTAACGCAGCATCACTTTCTTAGTTCCCTCTTGTGATATTATTAGGAAACAACAAGCCGAGTGCTTCATTTAAATAATGAAATCTCTTTGTTCCGTAGTAAAGGTCACTGTGCTGTTATGTTTAATGCACATTGAACAAGATCCTATTTTGGTCTTGCTTTCACTGAAGTAAATCAGAATTAATTCCTTTTAATTCAGCCAATGCAAATTGGCAGTGAATAATTGGATTTATATCATAGAGGGTGGGAGGTGGAGGAAATATTTGTGTGGCATACATGATAGCCTTGACTAATTATTTTTCCAGAGCCGACATCTGCTCTCAAACATAGCACTGACTCTCCAAGTTGCTTCAAATGAAATATTGTTGCTGGATATGCAAGGGCCTCGCATTTTCTGTCCTTTCATATTACAATTGTGGACACATTCCATTGATTGGTACCTTTCACACATGTAACATGCGGATTATATGTGTGAACTACCCTTTCTGTCTGATGGATGGTATATAAATTTATAAATATATAATACTCTTACATGTGGCACCGGGACAATGTTTCCCAAGGGTACTGGAGAACATAAAGGAAAAAGAAGAGATAGAAGCATGGAATCATGGAGAGACAGAAGTGGCCTCCCAGGTCATCTAGTCCAACCCCTGGCTACAGCCCGCTCCACTCATGACATGCCTACCATGTGATCCTGCGAAGAGGGACCTCCATGTTCAGAGGAAGACTGCATCTTGAATGCTGGAATGAAGCCACAATAGAGGAGGGCTTGCACTTTCTTCTAGAGGTATTTTAGCAGGCATTTAACTGTGATAAATGGGGACATGCCAGGTATGTGCTTGTGTGTATGTGGGCTGCAGGGAGCCAATGGATTTTCTTGACTTGGATATCTGGATTCCTCTTGGTTTCACCCATGTTGCCACCAACGTGATATGACCTGAGTTGAACCTGTGTGCCAATTACCCTTTTTAAGATGGACTGATTTGTGGTCTATTTGATGGTCCAGATCACATAACCTTAGCAGGAGATCATTGCACTGCTGGTGCTAAACTGGATGACAAGGACAGGCTTATTGTGAAGCAAGAAATATGGAGAGATGACAAGGAAGTAGTGGGAGGATGAAAGAGGAGACTGTTTACCAAGGGAATATGCTAGTCAGGGGTTACACAATGGATTTGTGAATACAATGAATGAATGGATGTGGATGATGATGATGATGATGATAAACAGCATGGACCCCATTTTGCAGACACAAAGATTTAGAATCCAATTGTACACATCAACCACTTGCTTCAAATCACCATTTGGATAAACAGAGGGGCAAATGCGCGGATCTCGGTTCTCAGTGTTTGCAACTACTTCACACACATTTCCAGGACCTGGATACTGAAAATCCAGCACTATCTGATTCTGAGTACCAGAACAGAAACTCCGCAGAAGCCTGTTGGGCTCAACTGAAGTGGATTTCCTTACGCTGCCCATCTCCAGCGAAAAACAGGTTGATGAACTAGATGTTCCACCTTTGGTATGATCTACCTGGGTCCATTCTATGCAAACCAGGCCTTGATGATTGCCAGCCATGAGCCTGAAAGGACTTTAGTGAAAACAGTTGCGCTATAAGCATTGTCACATAATGGTGAAAGAGTGGTGCTGCAGACACATAATCCTGCAGCTAGGTAATTTTAGAGCCTGAACTTACTGATCTTATGAGGGGCTAGACTTTAGAGGGCTGTGTTTATTGCTGAAGCTGTGAAGCTGGCATATATCTGAAATTTCTTACTCCTGCCAGCGACTTCCATCCCTTGCTTTAGAACTTCCTCTACATTTCTGTTGTATTAGAACATCAACAAACATGTTTGCCAACATATCGCCAGGGGGAAAAATAATCTGAGCATGTACATTTTTTTAGCTTGCATTTTAAACACTATGAAACCAGGACTATAGGAACGAAATAAAAGTTTTCTTTTGCTACCTTGATCACCCACTGCTCTCTGGATGGTCATTTTGAAGAACCTCTGGACAATATTCTCAAAGAACCATCCCTAGCTGCACCATTACATGCACATCACGAGAGTTACAGTCAGCATGAATATTTATGTTTGAACCATCCCCTTTATAAGAATCAATGCTGCATTTTGGCATGAGCCCAAACATTCTGGTATTCACTTAAGAAAATAAGATGGCTGCTTATGCTAATTATAATTTTATCAATTACATTGTATTAACCAAGGTAGAAGGTAAAAATGCTTTGAGGGAATGCTGTGAATATCTCCTGCCTTTTTTGACATTTATAAGAGCATTAGCACAGTACATTCTTATGAAATTAGCAGATAGATATAATTTATCTGTCTTCCAGGAACTGTGCAGTAATCAAGCATCAATAGATTTACAGACTAAGAGGTGCTGAGAGACATAGACAAAGAGGTTCCTCTCAAATTAACTTCTCCCCATGTTCCTTATGTTCAGTATTATGGTATCATTGACATTCCAATTATCAGAGAGATTCCATCTGCAATATAACACTCTATATCATATTTTAAGTAATAAAAAATGTTCTTGAGTGCCTTATGGATGGCCAGCAGTTCATTTTGCTACCTATTCTTTACTTTAGAGTTTTCTGCCAATAATAATTAACAAGAAAAGAGTAACTGAGAATAAGAAGTCCTGACCCAGACTGAATAAATAGGGCACACCATAAAATTTACCCTTAGATCAAGTATAGTTGAACATTTTACATGTCAGCAGGGCTCCTTTTAGTTCAGAAAGCTGCAGCGTCTTCCTGGTGAGAGAGCCAGAGAGACAGAGACAGAGAGATAGAGAGACAGAATGTTGTATGTATGCACATGCTTGCATGAATACATCTTTAAAATCATGTCACATACGTTAAATAAGATGCATGATGCCCCACAGTTGAAGTTCTATGAATTGCTTATAATGTCTCAGCAAAGAATGACTTACAAGGCATCCGACAATTTTTCAGCGTATCCAGTTGGGAAACATAAAGCATGGCTTCTTCACAAAAGAGAAGTTTGGCACAACTGGTGATCTGCCAGCTGGCACCCAAGCCAGCCAGGTTGGGTCACCAAACGAGGGTTCACTGAAGCTCTTACTCTACATGAAATGAGCTTTCACTGGCCAATTCAAGCTAGGATCAGGAGATACAGTGGTGTTCTGGATCCACTGATGAGTCATACCCGAGGGACAACATTCCAGAAAGGCAGCACAACCCAGTGAAGTGGATAAATGCCGTAGCATAAAGTAACAGGACTAAAGTAGCAGGGACACACAACCAGGAAAAGGATTTCAACATCAGGGAGCAACATGGGACAGATGAGAGAGTCTGTGAGCTGTACTCAGGGAAGTTTTTCTACACAAAGTCAGTCAACAGGATGGGGAAATTAACTTGGGGAGAAGCAATGATTGCAACCAAACACAATAAGGAGGGAAAGCAGATTAAAGCAAACAACTCACAAAGCTGCTCGAGGCCCGGAACAATTCTGCTGAGATGCAGCACCAGGGAGAATCACAGCTCACAGATTACGGTTTTAACACCATCATTCCTTCACAAATGAATTATGTTTCCAAAGTATTTAAAAATACATTTATTAGGCAACAAGGCTCAAACAAAAATATCCCATAACAAGTTTTTCCCCCAGTTATGAATCAGGCACATGGAAAATTAGGCAGCAAGATAATACATAAAAGCACACCACTGTACCCCACCCTACATTGCATGGGAAGGAGGGATGGAAATATTCCCAATAAACAGTATGAAATGGATCTACATACTGCGTTGAAGGGGCTGGAGTGCCTTCAGCCAAAGCAGAAATGGAAAATGTGATGTGAAGCATCCAGCGGTCTCCATTACATGGGCAGAGACAGAAAGCCACTGGATAAAATTGTACCACTGGCTTTTATCAAAGTTGGCAACAGAGTACAAAGGTCTTATCATATTACATGCTTCTGAATTATATTAATTGCCTTTTTATCATATTAGCCAACTCCCCTCTTTCTAATACCATGTGAAAGTCAATAATATGTTAAACCCTTGAAAGACTCATTTGCATCCTTCCAAAAGATCAGTAGGGCTTCCCTCCTTCATTTTGACACAGCTATTAATGAGCTCAGACCATACAGAGTCAGATTCCTTTCATCTTCTATTAGCTGACAGGAAATGTATAAAGACAAAAGGCAGATACAAATATGACCTTGTCTTGTAAGCCATTTTCTAAATTCAGAGACTTTACAATAGCAAAGAGTGTCACACACCTTTGTCCACAATTCCTCCATATGAATTAAAATGCACAATCATTGCATTGAGATAAGTTCACAGTAATAGCCACTCCTACTCTTCCAACTCTTTTGAGTAAAATAAATACATAAAGAAGGTTCATACCTCCAAAGATAATCCATTTTGTACCCAAGCATTATCTGGTCCTTCAATCTGTACTCTCTTAGCCCTTAACAACACAATTCATCTATGGAGAGAGAGGGACAGGACTGTAGATAAAGTATTATTTGTTGAATATTTACCTATTTGTTTGACCTGTATCACTTTATTCCAGTGGTGATTTGACCTTCTGTTCCACTCTTCTCATCATGGGACCACCTGTAGGATTTGGACCTGAACGACTGGTTTACGTATACATATTGCTGACTTAACTCTGCATCTGCTGTTGAGCTGCCTGAATGCAAAGTCATAAATGCTACAGGTGGAACATTTGCGTTGCTGTACAGAATGGGAAAAAGTAATGCTTTCCTGAGGGATAAGTTCACTTCTGCATTGCAAGACTTCAGGACACTTCCCTGCAGTTAATTTCCTTCTACTTGACCATGCTGTCCAATAGGAAACACTGCATGAGTCACCATCAGCTCTGTAGTGCATGTATAAATGCCATAATAACTGGTAAGGGCTGGGGAAATTGTTTTGTGATGCCTCTGACTCATGTCCTGAGTTCTACAAAAGCATGAGTTGAATGGAAAAGCAAGAACATAGGAAACTGCTCTACCAGATCAGACTGTTTATCTGTCTAGTGTTTCTACAGTCTTGTTTTCTCTGTTTGGAATATTCTTCAGGACCTCCAGTGGAAAGATTTCTCATCACCAACCAGCTCAGCTCTGTAACCAAAATATCAAGAGCTGAAGCTGTGACCCTCGGCATACAAAGTATGTGCTGCATAACTGAACTATGGAAATTCAGTAAACCATGAAGTTCATATGCCATTTAGATATATTCCAAGTAGAACATATTCTTGTTACGTTCTGAAAACTATGGCCCAGTTTTCATTACTAACAAGAATGCAGTCTGTTCATTTATGTTTCGGAAACTGGAAGAGCCACAAAGAGAACTTATCATTTGCCTCTTTCAAGATTATATTTAGAAATATATATAATATAATATGGTACAAATTAAGCATCATCCATATGATTCATCAAATGATATCCAGCTGGCCTTGATCCACCAATATTATGTATTTCCATTCTCATAACCCATATCTATATTCTGGTAAACCTCAGAGTTTCTATTCATCTCCCATCCGAGGATACTTTTTAAAGTTACAACTATCTGATTTGATGACAACTAGTTGGGTCCCCATGGAGACTAAGCCATTCTCACTCACTAGCACATTAAGAATTAATATTTACCCTTCCTGAACCTTTCGGTTTCTTAGCAAAAACTTTAACAAAAGCAGTCCAAATCCCCAAGCACCCTTGCCTGGAAAGATTAATAATAATTCATTTTGATCAGTATGAATTCAGTTGGCTAACTGTGGTTTCCATGGTAATCAGGTGGAAAAGCAGGTTTCATCAGTTGTAAGACATCATTAGAATTGTCCTGCACTGCTAATTATGACTTGTAGCACTGGCGTTTACATACTGTAGCTAAGAGGCACAGAAAGAAAGTGCTTTAAACTGGAAAGCTTCCACTAGGAAAGAAATGAGGGCTCCTATTGCATAATCAAGGGTTTTTCACCATTTTCCCCAAGGTAGGGGTACTGTAAATTAGGACATTTTTATTATGTGGTAACACATAGACCCTGACCAAGATGTGGGGCACAACCCTATCCAAGTTTAGGCAGAACAAAGTTGTACAACTCCCATCTGTACAAAAAATAGGAGGCCCTTTATTTCTGGCTAAACGTACATGGGATTACCACATCAATGGTCAGGTTTCTGAATGTGCAATCACAGATATAGTTTCCTGATTTTCATATAGCTCAGGTATTCAAAGATTAATAGAAACATAGGCGCCAGACTTACCTTCTCGCTCATGACCTTCCTGTGTTTACTAAGAAAGGTCTGCTGAAGTGATTCAACTGTGTTTGAAAGTATTTGATTACCAAAAAGTCCAGATGTTTAAGGGATGCCCTGGGTATCTTTAGCATCTTCATATTGATGATAAATGGCCTAAGGAAGCACTGATCCCTTCACTGAATAACAATATAACTCATTACTCCTTGAGTGCCAGTTTTTGGTAGAAAGATAGGTTGCAAAAAAGGTCATACCACAAAACAATATAGCTTATAAAGCAAAGCGAAACAGTTATACTAACAGTGGGTCCAAGATCAAATCAGAGCTTTCCTTAGAAGCAAAAATCACAAAAACTGATGCTTTGGGCATATCACATGCGATGGGAAAACAGCCTGGGGAAGACAGTCATGCTAGGGCCAACTGAAGGATGCAGAAGGAAAGGAGAATATGAGATGGACTGACTCCATGGGGAAACCACAGCCTTGCATTTGGAAGAGCTGGGCAGGACATTTGGAAGGCTTTCATTCATAGAGTTGCATAAGAGGAGACTTGGTAGCAATGGCAACCTGATCCTCAAAAGAAGACAAGTCTTTTTACTGAAGTCTTCAAATCTCATGAGGCCACATCAAGAAGGTACTAAAACATGATTTCAGATAGGAAAGCAGCAGAGGATGACTGTTATCTAAAGCAGACCTGCCACCAGGTTTTCACCTTATAACAAACGCTGGACAACTTGGACCATACCTCCTCAAGTAAAGCATCAGAAGAAATCAAGAAAAGCCAAAATTGTTTCTAAATTAGTTTCAAATACCTAGCAGAACTTCTCAGGGCTTTCTGTGTTTCTAATACATATAGTTTGCTTAGCTTCACATTCACTATTTAAATAAGGGAAGGAGCAGTGAAGAAAAGGGGAATTGTTGGAGCTTAGGAAATGCAGAACAGATGAAGCAAAGGGACCCAGATATGAAGCGCTAATGGGAGAAGCGCCATTGGTTGAAGAAGCAGCTTTGACCTCAGGCACAGAGAAAGGTTCGTATGCAACTGCAGCGTTCCCTCTGGATGATCTTTCCCCCAGGATTTTGGTGCAACCATGATATTGGTCTGGAGATCTTGTTTCACTTCAGAGCCTGGCATTGGTGCACAAGTTTCCCCAGACCTGAATCTGGTTGGGTTGAAGGAAGCCAAGCTATCAGTCAGAAATTTAGATAACAGTTTCTTCCCACTTATTTCTGAGCTAAGTGAAATTCGGATTTGCCGAATTTCCCTCTTCTTTCTCACCCATGTTGGGAAATGATCTTGAGCGTGATGGAAGAGATTGGGCCTTGCAGAGTGGAAATTCTTCCTTATCCTTGAATTATAATCTGAGGCATGTGGCCCAGCCACCTTAGTGACTATTAGAAATGAGAAACAATCACAGTACATTTCCATAACTCATCTGCTCCAAACTCTTTTGGCTGCCTTCATAGTTCGCCTACAGGGGACCTCCTTCCAACTTCAAATCTAATGTTGCGTTATGTAAAATCGAAGAAGCAATTCTAAAGCTACATGGCAATTTACAATCATTCAAAGGAGCCAACAGGTGATTCAACAGCAGCAGCACGAGCCATTTTTGCAAATTTGCACAGTAAACATCTCAAGTGCTTTTCCGTCGCTTTTCTTTTTTTTAACATTCTCAGGAACACCCATTAAGAGAGCTTCATCACAGTGCCCAGCTGGCTTCTCAGCAGAGCAGTGGCCAACATATGATGAGCATGCCAAATCAGCACTTAATCCTTATTTTAATGGCAAATTCAAGTGCTGGTTTCTCCCTGTTTAGAATACAAATTATGCTGGGAGAAAAAGAAAGCAGCTGGAAATAATTATATAAAAGGCATTTTACTGAGACATGCTGTATTTCAAAGATGGGTATATATTAACAAGAAGCAATCTAAACTATTTTTTCCTTCTCCTGGAGGAGAAACAAAACAAAATGATGGTAGCTACAGCCAAGATAACTGGAGCAGGAATTTATTTTGCAGTCAGATAACAAACATTAATAAAGAAGACTTAATAGAGGTCTGGGTAGCAATCCAAAACAGGCGCTGAGCAGTTGGCGGCACTCAGTCCAGTGCTCTACCAATTTGCTTCCACCGGTTGTTATGCACATTTCCCCAGGTCCTTCATAAGTGTCAATAATAGTTACCGTTCCAAAATTTTTGCAATGAATCAACTGGCAGAAAAGACTAATGACAAAAGTAAAGGATAAACCTGAAGGCACAGCCAATTCACTTGTCTTCACGTGTCTTCCCATATGAGCTGGAGATTACAGAGATCTATATATCTACACATATCTTTGGCTTAACCAGTAGTATACATAGCTTAAATCAAATATGCATTTGTTCAAGTTTGTAGAAAAGCTGATGCTCTCATAGCCCTTGCACTACAAAATACATGTTCTGGAGGACAGAACAGGGATCTGAAGAATAGATTACCTTGAGCCCAGGGGAGGTGATCTCTGAATACGTTCCTCACAAAATGTCGGTATACCATCCTACAGGGTATAGTCCAAAGGCGTCCATGTAGTACCCATATCAGCTCTGGAAAGCAATCATCTATTGAGTTCCCAAAATCAGGATAGACTGTCCACCTCTAGTCTGGGTTGTATTTTGTACTACTGTGATAGGAAGAGGACATAATAGTTGTTGGTGATATGGCAGAGGTTCTAATGGAGAAAGTTCCATGTGGCTGCAAGTTCTGCACAGGAAGAATATGTGGCCCACAAGAATTAAGGTCAATTACATAGTCATAGGAGAGATAAGAGGTGAAGTATTCTCTTCCTTGATCTCAAGCACATCTTTATTATGATACTTGGCAGAAGTGGCTATTTTAGTGTTCTAGAGGAAAAAGAAGAAAAGCAAAGCTGCTGAGGCAAACAGTGATCTGAACAGGTATCAGAACATGCCCAACATCAAGGGAAATGGAGGGTTGCGGAAAGGCCGAACTGGATTCTCTCCTGAGATTGGCTGGCATCAAGTTGTAGTGGTATGGTGCTCCAAGTCACCTGACCCACTAGTGAGGGTGAGCTACCAATACTTTCTGCAACTACCTAGAGTTCTTGTCTTTGACTAGCTCTGAATGCATTGGAGATGGTCAACATAGATGTACTAGGAACACCCAAGTTGTCCATGGTGGAAGGGTCAGAATGTCCTCATTCACAATCTGGAAAAATAGCATGGGAAAAAGGCAACAGTGAAATAACCTCAATTCTGAAGTTTAGGGGTAGCAGCAGGAGATCTAGACCTACTGGTAGAACTTGGGATCATTCTCAGGAAATTAACAAGTTTTTTTTTTTTTAATTCTCTGTTGTTTAGCAGCAATGGAAAACTTTCCCTCTAAATATGATTGAAAGACTGGAGTAACCAGGATTTGATGTTTATATTGAAGGATCATGAGTTCCACTCATTTTGGTATGCAGAACACAAATTCCTGGGTTCAAATAATTTATTTATTTATTTATTATTTATTAAAACATTTCTATGCCGCCCCATTCGCCGAAGCCTAATGCTAAATATGTCTTTTGCATCAAGCGTGTGCTCACTCTAGCTCTCGCTCTCTCTCTTACACACACACAAATAGAACCCTCAAGACTAAAATGCATCCACACTTCTATAGGTTTATACAGACTCTTTCTTCTGGGAGTCAGATCAGGGTACATTTAAGTTGGGAAATATTTTATTCTATGCATGCATGCATGACTTGATCACTATGTAATAACTCTTGAATGATGCCCATTGGCTGGCCAGAAGCATTTGGAGTTTTAAGAAAACTGGGGCTGGGGATGTTCTTGCATATGGAAAAGATAATGGCATCCAAACTTATGAAGGGAAGTACTTTAAAATTAAAAGAAAGCCCATGGTATGTGTTACCCATTTTTTTTTTTAACAAAAGGGGGGAAATTTGCCCATCTTGTCCATGTCTGTCCATCTGTGATGCACCATTTGTCCTTTGGAATGCCATTCATTAGCCACCAGAAGTCACAGCAATCTGATGGCTGTTCAGAAGCATGCACAAATTGGTTTTGTGGTTCCTTTCCAGTTCTTCTAAGTCAAGTATCAGTTCTCAAGGGCATCCTCATTCCATATTTATATTGCATTTATAAATATTCAGGCAATATTGGCACTATTACAAGTGAAGTTAAAGTCGAGATAGCTGCAATATATTAAAATGTTTTCCTGATTTTTTAGGAAGTAAAACAAAGTTGAGAAATTTACTTAGGCAATCCTAAAAGTAAAATGTTTTAACCGAGCTTTCCCAGAGGAACTATTCCTTTGCTCTCTAACACCAATCTTCCTTGCATCATAATCTATCTGCAACTGCCACATTTCTGATGACTCCAAGAAAATTTTATTACATCCCAAAGCTTTGTACAGAAAAAGCAGACTTCTTAAAAAGTGGGAATAATATGAGATTCAGGACCAGAATCCAGCAAAAGAATATAGAGTATTGTAAATCAGTCTGGAAAAGTCAAAATGCAAAATGTTGTTAGAGTGCTTATAGTAAAGGGTTAAGAATTAAAAGTCTAGGCTTGAGCTAAAAAGTAGTCCAAAATACACTTCTTTGATGACCAGTGCTTCAGAGAGACAGAAATGCTTCCTCCCTCAGGTTTACATTTTTGGGGTCACCAAAGGTGATTTGTGCCAACATCACAATATTACAAGAAGGCCTGTTTATCAAACTAAGAAAATTGGACCCGTAACATCATGGGAGGCTCAGTGAAATGCAGGAATCACTACTAACATGGCGGGGTGAGATCACATGTCATGCTGAATGTGCATTGTGGATGGTCCCAATTCATCTGACTGTCCCAGTGGAGACCGCTGTAAGTTGTGCAGAATCTGCACTGGCGTAATTAGAAGTGCAGCCGCCCAAAGTGTGGCTAAAAAAACTTTCTGAAAGATTTATGCATATTTACTTGTGGGAGAAAATGTTCACAAAATTTTCCTAATCGTTGTGTTTTCCGCTTTAGCCCTAGGAAGATCAGGACTTGCTGGACCACACAGAACATCTGAAGCTGGTGAAAGGACGTGGCCATGTTCTAGGGGAATCACAGCCTGGTGATATGGAGCAGACATCCTGTCCTAGTTCTTCAGCAGCCTATAGAAACGGTGAAGAAAGTATGAGGCATTGCCTACATCAATTGCTCACTTCATTCACCTTCACCACCTAGAACGATGGAAGTGGAATTGTAGTGAGTGAGGCCAATTGTTACTCTTGGCAGGCAGCCCGGGGCCAGCAAGGCTGGGATTCTGAAGGAGAAGAATGGGCCCTTGAGCTTTGAGAGGCCAGATCAGCTTGGTAAACACCCTTGGGGTGCACCCCACAGGTTCCTAGGCCAACCAGGACAGCCAGAATATTTATTTATTTATTTATTTATTTATTTATTAAAACATTTCTATGCCGCCCCTTGCCAAGGCCTCGGGGCGGCTTACAACACTGAATACAAAATACATTAAAACAATGACAATTAAAATATATACAGTAAAATAAAATAAGCCACCCTGGCCGAATAAAATTCAATAATATTCTGGAAGAGACCAGAAGGGTGGAAGAGGAAGGAGCTATTGTCTTGCTTGTTCCTTGAAGGCATCTTCAGAGCTAGCTTCCTAGTGAGAGGGATTGTATAGGTCCTATCATTTGGCCCTTCACCCACAGGGGTCACCCTGAGTTGTAGCCCACAGTTATTGAAAGTAAAGAGTTTGGAGCAGATTATCATGCCTGCCATGCCGAGCGGCTTATCTTTCCACTTGCTAGAGGGCTTTTAGAGTTACTTGGCCTTGTAGCTGTGAAGTGCAAATAAAGATCTGCTTTGCCAATGGACTGTCTGGTGTTTGGTGTCTCTAGGCAAGAAGGGAAGAACCGGACTCATGAGAATAATGCAAGTTTCTCACCTGATGAACAAACGGGACAGTTGCAAATGCACTTCCAGGTTTGTTCCTCTTTTTAATGGCCTCTGACTGTCTTTTTAATTGCCATGAAAGCAGGGAAAAGGTCCCGAACTCATGTCCATCAGCCCGTTCTGTTAGTTTGTCAGACAAGATAGAAAGGAAGCAACACAGGAAATGCATCCTAGACAGCCTTGTGATTTTTAAATGCTAATAATAAATTACATTTAATGTTGCTAAGAAAAGCAGTGAAGAATTACCATGCCACATTTATAACAACGTTAGACCATGAAAACTAAAGATCCAGCTTTTTAAGCGTATTGAGGCAATGAAAAAATTGTCATTAATGTATGCTGGTTCAAGAGAAAGAGTTGGCATGACTCCAAAGTATCTACATGATGGACAAACCAGTCTGAAAGGCAAAGTGTTTGGATACTGTGTCAATAAAATACTATCTCCTCATTAAAAATCCATTTTAGAGAAGCAGTGTGCTGTAGTGGTTAGAGTGCCTAACTGGAGCTTTGGGGAGACTGTGTTCTAGTAGGCCAGTCATTATTTATTTAAAACAATTGCATGCCTCCCAATTTTGCCACAGAACGTCTGGGCAGCTCACAACAACAAGATAGAAGTGCAATAAAAACACAATAAAAACTAGTAATACATTGAAAATAAATAACAATAAAATACAAGTAAAAATACAAAACAAAGGCCTTGTGGAATTAGTTATCAATTTTTTTTTTTTTTTAAAAGAAGATTTTCACCTGATGCCGAAATGAAAGTAAGGAAGGAGTCAGGTGGGTCTCCTTGGGGAGAGCATTCCAGATGTGGGGAGCAGCTGCAGAAAGCCCCCCATCCTAGCGGTTGTCCCTCTGGCCTCCTTAGGAGCCGCCCCCTGCATCCTTACGTGGTCCAGTTCAAAGAAAGCATGGGGTTTGGGTGCATCTGCGGATTGGTGCTTGCAGCCACCAACCTGGGATCTATTCCACAGGCCTTGTAATTCCTATTCACCTTGAGTTCTTATCCACCTAACTGAGGGAATAGCCTTGACAATTACTGCAGGAAAGATGGATAAAAGGGCCTTAAAGCTTCAGGCTTTGTAAGAAAGTGTATTAATTCCCAGAAATCTCTGAAAACATTTCTTCAGCTGTGAAGGGATGTTTCAGCTCATCTAATCTACAAGTTTCTAGTTGTTATCTTAAAAATTCAACATGGGATGCCCAAAAATATAGGTGTTTTCTGGGGAAAATAGGGCACGATGAAGAAGGAAGCGAAGACCGTAATTTCTTATGAATTTTTAGAAGTGTGAAACCTTAACTCAAGCAAAAAGCCACTTAAGGCATTGCTTTTTTCATAATCCATCAAGAACAAACTCTGTAATATTAGACTATGCTTGCATTTGTCTAGAGATTAAGGAGAATGAATTAAGATGACAGGTTAAAACCCCCAAAGGTGGAAAGAAGATGGGTGAAGCCTTAAAATTCTATCCCTGACCAGGGATCATCTATGTGTACAAGTTTATATATAGTACAGATAAAGTCATTTCAAGGAAGCATGAATTGGACTAAATTTAAAGGCACATATCTAGTCTTTCAGCCAAAGGGGAAATGAATGTTCGGCAATAGTATTGTTGTGAAAGAGATGAAGTTATTTAAAGAAGAAATAAGTACACAGAAAGCCTGTTTGTGGAAGCAGAAAAGATATTACAAAGTATGAGTTCCATTATGACTTTATTTCAAAGTAGTCATCCATTGCAAATATCTTGACCACGAATCTGAGCAGAGTTAACACAGCTCAGCTTTAAGGAAGCAATGCTCACAACGTGAGGAATCCAGCTGAACTGACTGTAGTTTTCTTTGGTTTGCCATCACAGCGGTCTATTTTTAACAACCTTTTCTGGTATTTTCAGCTGACTGGAAGAGATGGGAAGCCCAAGGTGGGGTGAGAGAAGTCAGGGATGCGGATGTGACCCAGATCTCATGTGTTCAGCAGCCTCTGTCTGGTTTCAATGCAATATAGCTTACAAAAGTACAGATATACAGTGTACTGGATATTGCAAGTCCAGACCTGTATACATGAACACATCGAAAACCTGGTGTTCACAAATCAGAAACACGTATGTGTTAGAAAAACTGAGTTATTTCTAGTGACAGCTGAGCTTCCAGAAACACCGATGAGATTGGCAAGAACTAAATTCTTGAAAATGCTACGCCCACAAAAATGAAATAGTTTCAAGCCAATCTGAATTAGTTTGGATGCCTTTTTGCTTTCAACATTTTGTGGTCCAGTCCCAACACTCTCCCCATCACCAAATCTCTACTTCACACAATGCTCAGTGTCTCCTTACATATAAATTAAGGAGAAAATTAAGGGATGCCCAACACCATCGGTTCCCAGCCTTTCATATGTTATATTGAGTCATTCTTTCAAACAAGCTGTGAACCATTATTAGAGAAACAAAAGCCTATTTTTTCAGGAATGTCAATCATATATTACAGGGGTTTTGTTAATATAATTGTCACCTTACGGTGATTTAAGGGCATAGCAAACTGAAGTAGCAGTGTTGGGGGTAAGCTACTGCTATGACTGACACACAAGCAAACATAATGATCCCAGTAATAGCTTAAAAAGCTGGAGCTGGATAATTAATGCCTGATAAAGTCTGCAGGGAATGGCCCATGTAGAAGGGGAACAAAGTGTTAGTTTGTTCCACCTAGAGTATTTATGTATCCCACTTGTTGAAAACACTGCCAGGCACACACAAACACTGTTCTTTTCCTCCCTATTCACACAGCCCTCCGGTAAACAGAGCAGCTTTCTCAAGAAATCTTGGTAGACACCAAGCTCTCAGTGCTTCTACTGAGCAACTGCCTTCCTGCTTTAGCAAATAAAAGTTTTCTGCTAGGTTTACTCCAGTTGCCTGACCTGTCCAGTCCCTTGTAGCTTCTCAAAGCTGGACAAGACAGTTCAAATCAGCAAAGAACGAAATCGCTTAAAGTGTGATCGCTTGTTTTTACTTTGCAGTGTATAGAATGTGTAGAAAAAGGATTCCAAGTTTTTAGACTCCACTTTGAGACCACTTGCTTTCTGTTCCCCTAAATACTAAGAAAGAGATGAGTGTAGACATACAGGCCTGTGCTTGTGCATCTCTTGTATACATATTCAATTTAACACTCAATATTGCTGCCAAATTCCCATTTCCAAATTCCCATTTTGTGTAAGCTCCTACATGCCACAGAATGGCACTCTAATGAACAAGCTTGTGTGCACACTCAGCCAAATGTCCAGCATCACGCACGTAAGTTCTAGTCACATCCTGCTGTGCCATTTCCCATTTTCTGTTTTGAGAGCCGTCCACTAAATAGCAGTTGCTGGAGGGCAATGGCAGGAACGACTTGGCTTCTTCGCTTCCAGGAAACATCTCAGGAGAGGAGGAGGCTTGTCGAGATGAAGTTGTGGTCTAATCTAGGGGGGCTATGTTTGCAGTCTTACTATTGGCTCCTGAAGTTGGAGTAAAAGGTGGGTTTGAGCCACTGTCTCTCTTTCCACTCACCTCAGCGAGCAGTTCATTGGACTTTGGAGAAGCACAACGAGTAGCCAGGACTTAGGCAGCAGGTTATTATCTGGGACAGCCCAGACAGAGTCCAGCCATGCCCCATAAGTATACTTTGCATGAATAGCATGAACTGGTCTTAAGGGAGATCTTTACTCTGCAACTGCAGGCTGTTCACCAGTTGGAATAAAGACCCATATTCATGCTCCCAGCGTGAAAGTCTTAACATAAAATATAAATATTTTTTAGAGCACAAAAGAATATTATCTTCCCTTGTCAGCTCTGATAAGTACATGGATTTATACTAGCAGCATCTCTAACTCCATGGGGTGTGTGCTTATTGACAAAAAGCTGATACATTCAAATTCCACCATACAATCGATTTCTTTTTTTGAGAAAGTAATGCACTACGACACCGTCCCTGCCTTGTCCATTACAACGTCTTCCCAGGGTGCTTCCATTCCATTTGTTGCACTGTGCAGAGCGGGTAGTTCTAGGCCAGTGATTCAGAAACACTTACTGCATTGGTATTTTCTGGCTTGGCTAGTGACATTTAGAAAGAAACAGCTGGGATCTGCATCCTATTTCACACACAAAGAAGCAAAATGTTGAACCAAATGAGGATTTGGTTCACAAACTACAAAACGTTTCGTGCCCTCACCACTCACGTGTACTGTAACTTAAAGAATTCTAATTGCTTCATTTATCTATAGGAAGGGGAACATCAATTTATTGGGAATGTCACCCTTTAGTCACTAACAAAGGTCTGGCACTATGTGTTTTCCTACAAGGGCCTGTGCATTTGTCCACATAAAACTCTACCGTAAATACTATGCAATTCCATTAGATTCTAATAGGTTTGCTTCTTTTGTGACCCTGTCCCCTTGAGGCTCACGAGTCACAGAAGGTTAATCTGGTTTTGTGATTTCTGCTTTACTCCAGAGTCCCTCTCTTTTTATTCTCCTGTGGGTTTCCTAAGGGCTGTGCAGTGGTGTGGAAGCTGGAGTGGGCAATCGCCTCTCTGAGGATCAGGCATAAACCTGAGGCAGAAAGAGCTTCGGCCATTGGGTCTGTTGCCGTGGCTGATAATAAAAGAATGTGATTGGGTCATAAAGGCTTAAACATGAAATTGAATCATTTTGCAGCAAATATTTACTATTTCCAGGTAATTGGAGCAAAGCAGGACAAGGGCTCTGGCTTGGAATATCTGTTACCGCAAAGAGCTACACTCAAGAGAGAGGAATACTCTCTTGCTTTCTTTTTGAGTGTCTGCTTCTGTGCCATTTCCATCCACCCCCACTTTCAATATCACTGAAGCTTCTGTAGAGGAAAAAGAAGAAAAGCCAGTGTACTGGAAAAAGTACGCTCAATAGAAATAATTTTACAAATATATCCAGTTTTTGGAATCCTTGTTTTGCTGCTTGTCTTTCTTCCTTCCCCCAAAGTTAAATAGTAGTTTCACAGGGACAATAAGCTGTCATAGATCTTGGTGGAAATGCACATGACTTCTCGGGCAGACCTGGGAAGTCAGGGCATGAGGAGTACTCAGCAAACAAGTCAACGTGGACAACCATTGCTTGAAACTTGTAGCTGCCCTCGTGAATCCAGTTTCTCCTGTGCTGAGCTTTTGGCGGTATCAGGATTTCAATGAGATCTCTTTATATCATTTCTTCTCTGTTTTTGGACCACACAGTACCCATCGGTGAGTGGGCACAGAATGCTTGAAGTTGCGCTTGCAATCGATCCAGATGGGTTTTGTCCCAAATTTTTGATGCATTTAGAAAGCAGGGCAGATATGCTCTGACTAGATCTGGACAGAAGCTTTGGAAAGGTGCATCACTTTTCTAGAAAGTACTGGGCTTGCTTAGCCTGGAGAACAGAAGACTGAGGAAAGATATGACAGCACTTTCAAATATTTGAAAGGCTGTCACATGCTAGAGTGCAGAACACAGAATAAGGCAGTCTAGGGAGCCAGATTCTGGCTGGACATCAGGAAAAATTCTCAGAGCAACAAGGCAATGGATGAATTAGCTGGAGAGGTTGCAGCTTTTTTACTTTGGAGCCATTCAAGAAGCAGTTGGACAACCATCTTTCAGGGATGCTTGAACTTGGAGTCCTTCACTAATCAGAGGGTTGGACTGAATGGCCTAACGGGTCCCTTCTGCTATTCTATGATTCTGTGATTCTTTGATCAGCTAATCTGGTCTTCTGGCTTCAGGCATACCCCAAAACATCCTTTGATTCAGTTCATCTACCTGCTGGAGCAATACTGCAGAGACTCAAAGGAGTTGCATACAATCTCTGCCTGGGGTAAAAGGAAGAAAGACCAATTTAGATATAACCAGTAAATCCCCTGCAAATTGGCGGGCATCTTTGCAGTGATAATGACAATGAGGAAAGTTGTTTTTAAGCAAAGTGTCTATCCAGGTGACATATCTTACTTTGAACACTGCTTCCTCCCTGCCCTCAGGCTCTTGTTTTTTAGTCAAAGTGGAACCTGCATCTTTTTGCTTACCTTGACATTCTGTCAATGATTAACACTGGTATTTATCTTAAGTGTCTCTAAACTTAAATAATTTTTCTCTTTCTCTGTCTTTCTCTCTCTCACACACACAGTCTTCACATTTTTGAGAGCTGTATATGTTTTCATTTATCAAATATACAAATACAGTCTGACACAAGGTCCCATTTGCTCCAGAAATATTATCTGCAAGGTATTGATTCTCTGCGCACCTTCTGTACTCCTTCCCTTCACAAAGATACACCTTAATTCCCCTGGATTTGAAGAAAGTGACACTGGGCAAAGCTTGCCTTTACAAGCTCCCCACCAGCCCATTAAAGCCCTCGAAAATGTCTGAAGGGTGAGCTCCAAATGCCTGAATCCAGGGGCTTTAGACTGTCTGCACACAGCTGTCCATTTCCATGATTGACGATGTTGCTGAGCCCTGAGCATATGTTCTACAAGGGAACATCTTTGCCTCAGGCCCCGAAGTTCTCACTTCGGGCTGTAACATCTCTGCCATGGCCATAAAAAGAAGCCGCAATGGCTCAAGGTCCAATTAAAGCCCCTCCTTGCCTGCACAAAGAAGGCCCGAGTGAGAAAGTTTAATAAGATTTGAAAGCACAATGGTAACTTCTCCCAGGCGGCCTCTAAAACAGATTTGAACACTACAGTTTATCACTGAAAATAATGTAAGCTAATTAGTGTCACTGGGTATCATTGCAGTATTAATTTCTATAACATATACTTGCATAAGATAGTAAGCTGATGATACATAATAGCATAACAGCAAAACACAGAAACTAGATTAAAAGCCTACTTAAAAGCAATTGTAGGCCTGGGAAGGCAATTTTCATTAAATATCAGCATGGAAACTGTTGGGATGGTAAGATAAATAATTGCAATTATCATAAAACATTACACTGGATTTTTGTCTTCACCTGTGCTTGATTGCATAATGGTCTGGTTTTCACAAGCAACTAGACAAAGCAGTAAATCAATATTCAGTCTGTAAGTGAGGCCCCGTTGATTGCCTCTTCATACCAACAGGTTACCTGCAGGTGGAACATGGGATTGCAGGGATAACAATCCCAGCCTAGCTTTCTTTCGTACACGGCAGGTGTGTTCCCACAGCCCACAGGGAACAAGAGATCCCAACTACAGTTGAAAGTGGTACAGTCCAGATGCAGGTTTCCCACTCCATCTACTGGTTATGAAAATTAGCTCTAAGTCTCCCCAAACAAAAGCACACTATTTTATTCATGCATCCTACTTTTTCAAAAACTAGTATACAAGGGTAGTCTATTCTATTACAAGGTAGGTAGCATGCATGATCAAATTAGAAAGCTCTGTCCATATATGGTGACATTCATTTTGGAAAGGCTGTTTGCTCATTTGATTGACGACAAGCAGCTCTACAGCAGGGGGAGTCATTTTCAGACCCTGCTGAAATAGACACAGAAGCATTAAGCAAGAATGGGTGATGCTCCCAAGAAATGGGAATGCTACAAATTCGACATGCCCTGCCAAGCCACTGCCACCACATGTTCCCTTCGTGGCAGTGACCCAAGGCTCCTCCAATCTACTGCACCCCAGCTCTACCCACAGAATCACTTCCAATCAGCCATGGTACCAGTTCACCCTCCATGTTATGAGCTCCTGTCCTTCTAGATAGCCTGTGCTAGGGCTAGCCAGGCCACTGGCAACTGACTAACCCACATGGGCACCTGGAGCCAGGCCACTAGGATAGCATTCAAGCCCCAGTGGTGCTACCTTCTAAGCATCCTTTTCCCTGGTTCTGCTTCTAGCCTGAAAAGCAAGAGAACACGGTGATGGATTGCGTTGTTGCTGTTGTTGTTGTTACAATTTAAAATCAAGAACTGGTTAACTGGCAGCCACTGGTGTCAGAGTAAGAACACTGCCTGTGTCACTCACCCCTCTGGTACAACCTGTGGCCATTAGTACCATGTGGAACTGGGACTCATACGAGGTGTGTCCAGTAAGTAATGAGAATGAAGTCCCTGCACTTGAGAAGGACTCTGTGAAGGGAGAAGCTGGCCAAGGTCACTTGGGGTGCGCTGCCAGGGATATGTTAGAACACTGATCAGTTGCATTCCAGCCCTGTCAGAGTCGGGACATTCTCTTTTGTGACACCCTGTTCAAGTGCCTCGTATTAAGAAAAATGCTAGAAAGTTTGGAATAGCAATACGCAATAAAATTGTGTGAAATTGGGTTCAAGTGCATCAGAAACTCTGGAAATGGTGAGGAAAGCTTATGGAGAAGCTGCAGTGTCCTGTGCACAAGTGTACCAAGAGCACAAGTTAAGATCGGCTCAGCTTGGATCCTTCGTGACGACGGCGCACCCAGTTACAGTGCTTTGGCTGCCAGAGAGTTTTTGGCTCAAAAACACATCATAGTACTTCCCCATTCACCCTACAGCCCCAACTTGGCTCCTTACAGCTCCTTCCTCTTCCCAAAGATGAAGGATAGTTTGAAAGGACACCATTTTGGTAGGGTGGATAATGTCCCAAGAGCACTACGTAGGCTCTGAACGCCATCCCACCTGAAGACTTCCAGGGATTCAATGAAGAATAGAAAAATCGCTGGGAGCGTTGTGTACACTCACAAGGCACATACTTTGAAGGAGATAATGTTCAATTGTATTGTTTTCAATAGAAGAATTTAAAAAAATACCATCCCCATTACTTTCTGGACACACCTTGTATGTCATGTCATCTAAAGGGTCAGTTTTTCTGCTGCACTTCTCATGCCAGTTCCGCTAGCCACAAAGAAGCAACAAGCAATCCACCGTCAGTGTCACCTGTCAATTTTGCACGTATTTATTTATTTATTGAAACATTTCTATGCCGCCCCATTCGCTGAAGCCTCGGGGCGGCTCACAACATAAAATAAAATACAAAAATAACAATATAAAAATTACAATATAAAATAAATAACAATATAAAAGAAGACGCCCTGGCCAGATAAATAAGCAAATATTGTTAACAATTAAAATGACGCTTAAATAAAAAAGGTCTTTGCCTGGCGCCGAAAAACAAATAACGACGGCGCCAGGCGGACCTCTCTGGGGAGCGCATTCCATAGATTGGGCGCCACTGCAGAGAAAGCCCTCCTCCGAGTACCTACCCTCCTAATTTCTTTCACGGAGGGTTCCCGGAGAAGGGCCTCTCCCGCAGATCTCAAGGGGCGGCCGGGCATATATGGATGTAAGCGCTCCTTCAGGTAACCAGGACCTGGCTTTTAAAATGCTGATACAGTATATGCATTCTTAAATCAGGGACAGCAATTTGTAGCCTTCTATATATTTTGGCCTACAAGTCTTACTATGCCTCACCTCTGGATCTGTTGGCTAGGGTTGATGGGGATTGTAAATCAAAACTCTAGAGTTCCACTGGTTGTCCATTTCCTGTCTTAAATACTTTTTCTTGATTGTGCAGGATGGAGTCAGATGGGTTGCACTTAAGAGAGCGGTTCAGCCTTCTATGAACCCCGAACAAGCATTCAGATTTGTGCATAACGACAAGTACTTTTCAATGCAGTTAATGAGAATGTTAAACTGTTCTATCTACACTCTTTCTTTCCTCCCAAATGAAATAGCACAATTAAAATAAAACAGACAGTAATTCCATTTAATTCCTTTTTAACAAGTGGGCCAAATTACTGAAGCAAGTTCTGAATTCCCTGAAGATACACCTAGCGCTGTTATACTAGATTGGAAAAAAAAATAAACTAATTGAACCTTTATAGCACTACATTAAATTGAGGTTTTTACAACACTCCGTTGAAGTATTTGGGAGCTAGAAGAAAGGGTACTTCATGGGGTCACAGGCTCATTCCATCAATGGATGTTGTATTTTATTATTATAAACTGATGCAACAAAATATCTCCTTCTGCCAGCCA
Source organism: Varanus komodoensis (assembly GCF_004798865.1). NCBI lineage: Eukaryota > Metazoa > Chordata > Lepidosauria > Squamata > Varanidae > Varanus > Varanus komodoensis. Next base: position 3,091,882 of record NW_025335780.1, read on the forward strand.
TTCTCACTGAGGCCAGGGAGAGATAAGTCAAAAACTAGCTGATCACAAGTGAATCAGGGTGGAACTAGATATGAAGTTAGCCACCTGTTTGAATTCTACATTCGGAAATTTGCCTTTTGTTAAAGTAATAAACGTGGCTGGTAAGGGCTGGTGCAGTTCAGAGTCCTGTTGTGCAGAAAAGCTTATCCCCCCCTCCCTCCCCCATTTTGCTGCAGACATTCTCTCTCCTTCCAGCAAAGTGAATATTTCCAGGTTTAAAATAAACAAAATAAAAACAAGCTATAAATAATTTGTAAAAGAATGTCAGAATGACAGTCTTGTGCTGCCATAAAGTCATTTCGGAAATAGTGGATTTCTGATGGCGTCGCTTTCTGTGATCAGTCCTGCAGTATCCTTGCTAATAACCATCAAGACTCAGGCCTTCAAGAACCCCCCTGGCAAGTTACTCCTGAAGTGCACTTTGCTTGATGCACTGAACGCTCTGAAGAGGTCCAGTGGAAGCAGCAGGGACGGAGTCCCCTCTTCAGTCGTCAGCACATATGGTCCTCTGAGCAAGTAAAGGACCCTTGGCATTGGGCTTAAAGTTAGCTTGCTAGATACACAGCCCATCTGCTCCTCCAAAACGATGCCACAAATACTCTTTCTGTGTGCCACTTCTAGCTACCTCTGCCACAGGACAGCCGCCTCATTGTGGATGTGTGTGTGGTGGATGTGATGTCGCAGTGGGCTGTGACCCATTTCAAAGGCCTGTCGTACATCAAAGGAAAGCGCCCTCGTTGAGTGGTAGCCCCGAAGCCTGGCGACTACTCCTCCATCTGTCCTTGCAATTTACCCCTCTGCCCCAAAGTCACCCGCCATGACACTGTTTGGGGACAAGAATAAGCTGGATCATAATCTGTTGTGTTTGTGTATTAATCACAGCTATGCGGGACAGAGCTGCATCCAGCCAATCTCGGGTAGAAGCGGCAGGTTTCCCCAGCAGTCTTTTTTGTGTGAGAGACAACAAACATCAGCTGGGTTCAAGGAAGATGAGCTGGACTGCTCCTCCAGCAAGACCATTTTCCTATGCTTCAAGGAGATTTAAAACCATACAAATTCTCCGGTGCAGAAAGTCAAAGCAGCCAGTTTCTACTGACTGGAAAGATTTAGAAGTATAAACTCTCGTTTGTTGGTCGGTCGGTCTGTCTGTCTGTCTAGCAAGGGGAGGCAAGAAGGAGGGAGCAGCCAGGTAACCCTGTCAATACTTTTGACAGCCCTGCTGCAAATATGGATTATACTCAACAAGGAAACAGTTGCCATTTTATTTGCTTTCTTGTGGGTTAATGATTGATATTGATGGGGGGAGATCTTTTTATTATATTTCGTAGTAATGCAGCAGCAATAAGAGCCTGAGAAATTAAGGATTTAAAATGTAACATATACTGATTCACAAAACTACAATTCTCCATGCTCTAGTTTGGATTATTGCAATGCGCTGCTGGTGGGGCTGCCTTGGAAACATCAACCTGGAGACATCAACTGGTCCAAAAGAGGGCTGTCAGAGGGTTAGTGGCCCATGAGAATGTATCATGCCAGTCCTCCATCAGCGCACTGGTTACCAGTTGAAGTATGGGCCCAATTCAAAGTGCTAGGACTAATATTCAAAGCCCTAAATACCTGGGCCAGATTGTTTGAAGGATCACTTTGTCCCATATGCACCTATCCAGACCATGTGGCCATCTTCAGGGGACCTTCTCTAGAAGCCCCTTCCAAAGAAAATGGGATGGGCAGCTACCAGGAGGAGTGCCTTCTTGGTTGTGGCACCCCAGGTAAAGAGTTAGCTCATCAAAGAAGTGTCCCTAGCACCTACTTGGTATTCTTTTTGGTGTCCAGTGAAGGTCTTTTTATTTTCTGCTAGTTAATGACCCTTAACTATAGTGTCATATCAAATCCTGAAATCTTTATAAATCCCAACTCTTCCTAAGACGACGTCAATTAATTTTGCTTATGGCATTGTCTAAGGAAAGGTTTACTCAGCTGTGAAATTCTCTATTATAAAGAATATAATGCATTGATTAAGTAAAATGGAAGCATCTTTCACTGAGCTGTAAGAGTGCAAGTACTTTTACTGGATCTAAAGAGATCCAGGAAAGTGATCAGTTCTGGAAATGCACAGCACAGCAAGCTGAATGCAACCTGTAATCTTGACAATATCTGGCTATTTCTCTGTCTTTGCAGTCCCAGGTAGCCCTCAGTTGACAGGAATCAGTGTTGAGCTTAGTGATTCACCTCTTAAGAAGTTGTGCGGAATTTCTGTGGTGAAGTGTGTAAGTGCACATTTCCTCACAGCACAACTTGATCTGCAGACTCAATTCATGTTATGTTTCTGGAAGGATGCTTGCTGCAGAGTCGTCCTCACATGGCTGATCCCAGCGTTGTATCATGCAGAGAACCCACACAATGTGGATGCTTCTCTGCTAGCATCAGCACCAGGATTAGAGATGTGCAGATATGGCAAGCCTGAGCTCATTCTGGATCTCATTTTTCTAGGCTCATTCCATCTTCCGTATTCAGTGAGATGTTCTGTACACACAAAGTGGTATGCATTTTTGGTGTCCGATTTTCAGATGTAAACTGAAACATTTGCACTTCTGCATGCAAACACCCATGTTAGTGTGCAGTTAGTGTGCAATGCAAGATGCTTCGCACATTTTAGAAATGTGCACTTATTGCCTGATGCATACGGGGAGGGTTGGAATGAATTTTGTGCTCAGCAGTATGGATTTCCAACTATAAATTGGTCTAAGTTTTGGTTTGCTACAGGGAGATACAAATTGGGTCTGTTTGAAAGTATAAGCACACATGCAAAATTCTCCTGATGTACCAATTTCTCACACATCCCTCATCCTGATGGAGACCAGGAAGAATACCAAGGATATGAATTAAAATAATATAAGCATCCATACATTCGGAATATGTCATGTCTGCCAGCCAGAAAAGAGTGGTAAGACAGCCATTTTGCAAAAACAAAGTGTGAACTGACAATAGTTCCCCAACTCCAAGATTCAGTTGATATACCAATAGAACTGCAGTAGTCCAGCTTCCATTCTCCAGTCATGGTAGCTTCATGGGAGAGAAACTTTGCCCTGTGAATCTGCATAAATGGACCAAGAGGATCCTAGGCAGCTTCAAGCTTTGGAGAATTCCAGAGCTGTCTATATACTGTTTACATCTCAAAACTGGAAGAGAAATGTTTTGCATAGTCACTGAAACAATTGAGGGATCTCACAGAGAAATAGTTACCCCCAGTAATTCCATTAGCGGGCTCAGCAGCTACGACATCTGGAAAGTTTTAATTTAATGGCTGCTTATATACACATCTGTGTTTAAAATAGTTTTGGTGTGCAGGGCAGGAACTGTCCACAACAAAACATCATTATCATCATTTCCATCCTTCATTCATGGGTGAGCTCACAAAAATGGCCTCTTTTCATTATTTATATATTTTAACAATTCTCTTCTTCTTCCTTTTTTCTTTCAAGCAGACAGCAAGAGATCGTGTTGCACTTTTAAATATAATTGGAAATTCAGTACATCTCTATATTGCTGCCTCAGCAGGAGGATGGGACATTGCTTTGATCCTATCTAAATTATTATTCTGGAGAGCCTGTGTTATTGTACAGAAGATGAACTGTGACATTCAAGGAGAGTGTTACAAATGGCCAGCTTAGGTGAACACAACCACACCACCTTTCCAGCACTGCTTCACAGCCCACATCTACCAATCTGACAGTATCTCTTAGATCAGAGTAATGAAAATGACTGATCAATTAACCAACGGGTGATTTAAGCAGCATCAAATGCAACAGATTAATAGTGAAGAACCCTGGGATGATCTAAGGTTACATTAATGCTACTTATGCTTACTGTCATCTACAATATATGGCAACTGTCAAAGTTGCAGGTAGGAAGCATTAGGACATGAAACTCCTGCCATCCATTTCAATGGCTCTAACTAGCAACAAAGAAAAAGATCTAAGAGTATAGGGTGGAACAACTTGCAGCTGTGGGAAAATTTAAGTCTAAAATGCTCTCTTGATCAGGCAAGACGAAAGGTCAGTCTAGAAATTTGGTCCATCTGTCAATCTCAGAGGCCAATGTGGCACATCTGTCTTTTCTCATGAGAGCTGCGCTACACCATCACAGGTAACTTGATCTATGCAGCCCTGCATGGCTTGGAACTCCAATCCCTGGCCAATGCTTCTTCCATCCAGAACATAGGTGGATGCTACACTCAGCATCTGAGGCCTTCCTCCAAATGCTGCTTCCAGGGCAGGCTCATTTGGAGGCAACAAGGAAGATCTTCTCTGTGGTAGCCACCAAATTATGGAATTATCTACCCACTGAGGCCCAACAAGTCACCTTTTCAAGGCCAGGTTAAGAGCAACCTCTTTGTTGCTGCCTTTGCCAACTCCAAATAGACCATGGGACTAGTGGAGGGGGTTATTCACAGCTGTTTTTCTGCAGGTTTGGCAGCACTGACTGTTTAGCTGATACACACACACACAGGTTTTTAAAAGTTTAATGTAATTTTACAATGCCTGCTTATTGCTTTATCCAGTAGTTGTGGTATTGTATTTATTACTTTTGTTAACCAACCAGAGAATATTGGGTGGTATAAGAATTCAATAAACAACAATAATAATACTAAGTCATCAAATTCGATCCAGATTCAGACCATGAGTTCCTGATTCAAGCCATGGAATCCTGACACAGCCTAACTTCCACCAGGTGGTGACGGCATATAAAAGTTCTAAATAAATAAATAATCTGGCTGTGGCAGATGTGAAAGAACAGCATTAAGCTCTGTTCCAGCTGAATTCACTGATACTGATATCGTTCAACCACAATGCAAAACAAATTTAAAACAGCTTTGGAAATTTGCACCTTTGCAGAATTCTCAATATTTGAAAGAAAAGAAAGCAAAAATATGGAAAGTATGGACAATGCAATTAAATGGCATTTACAGAATAAATTGTTGGCAAAATATGCGTAATAAGAAGTATGAATACAACAGTTGATGTATTAGGAAGAATGTGCATAGAAATGTTCATGAATTTTCATGTGGACTTTAAGATGGATACTTATTTAGGTACCTGATATGATTTGTTTGAGTTTTTGTATATTTGCCAGAAAGTGGTAATTTCATATACATGCATTCTATATGTATTCAATGCATGGATTCAGACACGTGCACTTTAAAAAAAACCCCTATAAAGTGAACTTTAAAAATGTTTGGAATGTACCAAACTTAAGAATGGAGAAATTCTAGAGCTGAGCTGAGAATGGAAAAACGATGAACTGAGAGAAACCCACCTGGAAAGATCTGTTCATCCCTGCATTGGACGAAACGGGAAAGAGCCACATGTACATGGGTCATGGCAATGGACCGTGTTTTCACCCAGACTTTTCCCTTCTCTTAAATGGGCAGCCTGCTTAGGCTTTTAGTATTATCAGATTTCTCATTTCAAGGAATCCCATGAGCTACTTCCATGTAATGGAAGGGTTGAGCTAAGCAGAGGAACTCAGACTAGCTCTGTAGCAAACCCCGCTGTGCTCCTTTCTAAGGCAAAACTCACCAGTTTTGCAGCTTTCCTGGCTGTTAAAAAATATTTAAGGCCAAACTGTGGAACTTTATTTGCTTTGGTTGTATACTGTTTATCGGAGGAGAGGAGAGGAGAGGAGAGGAGAGGAGAGGAGAGGAGAGGAGAGGAGAGGGTGCACTGCTGCAACACAAGATGGGGAGCTTTTGTGCATCAGGCAGAAGTGAGTTAGTCTTTTCTAAGTGGTTGCCTTCATCAAGGGACTGACCCGGAGCAATGCATTCCATCCAGCTGAGTTCCACAATAATGCACACATTCTCGGGGCTCAGCTCTAGGGATGCGTCTGTGTCTTGCCACTAACCACAGCTGTCAGCAAATACATAACAGCAAGGAGGGAAGGGCAAAGGGGTGAATGGAATCACTGTGGCACGAGACGTGACCCAGAGACATGTTTCCATGGCTGCACACATTTGCAGCTCTAATCTGCTGGCTCTTAAGTTAAAGCAATCTAGATGCAACCAAAAAAGTTTTATGAATGACTACTATGACAGCCCATATCACAAGCTGCATCGCTGTCATTTGTGACAGGTTTGACAGGTGTGGTTAATGCATTTATTTCTGTCTGAGGTTCTTTGCATGCCTTTTACACTTACTATTAAATATTTTAAATTGTCTTTGTTTGCAGGCTTCTTTGAACACTTCCATTTTGCAGTGGGGAGGAAGAAAGAAAGATGGAAGGTCACAATAATGGGAACATTTGATTGACCATAAGAACATTCCTCCAAAAGAAACACAATGCAACACAAAGCTTCTTGAACAGGGTCCTGAATTCATCCCAATTTTTATTCTGCTAAGCTATAGAAAAGCTGAAAGGCTTTAACTTATCTGTGGAATATGTATTCTGCATGTAGGATGGGCCACTGGCTTTTTTAGTAAAAAGAAATGGGATCAGAGGGAAGAGAAAATACTGGGTGAAATGAACCAATAGCCTAACTCAGTATTTCATGCTTGCTGTTTTAAAACATAAGCAGCATCCTTCATTCAGAAGTTTTGAAATTTGCCAGTCAAATTGTACATCTGTAGTATGGAAGTCAGATGCCTACAATCCAGGGAGACTGGACTGAGTCTTGCTGAGATAGTCATGTTTTCTGTTTCTGGGTTTGTTTGTTTTTTTAGGTCAGCCTTGTCTTGTCACAGTTCTGTGTGGGCTTGCCTTGATGCGTTTTAAAGAATCCATATGGAAATTCATATGTAGTTTGTATACTGTATACATTTTTCAGTGTACATATTGTGTGTTGAATACTTTCATTGACTTAAGGATATTTATGGACATGGAAATGTATGCATTTTTCATAGTGCATTTTTAAAACATCTGCATGTTGTTGAATACATTTTTGTTTTGTTTTATGAAATGCATCACAAGCTCAGTAATGTACAGATTTCTGACAGCAAGCTGGGTTCAGGCCTAGGAATTGAACGCTGCTATACACACGTTCGACGCTCGGCGCTTAACCCATTTCAACCAACCTGAATTCTGAGATAAGGATTGGAGGTCCTACTTGTGCGAAACTGCAATTAATCTGGCAGGCATGAGACTTGGAGCCTTTTGTTAGTGGGCTCCTGCTTGGGGAAATCTGTCCAACTGATGTCTGTCAAGTCCCACCATTAAATAACTTCAAGTGAACCTTAAAGGTTCCCCCATTTACTTTTACTTATCTTGTACTGAACTGGAGTGAATTGAATTGGTTGGTCTCCGGGGGATGGTGACGGACAGGAGAACCTGGAGGAATGTTGTCCATGGGATCACAAAGAGTTGGACGCAACTGTGTGACTAAACAACAACATCCTTGATTTAGCATTTCATGATGGACTACTGACTTTGGTACAGTCCTGGTCATAAATTTTAATCGACTTTATATAAATATACATATACATATACATACATCTATATATATGATTGTGTAGTGTGTTATATGGGTCTAGGTTTGTTGCACATAACCTTAAGAAGGTTTACCTTAAAAGACAGCACATAAATCTTCTCAGTAGATAAATATATAACAGTGAAGCTTTTAGAGATTTTAGCAATAAAGCCTTTATGAATTAAAATTCCTAATGTGTACATCATGCCCATAAATACATGTGTGGGATGCTTAACTTGGGAATTGTCATGGTTGGGTAGAAGAAAGAGAACACGGACGCTGCTTCCACTTTCACGCAGCAGTCAAGCATGTCCCTTTCCTGGGTGGTGATCATGTTTAGAGGTTAAGCAACACAAAGCGAACCAGACAAAAAACTATGGGCTATTGTTGGGCTAACTGTTAGGCTGAGTAACCTCTCAACAACCCAAGGTTAACTCAAGGTCCTGGGTTTAGACACAGTGATTACCATGAAGTAATGCTCCATTCCCGAGTTGTTGACTGAGAGTGGAAATGGGGGATCACTTGGTTCAGTGCACCCACTGAAATATCTGAGTTAAGCAACTTAGGAAGGGCAACTGTCCGCAAACTGGCTCAGCAACTATCTTAAGTCGGACATTAACCTAGGCGTATCTACTGTCCTGCAGATGCAGAGAAAATTCAAGAACACAGCAAGGTTATCAACCCCATTCAAAATCACTTTCTTTAGCAAACATTGCACCAGGATCAGGATTCTACTGGGGCCACAGTGTTCATGCTACTGTATGATTTTAGCATTATTATTTTACAGACTAATACTTTTGAAAGATTTTAAAGAGCTGATCGCTCCTGCATTTGCATCATGAAATGCATAACTAAATCCAAAAGAACCCCACACTCTTAAATTGTTTATTTTGAGGGCTCTTGAGCGTAACTCACTGTACTTTTTAATGGCGTCCCACATTATATTCTTGGGGAGTTAAGGTGCTAGCTGAAACAGAGTATGTCCCATAGAACTTAATGGGGTTGTGAATATATATGTACAGATTGTGCTTCTAGTGAAGTATACACTGTAACTAGTCATCTAAAATATAAAATGGAGCATGTTTGTATGCATGTGTCTACACGCATGCACAAGCAGCATCTTTTATGAGGAGTCACACATGCACTTAAAAAAGAATCAGTATCGGTGCCTAATAAAACTAGATTCAACTATAAACCTAAATATGTGAGGTGAGAGGGAGATGAAGAGAGACAGAGAGAGGTGAACTGTCATATAACTTTTAAAAATTAATGGCAGAAGGTGATCGCAGAGCTGTTGCATTTTCTAATTTCTGGGAATAGCTGAAAGGTTTTGTCAGCCAGGAGCAATTCTAGTAGAAGCAAGTCACAGAGAAGTCTGAAATACAGTTCTTTCCAGTAAGAAATGGAAGGCCGGGAGACCTCTTTAAAAGCGGTGACACAATAGTGTCAAGTGTGACAGCGGGATTACCACAAGTGTGGCTATTATGACAAGGAATTGCAATGGTGGCTGTTGGTTCACAAGTCAAGGTTCACAAGACGCCAGACGATGAAGTTTGGCTGTTCAAACAAAAGGGACCGATTTCCTCCCCAACATGCTGGCCATTTAGAGGAATCCAACCCAGCTTGTGACAAGTATCTCTGTGTGAACAAAGGTGGTGTGACCCCAGGACAAGCAATTCAGTTCGATGCATCAGAGGAAATTTGCTGAAGATTAGGCTTTTGCCAAATTCTCCACTGGGTGTTGCTATGCTCAGCCAAGAAATTTTATATCAAGGACACCTTTTGGTTGCTTTTAGTACTGTACTTCAGTGTTTGGACCTTTACCAGTTTCTTACAACAGAATAAAATGCATATTTGCCATTCACCAGCGAAAAAGCAAAGTGGAGGGCTACAAACACTTCAGAGAGCTGTTACCTTCGAAACCTTCTGGAGAAATTCCTAGAAACATCTGTTTGGGCAGGTTTGGAAACAAATATATAAAAAGTGGCCTTAAACAAAGTTAGTCACATTCAGCCATCCATCTTAGAATTGTCTACACCAGCAGTAATCCGGTGACCTCTGGATGTTTTGGAC
>NW_025335780.1:3101555-3116907 GCF_004798865.1 Varanus komodoensis
GTCCAAAGGTAGCTTTCCCCTTGCCTACAACAGCTGGCAGTAGATCTCCAAGGTTTCTCATAGGTTTTATCAGGCAACCAGAAGATGGCAGAATTTGAAACCAGACACATTGGCAGGAAAAGCATGTGCTGAGTTATGCTCCTTCCCCACAAGCCTTATCTCCCTACTTCACACACACCCCAGATATATCAGGTTAACCTGTGTGAACAAGTGTAGGTCTCATTTAGTATGAATGAGAGGTGGGCAACATTCCTATAGACCCCATCTGACACTCACTGCAGCCCCCTGCAGTCCCTCAGTTTAAAATAATAATACAAAATAAAATAAAATAAAAATAATATCAGAATGATGTTCAGCATGCGCATTTTTCAGCTTTTTGGGTCCTTTGAGGGTTGTAGAGCTAATACAGAGCACAAAGGGGTCACAATTATCTCGATAATGTAGACAATGTAGTCATGCTGGAAACTTTTATTTTATTATTGTATTGTATTGTATTACTATTTTAAAATATTTTACCATCATGGGGTGGGGGCTGCTCTGGGAAGGAGGCACAAATAACACCAAGACTTCCCAAAGTTACTTTTAAAAGTTCTCCCTAGAATTCTGCCTTCTTTCTTAACACCAGGGAGTCCTGCTTTTAGGTAACTGTTTTATTCAGTTTCACTTGGAGACAATTATTAGCACCAGATTTTATTAACACTAAAAAGTTAATACTTTGGGGTTAATTGAGTTAAAACACTGGGGTTTTAAAACCCGGCATCACTGGGTTGTGATGCCGCTGCACAGAATCCATCCCTCTATCATTTGCAGATTTCATTTCTGCTTCGTCGTAGGCCTCTGGTCACCGTTTTAAAAGGTACACTTGCTAATTTAAGAAACGGTGCATGGCCCTACTGTGAACCTCCTTCCTCCCCACCACACTTCCTTTCTCTGCCATTTTTTTAGAATATAAGCCTGAATCCAGAAATTATCTTTCTGTGGTGTTCATGGTGCTGAGTTTCTATTCTTTTCAGCACCAGGTCAAAACCTTGTTATTTAATCGCTACTTTAAAAATTAGCATTTTAATCATTCTGAACAGTCACTTTGATTTTTCTTTTATGAAAATTTTATTGAATTATGTTATTTATATATGTGGTTTTATTGTATCTTATGGATTGTGAGCCATCCTGACTTACCATGGCATAAGGGACGGTATACAAAAGTTTTAAATAAATATTCTGGAAATCTTTGTGCTAAAGAGACTGCATTAAAACTGCTTTAAATAAATAGCTAATACATATTTACCCAAACAAGATACCAGTGTTTACTAGACTGATCTAAGTAATATGACCCCATCAGTATGTATAGACTAGGTTGGTTTGGTTTAGAAGTGTATACCTGTTTAGCCAGTAATTTTACAAAGTGACTGGAACATATGGGTGTCCTGTTGTAGCCCATTTCACAACAGTCTCCAGGCCTTGCAAACACAACTACATGAAGAGATGTTAGAGCTCAAAGAGATGATGGACAGGTGAAAAATCTTGCGCCAGTTTTAGCCTGCCCAGATGGGAAATATGAAGTCCTGAGTAATCTTTGCATTACTATTTATCTCTCATGCACACAGCGACCCTTGCATACCCATGTGAATGCTGCAGAAAACCTTGGTAGTATTCAGACAACTCAAATATTTTGAAGAATAAGGCTTGAACCAAAAAAAAAAAAAAATGTTAAAAAAAGAAAAGGAAAGAAACCCAAAACTTCCCTATAGCTAAAACTCTACATTAGGCTGGGCCAGTCAGGAAGCAGAAGAATTTATCAGAATAAACAGTTCCCTAGAAATTTCAGCTCAAAGTTGAAGAATATTTAGAAGGCAGAAAAGAAAGGACAAACTGCAGCATGTCCTCTAAACAAAGCCCTTTAGAAACCAATAATGTCACTGCGACCTTGAGCGATGCTTCCAATTCTAGGACGCTCTCTCTATATGTAAATCTCCCTCAGCTTCTCCCAACCCATTTCGCAAATTCAGAGTGTGTTGCTACATGGCTAGTAGATAGAGGCCAGTTTAGCACAAAGAGACCAGCTACCTACCTTATGCTTTGAAATTTCTGCTATAAATATGAATTGAAAGTTGCCAGTTAGTGGGACATATTTACACAGGCCAATAAGCAGATTCAAAAAGTTGAAGTTGGGAAGTCCCTTGCTTTGCAATGCAAATCAGCCCATTAAACAGGACAGTCACGGAATTATGAAGCAAAGTCAGAAAGAAAGGGGAGGAAGAAGAAAAGGGGAAAGGAAAGGAAGCACCTGCTGTCATCTCATAGAGTGATCAATGCTATTCACCTTCCTGTCTCTTCTTAACTGGAATGCTTATCAAACCAGAAAACTGAAAGCTTTAAACCTGCATCTGAGTGCTTCAAAGATTCCCACCCATCCATCCACTGAGAATAGAAATCTAGCAGAACCCAACTGGAATGACAAATCCTCTGCCCCCAGGGTCTTCAAGAATAGCATTTTGTAAATATTATTGAAGAACTAATACTGGATGCAACTTTGTTTTTATGAAGCGTTTGTAGTACTGCCTTTCATCCAGCAGAACAGAAAATGCATCATAAAACATCCCACTTTACATTAAAAACAGAACATGAACAATACTCTGAAGCATCAACTAAAAACCAGATAGCAGAGTAAAGCTCTTTGTGATAAAGACGTGTAATAAATAGCAAGAGTTTTTAAAAATGTTGCATTAAAAATCCCTGGAAAATAAGCATGCCACGCTGAAGAGGATGTAAGGTGGATGCCACTCATGGCACAGAAGAAATGCCTTGCATGACTGAGCATCAGCGCCAGAAAAGGGCCTCTTGGTCCTGATAAGGAGGAACTTAGAAGAGGGGGAAAGACCTTCACGCACCAAGTTCTGAAAACCTTCCAGGAATAACCAGGTAAAAGAGCAACCGTCACGACAGAGCAAATTCAAGAGTCACCACAAGAGAATTCCGGGACTTGCTATGGTGCACGAAATGCAGGAGACTGCAAATACATCAAATACATCTTTAGTATGGATTAGAAAACCTTTCTTTAAAAAAAAGCAATTACTACTAATTTTCTAATTCTGAGTATTCAAAAAGTACACTATATTTTGCATATTCATTTCATTTTCAAAATGATGATAAGTATTGTGCTAGTAAATGAGTCTGAAATATAGCATTGTCTTCTTAACACATTTTTATTATTATATTCTACTGTTTGCTTTGTCTCGCCTCGCCTTGTTTTGGTTCAGTTCGATTCATTTTGCAAGGCACCGAACCAAAGGCAGCTTATAGGGTTTTCTGCTGCTTCGTTTGATCCCGACAGTCCATGATTGGCCAACGTTACCCATTCAGCTTCAGGACGGAATGAGGACTAGAAACTAGATTTCTCAAGTACTCTAACCACTAGACTCTGCTATACTGCATTGAAGTACACTGGCTCATACATACCAAATTTCCCTCTGACACCACATGCCAAGAACAACTTACCCATAATATGGCTGTCTTCACTCAGTGGAGAAATTTTTAAAAAGTGCCTTGTTTACACCCAAATATTGCTGCTGCATGCAGTGGAGAAAGAGGCCTTCAATCTCAGCAACTAAACATCAATCATTACTCTCTTAAGCACCAAAATTCCCATTAAAGGAAATAAGATGCCTCTAGGTGTAAAAGTCTGAATAATATTACCTAGATAAAATACTGTAGCCTCCAACCTCCTCGCTCCCTCCCTCCCCGACTGAAATTGATTCATGGTGATTGAAAATGTCCAGTGACACGATTCTGAAGCCAACGAAATAGAATTGTTTAGGAAGTGTGTTGATTCAGAACTCCAAATGCATATTTCTCTTTCGACTAAATTGAGGTGGTGGGATTGACATACAGTTCTTATAAAAGGAGCAAGACCACAAGGAAATGACCCAGCAACTGGAAGATGCAGAGTAGAGAGAGAAATTAGCTGCAACATCCGTGTTTTAAAATATTCTTTGAATGAAAAGTCAAATGTTACTGCAAATACTCTTTACTCAATCTCAGCAGTCATTTCAGAATGCCACTGTTGCTCTTTGACTCCCATGCCTGTTAATTCCTCACCACACTGCCTTCCTGTCCTTGTTTTGTATTCCAAGATCCTAGTCCCTGCAGTAGCTTCCTGTAATGCTCTCTTTTACATTGCATATTGATTGTAGCACACAATATCGCTGGCCTGAAGGGTCATTTCCCTTCTGTGTTCACCTAGGGTGGCGTGAATTTCACAGGAACTGCTGAATATGGAACAGGTGCAGAAATAAACCTATTTAAATAAACAGCTGAACCTGAAGGACCCCACAGAGAGCCTAGAATAATCAAAACCGTCGCTTTGCTCAGACTGGACATCCTTACTTGGGGTCCTCATCAATTATTACCTTGTTGCTTGGTGTCTTCAAGCTATGTACTTGGTGTCGTCATCAAGTAAGTATGTCCATGCTCAAACCACCATCTTCTAGCTGCAGATCCTGCCCTTCCCTTCCACCACACATACAGTGAACAAGCCATCGCAAAATGTTAGAAAGATACATATTTAGTGATGCAATGAAAGCAATGCTAGTAAACCAACAGAAAGAGTAATATTTTCATTTTTAAAACCTTCATCTGAAAGCTCCATCAAAAGCGCTGCAGATGTTTTGCGCAAGCAGAAACCTCAAAGCCATCAGGTTAAACTGGGGGCCAACCTCCATGGACTTAACAAAACTCCACAAGCTTCCCAGAATTTCTCCTATATGTGACTCAGTAAGAGATCCCAAATTGGTCTGACACTTTATTTATTTATTTAGGACACTTCTATGCCGCCCCATTCGCCGAAGCCTCAGGGCGGCTTACAACAATAAATACATAATAACAATATAAAACAATATAATATAATTGGAGACGTCCTGGCCAATTTTAGGCAGAATTGAGGACCAAATCTCTTCATGGGTGCTCTTTTCGTGGCATAACTCCTTCACAGCATGGTGCTCATGTATCATGTGACATCACAGAATGCAAAAAAGATTCAGCAAAGATCAGTATCTCATTAAGGCAGCATAGGATGGTGATGAAAGTTGGCCATCTATAGTTTTTACCAGATGGATGGTAATATTGCAATCCCACCCTCCATTAAGAACAGATGTTCCGACAGTAAGGGGAGAGGACACATTATGTTTAGTAACTACTTTCAAATCTCTTGATACTGTTTCCCTGCAATGAGAGGCAGTTGGATTCCCTCCCTCCACCCTACTGAAAGAAAATACAGAAATGCCAGCAATTCTGTTCCAGAATCTCTCTGATTATGCTGTTAAAACTTGTCACCATAGATTTGGTTTTGCATCACATGGAAAAGGTCTACAGTTTATTTATTTATTTAGGCTTTTTGTATGCCGTCCCATTGCTTCTAGCCTTATAGCTATATCACTGACAATGAATGGAAAATGGGTTTTTTCCTGGGTGATGGTTGTGCTGGTGGAGTCACTCAGTTGTTCCTGACTCCTTGCAATCCTATGGACCAAAGCACACCAGGCCTTCCTGTCTTCCATTCTTTCCTGGAATTCACCCAAATTCATGTCCATTGCATCAGTGGACGATCTAACCGCCTCATCCTCTGCCATCCCCTTCTCCTTTTGCCTTCAATACTTCCTGGCATTGGGGTCTTTTCCAATGAGTCCTTCCCTTTCATTATGTAGCCATAGTATTTGAACATAAGCTTCAGGAGCTGCCCTTCTAAGGAACAGTCAGGGTTGATTTCCTTTAGAATTGACCTTTTCCTGGGTACCTTTTGTATAATATTTAATAGAATGCGTAGGAATGTCAAGAGGTTGGTGATTTTCCAGCTCTGTTGCAAAACAAACATAAAGAAATGTCTGCTTGCAATGTCAAATAAGTGTGCAAACAGGCAATTCATTTGAGAAAGCCATCGTGGGAAGCAGGACGGAGGAGGAGAGAGACTGGATGGGATAATTGGTGCACAGGATGCTGAGTCTGCATACATTAATGCGGGGAGGTTTTATTCACCAGCATTAGGGAATTTCCACATTTCTTCCACCAGAAGATGGCTCCCATGAAAGAGATGGCTATTCTCACAATGGCTGCAGTGGGTCCTGGTTAGTCCAAAGTGAGGTAAAGTGTGTGTGTGTGTGTGTGTGTGTGTGTGAGAGAGAGAGAGAGAGAGAGAGAGGGTGGGGGGAGATCTAATGAGGCTAGAGCTGGAAGGGAGGAAAATAGTAAACATTCTATCTGAGCCTGCCTGGTTTTAAGACCTTCGGAGAGATCCTCTTTTGAGAATCCTCTTTCAGAGGTGTGTTCAGTGCAGATCCAGAATAAGGCAGAATTCCCTTCCCAAGAGGGGCTAGATTCTCTCAGTCTTACACCATGGAAGCTTCATTTATTAAGGCTTTTGGCTTACAGTGGGACTCCTGGGTTGAGTGCTGTTTGCTTCTGTTTTCCATTCTGTGACCTTCTTTGCATTTTCATGTATTTAACCATTTCATTCCATGTAAGCTGCCTTGAGTGCATCTCTTTTTGGTAGGGAGGCAGCGTGCGAATCAGATACACCAGCCAGCCAACAGATGAGAGGAAATGTGGTGGATGGGGACAGATCCAGCAGCTCCTTTGTGCTGCTTCTCCACTCCACCACCTTCATTTGTCACTGTTCTGTTCAGTTGCAAAGTCGTGCCCAACTCTTTGCGACCCCGTGGACAAAATTCCTCCAGGTTTCCCCACCCTCCACCATCCCCGGAGTCCACCCAAGCCCACACCCACCTCTCCAGTGACCCCATCTGGCCACCTCAACCTCTACCACCCCCTTCTTTTGCCTTCCATCATTCCCAGCATCAGGGTCTTCTCCAGCGAGTCATTCCTTCTGATTAGGTGCCAAAGTATTTGTGTTTCAGCTATAGTACTTGCCTTCTAAAGAGCTGCCAGGGTTGATCTCCTCTAGGACTGACTGATTTGATCTCTTTGCATCCCTTGCCACACTCTGTTGGGTATTTGCCACAATGAAGCAAGGTTCCTAACAAACTCCTAAAGCTTGACCACCATCAATGTTTATGATGTTTACTCACCAAGATGCTTCTGATTCTAATTTGGAAGCTTTTTCTGAATCCCCTTTTCCCCTTTGGTTTGGCTTTGTTTTTGTTGTAAAGATTTGATTTGGGTTCTTTATATTATTATTCATAGTGTCATTATAATTGTTAACATATGTAGTAATCTGTTTATAAATCAACATGTGGAGCATCAGAAGAGAACAAGCTGTGGAAAATAATGTAATGAGAAGTAATTTGCATTGAAAAGAAAGTGTTGTGTAATTGCAAAAGGGGGGATCGAGGGAAATTTTCCATATATATCCAGAAAGTCAAACTATCATGGGATGAAATCACATAATCGTTCTTGGAACACATTTATATCATCATGCAGTTCTAGTTGCTCAAAGATTGTAGTACATCTTTGACTTTATACCACTTAAAAACAAAAAATAATTGATCCGTACATATGATGATACCAAAGATCAATACCATATTTCTAAAATGCTAATAATAAACCTTATTAGATTTTACACAAAACCCAGTATATGCCTACTTAAGTCTTACCAAATATACTCGTGCTGGATAAGCAGGACTGACTGCATGCGCCCTGCTACCAGCCCTGCTAATACACATGCTAGATGTAAGTCGGGGTACAGTGTTACTCAAATGATCCTGCTCATGGTTTGGGCTTCGGTCTCCTCTCTCCTCTCCTCTCCTCTCCTCTCCTCTCCTCTCCTCTCCTCTCCTCAGGTTGAAAGGAGATTGGAAGATTGAAAGAATGGAAGTTTGGGAAACTGAAACATCCTCATGTTTCAGCACACAATAGTTTTTAAATACAGTATGTGCTCTGCTGCAGATGTAACCCCAAACTGGGCCTAGTTTAAACCTGAAGTGGATTTTCTCAATCTCCTCTTCCCATGTGTGTCAGAATGCACAAGCCCAAGGCTCACCCCTTCCCATAATGCTAATAGATGACATAGCCTTACTTGGACACAGGCCAATATATGGCACAGTGGTTCAGAGCGTGGGACTGGGACTCAGGCGACCCGGGTTCGAGTCCCCACTCAGCCATGGAGCCCACTGGGTGACGTTGGGCCAGTCACAGACTCTCAGTCCAACCCACCTCACAGGGTTGTTGTTGTGGGATAAGATGGAGGAGGAGAATGATATGATATGTGCTGCCTTAGCACATTATTAAGGCTCTCTGCCTCTTGTGAGTTCATGACCAAACTCTGTGCAGAAAGTCAGGAAGGAGAAGGATTCAAGCCACCAACAATGGTGCCTGATCTACTTCTGCTCTGGTATCGGCTGCATGGGTAAAACTGCACAGTCTCCAAATGTGCATTATCTACCCCACCTCCCAGTATTGTGGGGTGCAGATCACATGGAGTGCCCTGGGTAAATAGGATCTAATGTTTGTTGGTTGGATGCAGAGAACGGCTGGGGCCTGTGAAAGGGCTCCCAGCTTTCATTCACACACGCGGTCATCTCCCCCATCTGCACAGTGAGCTCAGATCACACAGACCTGGTCCAAAATGAACGTCTTCATCTTGACCAACCTTGTCGTGAAGCCAGCCTTTTCGATACAGAAAGATTACAGGAAGCATGGGAAATAATTCACTCCCTTCTCTTTCGCTGAGCACCCTTTTCCCCTAACGCAGACTCTAATACACTGCCCAACCTTCAGCCACCAAGATGTAAATGATTCCTCTATGCTAGGACTTTTTTAAAAAGTTAGCAAATTAAATAATTAGATATCACCCACAGTTGTGGGTGATGAGTTAATTTGTTTTACTGAGGATGGTAATATACCTGTTTTCAACAAAAGAAACATTGTGTTTTGACAAACCAACAGAATGTTGTCTCACAAAGAAGGAAGAGGAAAAGACAATCATTGGTAAAAAGAACAATAGAAATTGAAAACATGGCAAAGATCATTTTTTCAAGTGTCTTTATAGTTCTGTATATTATGCAGAAGAGCCTGCTGAGGGGAGGGGAGGGGAGGGGAGAGAGAGATTGTGGAAAGGAAGGGGAAAATACTCAACTGCTCTACTGTGTGATCACTCAATGTGTGAAGAATGAAGACGTAATCCTTCCCCCGTTTTTCTGCTGAGTGCTTAAACAACAGTATTTTTAAATGATATTTTTTGACACAGTTTTACTAGTTGCAAATAGCAGAAGGGTGTAAATTGCTACACACAGTTTGATTCTACATCATCTGTGTGGGTTGCCTAGGCAACCAATGCAAAGCCAAATTTGGCAGAGTTTGAAATCTGTGCACTGCTATTGCCAAGAGTACAAATCAGGAGAAAATTTGACCTAAAGGATTAAACTGATTGAGTACAGACAGGGGATACCGAAACAAGGCTTCTATGGAAGAGACACGACGCACACTTGCTCCTGGCTAAGACAAAAAGATGCTTGACTTCATATTTTCCACAAAGGATATCGATCATGCCCAAAACTTACATTTGCCGGCGATGAAGGCCGGTGATGAGTGAATGCACTGATATATAAAGTGGGGATCATTGCAACAAGTGATAATGAGCTGCCAATTCACAAGAAAGATATTATGTATGCTGTTCTTGCTAATGCACAGCAGAGCTTCATGAACTGGACAGAAGCATTTGAGGAACAGGGAATTCAGCATGATGTCCAAAGTCTTCCCTGTCTCCTTTCCTGAGAGCGCTTGATAAAGCCCTTAGTATTCACTCTCCATTGGCGATTGCACCTTCTCGCTCAATCCTTTTGCTCCTCATCTTGTCATTGCTCCATTTGCTAGCATGGCAGGCAGACAACCAATGAGAAAGAAGGAAGAACCTTGACTGTTCTTCCGTCTTACCAGGAGCCCCAGCTGCAGTGGTGCAGAAGACTTTTGTTGCATTAGTGGCCCTTGGTTGGTAGGTGCCTAACAAGGCCAAACTCAATGCCAGGGCTGTCTCCATGTTTGCAGGGACCTATTGCACTGGATCCTATACCCATGAAGCAAAAAAATCCTGGTTGTCTTAAATTATACTCTGAGAATCAATAAAAGCACAATTGTATATTAACTGTAGCTGAAACCCACTACAAGGTTCATCTTCCTGAGAAATTATTCAACTTCCCCCAAGGTTTGATATCCTGAGAAACTAGTCATTTAAAATACTGTGAGCTAAAGCTTTGGAGATCCTCTTTGGGTTCACAAAAGAGGATGAGAAAAACAAAGGGAAAGAAACTTATGAACACAAAGCTCCCTGTAATTCGTCTTTAAAGCAGGAAGCCATAATTTCTGTTTACATGGCAACCGAGCCGCATAGTGAATGACAAGAAACTCCTGTGCTAACACCATTCTAGCATCAATTGTTCCCCCTATGTCAGAGTCCAGGACCAATGAGATACAAATACAAGGCGTGAGGGACCAGTCCAAGGAGGAACAGGCCAGCGATGGGGACATTGCTGTGCCAGGTTGTACCACAACGGTAGCCCAGACCTGTGCCTTCATCCAGCATTCATGGCTCAAGAACGAGGCACGATGATCACTTGCTGCATCATCTATGGCATCTTATTAGAATTCTGAGAAACAAAGTTGTCAGTTCTTTAAAATGATCCTAATCCTCATGTTTGAAAAGGCAAATATTGGGATGTGACATTAATATATGCTAAGGAATTTGAAGCCACCGGATGAGTATAAAGAGGCTCAAATTAATGATTTTTTCATTCAATCTCTCTAAGCCCATTTAGGGATTTTTCTATGGCTTAGTCATTTTCATGTTTGATGACAGCATATTCTTATTTTGATCCCAAAATAAGAATATTGCAGGATAAGTTGAGAATCGACGTCACATGTGGCACCAGGAGCAGCACTTACTGAGCTCTTAAGTATATTCTGTTATGCTAAGTACATGGGCCGTACCCAAGCCTGTCGCCTCAGCTCTGCTAGTCCCATCAGCCCCGTCCTCAGATGCATTGCTAGCCAGCCTGAACGTCCACCTCCTACACTGACCTCATAAAGGAGTGCAAACGATTCTTTCTCGATGGGGACAGGTCAGCAATCTCCCTTGGGCAAGGTTGACTAATTCATCCCATTTCAGGAATGATTGTTTTGCTCTTTTCAGCTGCTTCCGAAATTGCTAGCCTCACATTCACGAGAAGTGGGCCCTGTAAGCGCGCACAAAGGACACTGGGTGTGTTTGTGTACGTTTGTTCATGTTGTGTATGTTTGTTCATTGTTGTGGTGTATGTTTGTGTGTGCATGTGCCACACCAGAGAAGTGTGCTTTGTGTTATTCATCAGGAGAACAACCATGCAAGGATTAGCCAGACTGGCATGCTAGAGAAAGCTGACCGTGGCATCCTAGCTCCTTTGCATTTCCTTCCAGAGCACAGCAAGAAAATGGTCTGCTCTTTGGAAAACACACAGCAGCCCGTCCCCGCTTTTTGCGGCTGGTGGCACTGGCAAGTGTGGAAGCATGGCATGACTTGCATGAGGCTTGTATCCTGAAGAGCATTCCATGAACCTTGGACATGCTCCAGGAAGTTGGACTCTGGGCTGCTGCAAAGTCATTTTTTCTCTGACCATAGAGGCTTCCGTATCAGCCAGATTTTTACTCCTTATCAAAGTTAGAAAGGAGGGAAGGACTGAAAAAAGAAAGGGAGGTATAAGACAGAAAATAAAAAAGAGGTGAGCGTGGCAAAAGTTTATTTCAGAAGAAAAAGAGCCCATTTTCCTCTTAGTTTCCTTCCCGAATTTCCACTAATTCTTAGGTTGCAGGTAACCATGCATAACATACATTGATTTCAGGTTGTGGTTCTGGCTATTGAAATTGTGATTAATTTAATGTTTGCTTTTAATGTATATTGCTGTTGTGCCTTGATTGGTTTTATTGTATTTGCATTATGAACAAAACCAACTATGACCAAATAGAAATGGGATTTTTGTAGCAGTAGCAGGAGCAGCCCTTGTCATCTTGGTAATATTTAATGCTGTTGCCGACTGCAGCTCAGGCCTGTTCAGAAACAATAGTCACCCTTTCTTAATGCATTTGAACATGGCCAGTGAACATTTCAACAACCTCTCTGCATGACTACCGTTTTTGTACATAGCAAGCACATATGACCGACATTTAATACACCGTTTCCCTAAGCCAACATCCATATGTTTAAAAACCTTGAAATCAATGGGTATAAGCATTCCTAAATCTGTGATGAAGAGGATGTCGACGACAACGACAATAATGATGATTCCATTTATACATTATGGAATAGATGAACTCTCTGGTCCTCAACTCTTTGGTCCTCTATCTAACCCTCACCAAGTCATTAAAATACAATAAAACAGAAGAAAATGAACCACATTTAAAAATAATTTAAAAACCATATAAGAAATTAAGCATGTTCAATACTCTAGCATCTGCTTAGATATATATATTAGTATATTGGATATCTATCTATCTATCTATCTATCTATCTATCTATCTCAGATGCGTGTGTGTATCCCAAACCACCAAGTCAGTTTAAGCCCTTAAATGCCTCAGCATAGAGGGAAGACTGAACTTGACACTGAAAAAGCAACAACGTAGGCACTAGGTAGACCTCAATGGGACACCCTAATTGGCTCTTGGAAGAAGGTCTGAGATGTTGGGCATAGTGTCCAGGTAGCTTTTGATCATGAGACATGCCTCAGCAGGTGTTGCTATCCCAGGTCATGTATGGATTCACGGGTTCTATAAAGTTATATTTTTTCTGGCTTGCAGGGCCCCATTGCAAAAATCAGAAATGTGTGAATTGCAAAGGGAAGCTGAGCTTCTGCTCCTATAGCATCTCTAAAGCTCAGTCAGATGTCCCATCTTTGCCATTGCCTCTCACTTGTTGGGTACGGAGTGCTCTGCCATGGATGCCTCCTGGAGAAGATCCGCCGGGATGAGCAATTTTCAAGGGGAATTGTTTATCATGGCTGATTTTCTCGCTGAGGAATATCTGATAAGCTTCCAAGCAGCCCCAGAGTACACTGTGAGTACAATGACAGCCAGAAATAGTACTTTTGTTTTTGTATGTTTTTCACAAATAATGGTGACAACCTCTTAAGGAATGTACTGAAAAAGCCCAATAAATCCACTCTGCAATTCAAACTGGAAATTGGTCTATTAGAATTCAGCCAGTGGCTCCTAGAGGAAAAAAAGCCAGGTACCAGTCTTCTGTTTATAATATAACCTATCATTTACTGCTTAAGAAAAATCCTTCAGATGCTTTCTGATGCTCATTAGGAATTCACTGCACATACAATCCTACACAAAATAATGTACTGGAACTTTGACTACTTTTATACGGATGTTCAGTGTAGTATTAGATCCAGTTATTTAAAAAGACTGCTAATGCTAATGCTCCTTTGCACAGGACTGCCTGAATAAAAGTAAACTTTCATCCAGATGGTATCCACAAAGACAGGACTTTCAGGCTCATTCTGCTCTCGTATGCAGAAGATCTATATTTGTTTGTACAAGCTTTCCTTTAATACTGTAACTTTGGGATCGGGGGAGGTCACAACAGAAAGGGTGGGGGAATGTATGCTACAAGTGAAGATAAAGAACATGCTGCAACCATGCTGAAGGGGCAGCAAGATTATAATTTCTTCAGCAATTTCAAGAACGCATCCCAGGGTCGGGATGCCTATATTGAGTGGGATGTAAAGTAATGTACTCTGTCAATGTTGTAAATAGGCGCATGCAATAGAAGGCTTGCAATTCCAGCCCCAGGGCCTTGTGCTGCAAAAAGGGTGCTCCGTTGCACGTTTGGTGCACTGGAAGAGCTGGCTGGGTTGGTGCTCGGATGGGGCCATGCATTCTCCCATACATCCACATTATCTCATGTTGAAATTAATTGGTATTTTTGAAAAGCCTGTGCAAAGTAGGGACTGAAAGCCATTTTCACCCAAACATAGATTTTGTATCTGTTTGTATTCTTTCTTCCATTTAATTTTGAGGTTGGCAGGTCATCTGCGATCCAGGTAGTACCAGTATCGTCTCTTGTTTCCGGTGGCTAGAATGAGCCACGACTGTGCTGATTTATGCTGTTGCCATGCCTTGTACCTGGTTTTCTTCTCCAAATGGCCATTTTGGCCCTCTAGATTTATTGCCAGGAAGAGGAATGGAAGAACTCTGGAAGCCCAGAGGGCATCGGTGTAGGTCCACGGTCAAAGACACCATCCTGCCCCAGCAAATCTTTTTTTTTCCTTATCTGAAATTTAGCTGTGACCTTGAGAACATGGGGCAGCGAGCAAAGTTCTCTCTCTGCCAGGTGTGATGGGGTGTGAGATGTTGGAGCTGTAACTCCAGAAAATCTTTTTGCCTCCCAGTTGGTGCCCAGAGACCATAGGGTTGGGCCCTTGCTTTCTAACTATCTGTTGAGTTTGTGGCTGCCTCACAGTCTGATTTATGCATGCACACTTCAAAAACAACCACACTGAACACCGTTACTTGGTCCCAGCTCATTAGGAACAAACTGTAGCCTTAAGTTACACTTTTATACATCCTTGTCTGAGAGAAGGCTGAATGACCTCAGCGGAGGTATTTCTGAGTAGACATATATAGGATTGGACTGTTAGAACTGGTTTTATTCATATTTTAGTTTTGCTTTTAAACACATGAATAACCATGTATTTAAAAGCATGTATACCATAACCATGTGGTATATACTGAATGCTTGTTCCTTTAAAACTACAGAACGGCCAGAATCAAAACAGAATAAAATAAATTGATTAACTTTAACGAGGTAGTGATGAGGGAAGCATCGGAGATGGACAAACTCATTTTTCAAGTATTGCATATTTCTGCAAAAACAGAAAATATAATTCCCTTGTGTGAATAAATAGCAACCAAGCAAATCGAATGCACAATCTCAAAAATGTCATTTAATCTGTAGGGGACAAATACTGTCGAGGGCAAATACACACTACATCCAGGTTCAAAAGGTTGTGGTGGTAGAGAACCTCCGATTTTCCAACCATAAAATATCCTTTCAGCTACATAAAACTCTTGATGCATCGCATCAACATAGAACATATGGCTTTCTGCCTGATAAAACTGTACTGGTTCATGGATTCCTTGCTTGTGGAGAGGCATTTTCAGGGGTTGGTTCTCACTGATCATTCTTATCACATCAGCTGAGAAGAGTGTGGAGGCTGTGACATAATAATGATGAAATATCCATGATAAAAGAACAAGCAGTCTTGCGATAGCCACAGTTCATCACACAAGAAACTTCTAAGTACTGCTGCATTCATCGAATATAACTAACCCAACTTATCAGTCATTCTTAGACCAACAGAATAATTTACCAGCC
>NW_025335780.1:3117007-3333825 GCF_004798865.1 Varanus komodoensis
GGCTGAGATTTGGTGAACTGTTCTTTTTTAAAGTTTTATGTGTGTGTTATAAATGTTTAAGTTTTTGAAATGTGGAAAGCTTCCTTGAATGTATAGGCAGAAGTGAAATGTTTTAAATAAATAAATGCACAAACATCAAAACATTGTAAGTTAAAGTAATAAAGCCTTCTGATTGTCCAATTAATGGACTAAATTTGAATAAGTGGCACCATGCCAACATTTCAGTGCTTTCTTGGGATTATGGAGTATTTCGATTCAGGTCCCATACCCACTTTAACTGGGTAAGTTCCATTACATTCACTGCAATTTATCTGTGAGTACACATTAATGATACTATCAGTATATAATTTAATAAACAATAGCTAGTTCTTGTTATTAAAGGGAAACAAAATGCTTAACATTCATTTTTTATTTACTCTAAGGCACTGGAACCAAAATTACCTCAGACAACTCCAAATGAGTCACAGGGATGCCAATTAAATGCTGACTAGGCCAATGAATCATCCTTTGGTCCTATCATGTACTCTTCAGCAGTAGTTAAGAGACCAGTCTGGTTGCCTGTCTATAACCTTCTGAACTTGGAAGGTTACAAGGCATCCAACCAAGCATGGGAAGCATGTGAGATTAAGACCTCCTCTGAGCTCACATCACCCTCAATAATTCAGGCATCCAATTCAGTTGCCTCAACATTGTTTCTCTTCTTGCAAGGAGAAGAAGATGTTGCATCATCTGGATTTTAGGAAGCCAGCAAACTGTCACCCCTGGACAATGATGGTCTGTGTGAATTTAGGAAATCATTTCCATGGTCACAGTGCAGACTCTGCCTATTTCCTATAGCCAGAAAGCTGGACTATGACAATTGCAATCCTAGACATGATTATTAGACATAAATTCTGTTAAGTTCTGTAGAGTTTTCTCTAAATCATAACAGAGTGTGGTTGTGGTATGATCCAATGCATTATATACCATGTTCAATGGAGTTTTCTCCCTAGGATTGCCACCTTAAGCTTGCTGCCAAAAACTAATTAGTGCTTCTCAACCTTACCTTAGAGTAAGCTCTACATGCAATTTGTCCACCTCTTCTTGGACAGACTTCAAAAATAATGACCCAGTCATGACAAGTTAGGTTGCACTGAAAGCTGCATAGGAAAGACTGAGAATACAACCAAGTACTGTTCTGGTAATACATGTCCTAACCTAAGTGTCAAGCGATTTTGGCACATGAGCCCAAATTTCTTTGCTGCTAAACACTTACTTATTCATGGCAATCATTCTTTCCCACTTGAGGGGCCTCCAGACAATTTCAAATATTAATTTGAGCTTATTTAACATTATTCCAGAGTGATACCAGAAAGACAAATCAAGCAGGATGATTACAACATGAAAGTGTTTCCTGCCACGGCTTCATTTTGCGTGACAGCTCCATCTTACGCTGCTGCAAGACACTGATGGCGCACAGCGTGGATTGCAGGTACTTCAAGGACTTCAAAACGAATTTTTATCTGTTTAAACATTTATATCCAGCTCGCTACCTAGCTATATCTATATTTAAAAATAAAAAGAACGCACTCATAGAAGGAGAAAATATCCTGAACTTTAAAATGTATACATATTTATCAACCATGAAATATACTTGATTGTGTTAAAAGATAATGTTTTGTATGGCATTTTCTGGTGATGCTTCCAGTGAATTTTTATGCTGATGATAGGTTTGCTATTTATGTAAAAGGTTGCTTCCTTTACAGTTCATCTGATATAGAACCATTCAGTTTTGCTTCATTGTCCCAAAAGTCAGAAGAAAACTGCTCACTTGTGCAAAACAAGAAAGGTTTCCTTTAGGGCAGAGTCACAGTAGAAATACATAGGGCGCGTGTGTGCGCGTGCACACACACACACAGCATCCTTCAGAGGAATCCAGCTTCTCTTTCACATAGGTAGACCTATTTGGGGTTACTGGCCTTGATTTTATGGATGCGTCTTTGGCACAAGCTTGGTGACTGAAGGCAGAGAGAACTACAGTTGCAGATTGGTGTATGGCTGCAACATGTCTCTCGAAAGACAGATGAGTCGGCAGGGTGATGCTATAAATTACCATCAGGTGCCATTCACACAGGGTGGACGTCTTGTTCCAGATGACAGTCATCGATCAGAAACAGAGCTCAGAGACAACCTTTGACGACATTCCTTAAGGATAAAAGGTTACACTTCACACACTGAGTTATGAATTGCAAGGACATGTGTTAATTAGAGAAGGGTCTAAGGGTCAGTTCTGGAATAATCAGATCGTCTCCTCTTTCAAAACGTGGCACAGCCAACTCTACTTCCTTTCTTAAGGAATTGGCAGCTGGCACAGAACTTTGTATGAAATGCACGGGGTGCTTTCGAATGATGTGCCATTGCAGTAAAAGCCACACTGGATATTTGGTAAGGTCGTCCACATGGCATGGAGCCACTGTTGGGATCAGAATGAACCTCTTCTGATGGTCAAGCCATACTCGGCCTGTCTCCTCGGTCCTAACTTGCACCCAACGGGATCCTTGAGAACTTCCTGTTCTGAAGACCTTGAAGAACAGGAGGCCTGCCGTGCTTGGAAGGGCCTCCACACGTAGCTGGTGGCTGGTGGCCACTGGGATGGCCCTCCCGTTGCATAGGTCTGTTCCTACAATTCCAAGCTGCTCTTATATTGGTGCCCACAGTGTTCTCAGTTCAAAAGGTAACACTGGCACTGAAATAAAGGGCAAGAACAGGATTAAAAGAAACATGGGTGTGCATTTTTTAGATGTAAGTGCTTTCTATTTTATTTTATTTTTACAGATTCTTCCTTTGGTCCACAGAGTTCAAGCTTGGAAATATCCAGACTTCAACCATGGATTGTACTGGAGTGTAGGAGGTATGACCTGACTAAACTGTGATTAAAATGAACTGAAATACATCCCTTGGTCAGCCTAAAGCTTTGGGGGCAATGGAGGCTAAATCCTCGATATTCCTGAGCTCGCCTCCTCTGCACATGCCGCTTTCCTCGTGGCTAGGAGCAGGCTGTGCCCCACGAAGAAAAAACCCAGCAGTTCTCCAAGAGTAAATGAACTCCAGAAGGAACCAAAAGGGAATGCTGTCGATATATATTCATTTCCGTGAACTGGAGTATAAAGTGTGAGCCTTCACAGTGATATTTTTCCTGAGAAATTACCCAAAGCCTTCACCAGCAACAAATATTAAATCCTCAGGCTGGGTCTTTAGCAGCAATTACAGAGAAATACCACTGAGGAGCTGTCAGCGTTGCCATCTTTGTACTCATCTTAACTTCTCACAGAAGATGGGCCACCGAACCGATCTGTCTTCCCCCACCCACACTCTCGGCAGCCAAGGGTGACCTCAATCCTAGCTAACACTTCATTTCGTGATTACTGCACTGTCAGATGCTAAGTGAACTACAGGATATCTGTGCCAATACTGCTTAATGGCTTTAACTATGTAAATATCCCCCCGCCCCTCATATTGTCACTGGTTGCTTGTCAGAATTAGGACTCTATTCTGCTGAGAGTATCCTTCCATATGGGAGATTCAGTCACCACAGGAGACCTGCCATGCAAGCTTCCCTCCACTTTTTCTTAAATAGGAGGCCAAAAACATGTATAGCCAGCTTGAAAAGGAAGAGATTATACAAATGAGCTGTCCACCTCCCGTTGAGCAGAAGATCAGATTTCTCTTCTCAGCTTCCATCTCTCCCTCATCAGTGAAGCTGTTTCAAATGTGTGAGCACTGACCACGATAGGTAGCAATTGCTGGATGATCTGCTGTATGTCAAATTTGTAAGAGGTTTATGCTTGGGAGTTGAGAAATTCCCAGCTGGGAAAGGAGCACTGCATTTGTGGCCCAGAACTGGGGGAAGACATGCTGTGATGGAAGGGCTGCATGGAGGTCCTCTCATTATGGCCCGAAAAACCCTTCTGGGTGACTAGAGAAGGCATCACTCACCACCCCAGAAATCAGCAGAAGCATCACAGAGACAGAAGATCCTTCAATGTAGCCCCACAGGACCTGCCTACCCATCACAGGATGTCAAGTTCGAGAAAAGAAGTGGCCTTAATTCATGAAAAAGGTATGATTCAGACTATGGAATAGGTGGACTTTTACATACAATATTCAGCTTCATTGTCGTCAGCAAGGGCTGCTAGAAAACTAAGCTTTAGCCACTCCACATTTCCTGAAATTGCTGGCAAACAATGAGCTGATATGCCATTAACTAACCCTGTGAGTCATTCTTACGGTTTGCATACAATATGAAACTCAGTCTCACAATATCATATGCCAGAACAAACATCATTTGACAGCATACTTTATTGATGTTTTTCCTCTCATTTTGAGCTTTAGAATAAGGGAAATGAAAACAGGACTTGAGACATACCATTTTGATAAGGGAAAACATATGCTAGGAAATAGATTTTTGCATATCCTGGAGGGAACATTCGATTTCATTAAAGCTTTTTATTAACGCCCCACTTATTAGCTATAGCTAAGCATGCTGGGCTAGTGATCGCGTTCAATGTAACGGCATGCCTACTGTAGGGAATTAGGGTATTGCATGTGGGATACAAAATATCAGGCAAAATGCAAATAAATTGCTAGCTACACCTCCGGGGCACATGCTGTTAAAGAAATAAGGCATGTTTTAAAACAAACAAACAAACAAACGAGACCCGCCTGCTTGGGCAGTGGTCCTTTTACAACTTATGGCAAATTGAGGAGAGGGGTGCTCCTCTAAAAAGCGTGTCCAGTTTTGGCTTTTGGGAGAATTTGTGCCCTGGCCCTGTCTCACATAAATTACTGCAGGGTTGAGCTAGTTTTAAGTCCCATTGATTGGAATGGAAAGGATTTAAGCACCGTTGCACAGCAGCATTTAACTCTGGTCCAGTAGAGTGTGTGTAGAGCATTTGGGTTTGTGTTTTTGTAGTGCTTATTGTTGTTATTAAAAAAGGCTGAAATCCTGCAAATCAGCTGTTGGGAAGAAAATGAGAAATGGGGTGGTAAGAGAGTCCTTCTGCCTAAACACTTCTGTGGTAGAACTTTAGCTTTATTTTATTTTGCCTGTGTGCCCTAAATATTGAATGGGCCGGGAAATTAGCAGTGTGAGATGCCCACCTGTCTAGGATCATGCGCACAGGTGCCTATTTGCTCTGGTATATGACCCCTAGCTTGGCCAGGAGATGGGGCGATAGCTACAGTACTGGTGTATGGGCGGAACTGAGAGAATTGGAGTATTTCCGATCCACATATACTCAAACAGAGGAAGGATGCAACATATCCAAGAATATATGAACTAGGTCAGAGTCTTGTAGTGATTTGTCATGCAGATAGGCTAAATGAAGCATTATAGTGCAGAGCATAATAAATGTGCAATTTTAAAACACATCGGGAAGCTTAAAATTGTCTACTTATCGTACATTTTAAAACCAGGTGCTTTAGTAACTCTCCTTCACTAGCTTAGCCCTGTAGAAACATTTTCTCCACCAAATGTTTCCATTTCTTCCCTGCTTGGCTGTGAATAATTGTGTGTATTGTAGTGGTACATTAGTGTTGGTATTATTATTATCATTATTATTAGGCTGCAATTCACTAAGATTAAAAACAAGACTACCAGTACACTTATATTCTAAAAGCCTGTAAAACAAATGAAGAAAAGCAAGCAAGCAAACACAGGTACCAATTCTTAAAAAGAAAAAAAATCAGCTGTTCTTATAATGACTAGCCTTCATGTAAAATTATTTCATAAGTATTTCTTTATTTTAGATAAATTTTTACCTTACCTTTCATTAAGGTACTTTGGGATAGTGTTGTGCACTGCAGATAGTCTTTGTTAGCATTTACAACTATCAAGTAGGACAGGTATGATTGAGTTGATTGGGAGTAAATCCTATTGAATTCAATGGGACTGACATCTGACATGCATACAACAGTAACTGACATATGTAAGCTACATAACCAATGAGCTTCATAGCGAAACAAGAACTGAAAGCCTGGATTTCAAATATTTGATGCAACCACAGGAATTCATTGTTCAAAGATGCTGCCAAATACGTATCAG
Source organism: Varanus komodoensis (assembly GCF_004798865.1). NCBI lineage: Eukaryota > Metazoa > Chordata > Lepidosauria > Squamata > Varanidae > Varanus > Varanus komodoensis. Next base: position 3,123,090 of record NW_025335780.1, read on the forward strand.
TCTGGTGAAAAATGTTTAAAACCCATTGACAGTGCAATGTCGTTGAATACATACATGGATTATCCCTAAGTCTATGCTGAAACTTTTTCTTTCTCTCCAAAACAGAAGGAGAAAATCCACCCTTCCTACATGCTGGAGATTACTTTTCTCAAAGGTTATTAAAAGGTATTAACACTAATTCTTACATTATTCACCAGCTCTGCTCTCTGTTTTCCTTTTGGATTAGTTGCCTTTTTCACCTTGCAAAATGTGCCAGAAGAATTTTGTTGGAACTATCATGTGCGTACAGTATCCTAATCAGAAATATTACCAGGTACAGAATTACCAGGTAGAGATCCCTTAACATTCTTCACAATGCTGACACAAAATCGTTTCCGTATCAAATCTCAACTCTTTGTAGTTTAAGGTCAGGCTTTTCTCAGGTATAAACTGTTGACTATAACACAATCCTGTGTGTGTTTCTTTAGTTATAACAGTCCAACCATGTTTTTTGTCATGAGTTTTACTATTTCATTTACATGTGCACAGAACTGCAGCCTCAGTGAGTTTACTTGACAAATTAATCAGGAAACCCCGCAGTTGATTAATTGACAGGTGATGTTGATACTGTTTCTGTTTTTTCATGCTTCAATTTAAACTCGCAACTGATAAATAAGAGAAAGGGATCTCCAAGTACATGGATTTAAACTATCCTCCTTCTCCACTTCCTCCTCCTTCCCCTCATCATCAAAAGTTCCTCCTCCTACAAACTCTTCCAAGAGCATGATCTGCCATGAACACAAGATATGTGTCCTAATAAATCCTAATAAATGAATATGTGTTCACTATATACCTCCTTTGAAAGGGGGAGGGGGGATGCTGTTGCTGCATTACTAAAAAGTAGCAGTGATTTGGCAGTGAAATGATGGCAGCTGGTAGAGGGTGTTGGTACCCAGGGCCTCCTGCTTTAAAATTTTAAATAGGTCGGTCTCAAGCCATGTGGAGGACCATCTTCTCATGCAGCAGCCAGGAGATGTTCTGAGCCCCTTCTCATTGGCCTGTTGTCAAGTCAGTTAGGGAGATGATAGACAAGGGATTTTCCATCGCTGGCTTTTTGGTTCTGGAATGAATTTCCATTGCAGTGCACCACTGAGAAGGATTCCCCCCTTAAAACTGCCCTAAACCTAATTTTACACACATAGTTGCATGCTAGTTTTGTGCTGCAGGAGATACCAAATGTAAACATGTGACTGAACCTACTTCAGGTTCTGACATTTGAAGCAGGAAGTTCTGAAGATGTCCACTGGCAAGGGAAGAACCTAACAAATAATATTGGGAAGCCACCTAGAACTTGTGGAAGCAGTCAACAAAGGATGCCATTCGGCCCTGAGGAGCTCAGAGTAGGACACCACGGCAGAAGATCTTTCCTGGTCTGTCTCTTGAGCCCTGCTTTGGTGCTTGTCTAGCTGAATAAGTACTGAAAGTGGTACCAAACCAGGACCACACTTACTGGCCCACCTCCTCAGTTCATACCTTGCCATGCTGAACTAGCAATGCCTGAAAGGCAGCTATAGTCATGGCCACTTGGATGCAAAGAAGACTTTCTCTGCGGTCACTTACCCCGCCTTACCAGGATTCCCAGTTGCGAGAACGTTCCAAAGTTAATGTGAATTTAGACCTTGCCAGTTCAGCTTGGCAAGGTCTGAACTAAAGAGGTGCAGGTGCTGCATCAGGAGCTGAAATGCCAGAATTCTGCCTCTCTACTCACTTCTAGTAGCACTTCTGGTCTGGATACCGAGTAGCTGCAAAAACACAGTTTTACAGCTCAAAAAGTGTCATAATGGCCTGTTGGAACACTTGCAGGCAGAGTGTGGTCCACTGGAAAAGTCTGATATCCTGGTTGAAGGGATCTGTTGACCATAGGTTACTTACCCATAATCAGAATAGTAGAATCATACAGAGATTATGAACAATGCATTTCATTCTTGTGCATGGCTATTGACAGCGCCTCTCAGTCATTTTACACATGGAACCTGTTATGATCATGTTGATTATTAAGTCAACAGAGAGATATCACTCAGGCCTGCAGGTCTCCGTGCCACTGCTGTGTAATATTAAAATTTCATTACTGAGTCTCAAACTTTTTGCCTTGCTGTAATATTATTCTCTGTTGATCGCTTGCCTGAGCTGAAATTTAAAACTGTCACCCCTTGCAGAAGTGATTCAGCTACACTTATAAGGAAAGCAAAATTAAATATTCATTCAAGGACTGCATTTCAAGTTCAAACTGACTGACACTCCTTAAGGCAAAAATGTATTTTAAGTTGCAGTGGAATCCGTTTTTTTTCCCAAAGAATTTTAAAAATTCACCATGTCTATTTATTAGGATTGGGCAAACAGGCAGAAGATGCACTTATTCTGAGCATTGGAACATAACATTTCCTCATGGCTTTCAGTGAGCTTTTCCTAGATGCTTTTGGCCTGACTGCTCCTTTGAACCTACAGGGCATATTCTAAAGCAGCAGCAATTTTGAAACCAGTTTTGATCATTTATGACATACAGTCATGAGCAGACATGTTCTGGGCATAATATGGGCTAAACTCACTAGGGATCAGCTGTGGGATGTATGAAGACCAAAGCATTCCTTGGTACATGCAGAATATACTTGCTAGTCAAAGCACACAGACTATAAACATAACTGGCAGCAATGACTCATTCGCTCCTTTTTTCCTTTTACTTCAGAGTAAGTACGAGGATCTCAGCTGGCATCCTAGCCAGGGTAGGAAACTTTTAAGCCTTTTATCTCTTCTGGGGTCCTGATTCAAGCCAGGTCCCTGTGGCCGCAATATATTTTGCCAAAACTGTAATCCTTTTTTTGTGTTAATTGATCAATATTTCTGCTAGCACAATACATTGTGCTAGCAGTGCATCCTATCTGCATGGGGTCTGTAGTGGCGGGAAGGCTTAAGATCCCCCCATCTTGATCTATAATTCAAATCAAGATAACTTCTCTTACACTGGAATAAAACAAAACAAGCTTTGAATTTCATTTTTTAAAAAACAATGCATACTTTGTGTCTGATTCTGCATGAATCACCAATGCACATCTGTATCAGGTGCAGGTTAACCACAGCATCCCCTTCCCCACCTCAAATTAAGCGCTGCTCATCTGTCATACGGTATATTCCAATAAATGGAAAAGGTCTGTCAAACACTAATGATGCCCTGCCCTCAATTAAGCATCACTTTCCTGGGTTTACTGTAACCCCTTTTTATTATCATCAATTTATTTGCTCAGAAGCAAGCATGAGAAGTATGGCATAGAAATGTTCTAATAATAATAATAATAATAATAATAATAATAATAATAATTCACTCCCAAGCAATGCAATCCTCTGAATGCCTACTCAGAGGTTAATAGGACAAACTCTGCAAGAGCTCCCTCAGAAATAAGCAGAACTGGATCACTCAGCAGCATGCCCAAATAACTTCTAAAATACCAAGCCTATTGTCTACTCAGAAGTAAGCAGGGAAAGCCTCTGTAGGAGAAGGCCCAGAAGAAAGAAGGGCTGAACCACGAGGGATAGGTGATGCTAGGAATTCTGTTCCATTGAAGGGCCACAGAATTTTGCATTGTTTCCATTCTGAATGGCACGAGCTTTTCCTCCCAATTCTAGAAATGTGCATTTGTTTCTTGCTGTTTTTCTTCCATTTTAAATATCCCTGTCAGTTACATAATCTCCATATTCTACTTGGTTACTATTTCACACTACTATCATCCAGTTTGCAGTCATGGAGATCTGGATCCCTTACTTGTCAAAGTATGTCAATTTCACCCTTACACTTACAAGCTTCCCAAATCACCCTCACTCCACTTCAGGCAGGCACTAAATTAGCAAAGAATTTTGACAGGGAAGACCTGAAGAAGAAAAGAAGAGCTCCATTGCTCAAAACACCGCTTCCATGGAGGAAGGAATGAAGGATTGAAAGAATGAATGAATGAATGAATGGACAAATGGATGAACCCGAAAACTGCATATTGGGTCAACTTGTGGCAGACTGAGTTAACACCAGCAAGGGGGAAGTAGAACAAATCCACCAGGAGCAAAGTAATAACATCCCACAAAACTTAACTCAAAAGTGGCCTTCTCTTATCTCCCTATAAATCACTCAACAGCGTCTTCCCTTGGCCCAACTTCTCTCTGCTGCAAGGAAAAAAGAATCTCGTTTCCATGCCTAGCACTGACAAGGGTCCCTTTTCCCCAATGCTTCTTGGGAAAATCACTTATCCTCAACCCTCTGCTGATTAGCATGCAGTGCTTTCTAAGTCATGGTGAAGGTGACAGAGGAAGAAGCCAATGGGTTAGATGGGGAACGCTTGTGAGCCTTATCACACCCAAGAGCTGGCCATACCCAACCCCTGCGCTAAACTGAAAGCAAACTTTTTGAACCAAGAGCGAAACACGATCATAACTAGACAGCATCTTTCCATGCTGATGACTGCAATAAATTAGAGGCACGGGGTGGATGAAAAGTGCCCAGGTACCATTTGACCCCATGCAACTTTTACTGATAACTAATCTGCTACGAGCAAATTAATAATTTTGAACAAGTAAGTCAAAGGTGTCAGGAGCTGAGTGCTGAAAATCACTACATGTGACATTCTGAAAAGCCTACATACAGTAGAAGAATTCTAAGCAAAGCAGGAAAAAGAATGTAACAGCTTATCATCTTTCTTTTCTGCTTAAGCATAAGGAATTTAATTCCAATTTTGGTTGCTATAAATCTTCAGATCTGCTTTTCACCTTTTTTTTTTTTTCTTTCAAGGTGCCTTTTATGCCAGAAATCTTTCCACATTCATGATCATTTTCAAAGGGGAGGAGGACAATTTTCTTTTCTCTATTCTTTATTTCTACATGAAAGCTTATGTTCCCACCTAGTACCTTATTTCACCATAAATGTAAAATTACTTGCTGATTAAACTTGGCTTCTCCCTAAATAAGTGTCATAGCAGAACCATGAAAACTAGGATTTAGGAAACTAATTATGGAATACACATTCTATTATCTCCATTTATTTCCAATGATAAGCCCAGCAAGAAATAATTGTTTAATTATGTTTACCAAACTACAGACAAAAAACTATAATCTACCAAGGATATATCGAGGTATTAATCGATTCAGAGAAACACAGTACAAAAATCAAATGTCAATCTGTATTTGAAAAATCCCACACCTCCTTTTAATCTGCTGCTATTAATTACAATAGCAATCAATAACTGTTGCTCATTGATCAAGTCTCCTATTTTGTAAGTCAGACAAGAAAATGAAATACGCACACAATAGGATTCACAGTTTCTTTCTCCCTGGCTGCTGGGCAACAAACAAGAAGAAAATAAGCATTATGTTCAGGGACATCCAGGCAGGGAGAGACACTTTCACACAGTATATACATCACTTGTAAAATGTCTATCATTATGAAGGAGGGGAAGCCACGTATTTCAAGAAATCCTGAGAGGTGTGCACTGTATACAGAGACCCACAGCCAACTTACTATTTTCAGGCTCAACGAGGAAGGCGGTTGTTGCTGTTTCTATACTGAAACCTTGTCCTCATGTATAATATGTCATTTCTCCCATAAAAAGGAATATTCACTGTTTATCACATGGAAACAACATATAGCAGTAGTAAAAGGCATGCTGGCACCAGTGTCTGGTGTGAAGGGGAGGCTTTGACTCCTCAGCTGTCCACATGATCCTATCCAAATCTCACAGAACTCCATGGGAATCATGAGGACTGAACCATCTCCTCTCTCCACCCAAGCTGCCTGGTCCCAATCTTGGTTCCTTGGTTGTCATCTGCTGCCAAGTCATCTCTGACAGCCTAATATACGGGAACTCAGATTATGGGACTAAAGATACTGGCTGGGTTCAGACAACACAACAAGACATGCTGGTGTTTTTCTTTTCTTTTCTTTTGTTGTTTTGTTTTGTTTTATCCTTGTTGGCCTGCTACATTGTCAGAACCCAATCATGATATTTCACCATGGTAAGTTGGGTCTTTAGCAGGGCTTTTTTTGTCATAGAATGCACCAGAACGGTGTTCCGGCACCTTTTTTTGACGGGCGTAGCAGGTTTATTAACATAATGCCTGCAGGCTGCTTGTGTGTCGGCGCTGATTGTGAGGCCGCTGCTCGGCTTGGGATGCTGCTCGCTTGGGATCGGTCGTGTGGTCGCGTGCTGAGTGCTTACTGCCAGCGGCGACCATTATGTTTGTGTGTGTGTAGAGTGACTGACCCCAAGAGTCTTTTTTACAAAAAAAGCACTGGTCTTAATAACCATGATAAGAATTAACAGTTTGGATATTTCTTTATTTCTTAGCAACCACAGTAAGAAACAGCAACAACAAGGGTTCCTCTGTACTACCATGGTTTGCTGTGTTGTCTGAACACGTAATCATGGTATGCGACTGCCACAGAGTCCTGTGGAGAGGGTGGCAACTCCAACAGCTTTCCTAGCCGTCCAGCCTCTATGGGAGGACAACAAGGAGCAGGCAGGCAAGCGAGGCAGGGAATGATGCATCTTGGGATTGAATTTCAGATGCAGTGGCTGATGGGATACATGCCAACAAGGAGAGGACTGAGTGGGGGGGGGTAGAAAACATGAAAAAAAATAGAAACCACTGTTAAGTAACTTCCTGCCTCACAAACCATGGTTGTTTTTCATATTGTGTGAACTTAACCAGAGGCTGTTGGTAGGTCCACCTCTGTCTGAAACTCATAACCTAGTTGATGGTTTTGAGACAAACTCTCACCCTTCATACTGCCAGTAGCCAAAGTAGCAGTTTAGGGTCACTAAATTTAATTTAGCTGAGTTCTACATTCACACCCTGAACATTGAGAACTCCAAATAAATTGTTAATATTAGGTTTTGCTTCATGTTGATGTAGAATCTACATCATGCTGTTTCCCCGGCCTTAAAACAAGAAGAGGCGCAAGTGATTTCTTTTTGATTTACTTTCTTGCCTCTGCTAAAGGGACAGGTTGGTTATGTAGAAAAACTTCCCTACAAATGCACCTTAGAGGTGGTGATGACTTGACTTGTAATACATTACAACAGAGATGAGACATGCAACCAGGTAGATTTTCCGGAAATGCAGCTAGCGTTCTACCATTACTAGCAGTGCAGGGCATCTGATCGGGACTGGCTCCACTGCTACGCTGGGGAGATGCTGGGGAGGGAGCACTAGGTTGCTGGGAGGCAGAACAGTGGATCCCCTGAGAGAACCTGTTGCCCTCAGGTATGGTGAAGGATGTTGGTCCACTGCCAGTGTGAGGTACTGCCCAACTGCTGATCCAGTACACTCTGACATTTTCTCTCAGGCCAGCCTCCAAAAGTATTTGGCCAGCCCCAAATCTGAATTGGGTCCTTCACAGAGCAATGCCACCAGCATCGTGCCTCTTTGTCCAGCCACCAAAGATCAGTAGCTGAAGTCATAAAGTCCTTAGGCAGCTGGCAATGCACTCATGGCATCCTTGACTGGCTGAATCTGTGTCTTCCCAGTTCCAGCCAGTGGAAGTAGCAGTCTTGTGCTCAAGAACGGCCCAACTCCCTTCAACCATTTTTCATTCAGTTTGAGCAAGAAATTATTTTGAAAAAGAAAGGTGAAGGGGAAGAAAAATTTGGAGAATCCCTGTAAGTTGGGATGAGGTTTAAAGTGCATATCATACTTAGTGTTGGGAATGAGAAAGAGAGCACTTTCTTGAGCCAGTCTGGCTGGATTTCAGAGAAGTTTCTACCCATTCCCATAAATAAGCCCAGATTTGGAGGGGTGCTGAAATGGAGTAAACAGGGGGGAGGGACCCAATGGGCATGGATCATTTACCTTTTCTTGGGGAAAAGGGGTGGATGGAATGGAGAAGTCCCAAAAATTCACACTAGAACACACTTGTACCAGGGCTCCATTGGTAACCTCCGGGTCTGTTCTGCGGCAGAGTATTTCTGTCTTCCTCTCTTCCTAGCAATCAGACACTAAAGTAAAATCTGACAGGTGATAATTGCTAACAGAGCAATTTCTGCAAGCGCCCGGGGTGCTTTATTGATGGTTCTAAAAAGTTATGCAAGTCAATTAAAGCAGAAAGTTCTATTGACTGAATATGAGGTGAGATTGATTTCTGCCATCTTGCTTCAAGCTTAGGGTGAGCTGTAGTCACCAAAAAGCTTGGAAAAACTGGATCCAGCTTTCAGTCCTAGTCACAGCTGTATAAGCATATTACAACTTATAACATCTCCAAGTGGGTAAGACTTTAAATCACTTTCCATAAAATCTCTAGCCATGTGAAAGCTGCATGAAAATTTTTGAGTAGCACAGAGATTGGGTAGTTTTCTGCAAACTAATGTAAATGTACAGGACAACTTCAGGTATATGGGTTTTATTGTGGACAAGCAAGCATGTGCTACCGGTAATGATGCTTTTTCAGAATCTTCAGGCTTTCCCTTGCAGGCCTAAAGTCCCACACCCCTTCTTAAAATCTCCAGCTCCCAAGATTCCCAAGAGGGTATCTCCCATCACATAAGAGTTCCTGCAACACGCTCAGGCTGTGCAGATGCAAGATGCAAGACATCTAGGGCTTTGCAATAGTTTTTCAGGCATTTAGTAAGATTTATTGTACAACTCTGAAAATAATTTGGCTATAAAGTGCTAGATAGAGGAGGTTTGGAAGATTTTATGGAAACAATATTTTTTTGTTTGTAAAAATAAAAAGCCACTGTCAGAGGCAATGTTTTTCTTATGAACTGACAAATCAGCAGATCAAACCATGACAAATCAGCAAGGCATGCTGCATTAGAGCATGGTGCTCTGTTACGGCTCTCACTCTCTCTCAGAGACCAAGGCTTTCAAAGTGTGAGGTAGAAAGGCCTCTCTGGAAATCATGCAGTTGGCCACCGAGGGAAGGCTGAGGTCTTTCATTATCTTCTCTGCCAAGCTGTGTGTGAAGAATTTCTTCCAGTTCTCCTCCCTCTGGCAACCTTAAAACCCTTATCAGTAAAATGCTGGTGGCCTGTCTGTTCCCCCTTATACTGACTGATGAGCCTGAGCACCACCTACATTTTTCTTATGGTTCTCTGAGGCCTCATCCTTATCATTTCTTAAAACATTCCACAGGATCCAGATAGTTCTGCTTTCTCATGTTTCCTTTGATATGTCAGACTCCTTTTCCAACAGACAAGAAAGTAAAAACCTCAGTCTTGACCAACTTGTCTAAATGCAAGCACCCCTAACAGGAATATGGATTTTATGCATCCCTAATCTCAACCATTTTCTTTCTTCCATGCCTTGTTCAACTTCACAGAGGGCAAATAGTCCCATGAAGTGGTGTAAATCCATGCAGACCTTATCTGAAGAGACCTATTGAATCCTAGAAAGACAAAAGTCCAGTGGTTGAGTAGTTCCTGAGTCCAGAAGACGGATTTATCACTTGTTCTGGATGGGGCTGTAATCATCCTTGCAAGACCAGGTGTGTAGCTGTGAGGCCTGAACACACTCTGTGATGTAGCTTTAGATTCAAATTTTGACCGGAGCTCTGAGTCAGGTGAAGAGAGACATGTGTCCACAGAAACCCTGCAGACCAGACCTGGGCCCTAATCCAAGATGGTCAGGAAGAAGTTTCCCCAGTAGAACCTCCACACCTCAACCCTACCCTTCCCATGGTGAAACTCCTTGAAGAGCTACTACTTGTAACCTTCATTCCCTGGAAAAGATGAGAATGCACTTAGCTAATGAACAACAATAGAGTATGAGGCTCCAGGTCAGAGCTGGAGAGAAGGTAGATTAGGATCCATTAGCAGATCTGTTGGTGATTTGCAATAGGTCATCAAGAATGTTAATGTCCAGTTATTTAATTATAGCAACAACAATATCTCTGCTCCCTGAACGGAAGCAAATGGAACAGACTAACCAGTGTGTGGATGGTGTGTGGAAAGACCATGACCTTCATGCAGTTCTGAGTTCGTACATCTTGCACCAGGTTCCAGCTGGTGGGTGTTGGTGTTCTGGGAAAAGGAAAATCCCTGAACTATGCTCACAATTGCTCAAGGCCCAGGGTTCTCCCCATTTAGCTTAATCCCATCTGAGGGGGATGGTGTGACTTGGTGTCCTGCAACAGCAGGGGGTTGGGCTCAATGGTCTTCATGGCCCCTTCCACCTATGATTCTATGATTCTATGAAAAGGTGGTGGTGGTACAGGCTGCAATAGTGAGCTAGGGCAAAAGAAGCCATAAGGGTCTTCAGATTGAAACATGCTGCTAGCTTGGCACTGACTAAAGTCTTTCTGAACCTACCTGTGCCCTGGTCCTTTGGCTGGTGGGCTGGCAGGCTGATTAGATTTACAACATCCAGCCTTCTGCAGTGGTGAGATCAGTGTCCTCCAGGAGCTCTAGAACAGGGGTGAGAGATTTACAGCCCTTGGAGAAGTTCAAAAGCCCTCTGCAAGAAATCAGTTCCGACCTCAAGCAAGGATGCTCTGCACTCACTGGGTGGGGAGGACAGCTGGAGATGAGAGAAAGAAATATCTACAGGCGAATTTGACAGCTGCTTCACTAACTATGGTGTGCAGCATTCAGCATTTTAATTTAGAAACACGCTTCGATTTAGTAAAGCAAAAGGGTCATGCTAAGGATGTTTTACCGAATTGCATCATTACTGCCAATCATGTTTCTTTCAATCATGTTTAGACCTCTCACAAGAAGAAGAAAAAAACATTGTTGACTTCCAAGAAAACAAATTCTGAACTCTGTTTTGCTACTGTCACTTCAAAAATATATATTAAACAGTTATTAAGTTCATACAAAAATAGAAGTACATTATGCCTAAAATATGTGCGAAATACATAATTATTGCGTAAAGATAGGCAGGTCTACAAAATTGCATTCGGTAGAATTCTTTCCCATGTGCTTGCAGTCCGTTCCATGCAGATGTGAGAATGGATCAAAAAGGTGCCATTAAAAAATCATATGCAATCTGGTGTGTGTCACTTTGCAAACCAAGGTACATATTTGCATTTTAGTAGCATATATTTTTCCTTGCACACTTGTTAAACTTGCAGATTTTATCAGATGTATGTTTCATGTTCTGCAGGATGCATCAGGAGCCAAGAAGTTTATAGGCATCTGAATACAAAGGCCACCTGATCTATATCCATATATTTTGGGGTGGGGTGAATTGGGAAATTTTATCAGGAAAAAAATGACAAGTGCTATTCATCTGTTTTTTAATTGGTGAACAATGGCACTTAGCACTGAGCTGGTGGTGGGGTTCGCAGAACTCACAAATCCATCCTGCAGATAAGCCATGCTGTGTTGCTTGTGCAGAGCAACTGATGCTAAACCTGAGGTATGATCAGGTTGGTGGAGATCAGTCCTCCTCCTCCTCCTCTCCTTTGAGTTCTCCAGGTGGCTCCAAAGCTTGTTCCATGCAGCCTTGCGGCAGAACCAGTCTTACCTTCGTGGCCGAGCCCCTTTCCTGTTTTGCTTGCCATCTTGCCACCTCTGTGTGCGTGTGCTTTAAGAGTACACAAACGGGGCCATTTCTGTCAAGGATGATATTGGAACTGCATTCTTTTGCAGGTTCGCAAGATTACACTTGGCCTAGCCCAGTACATGCAGTCTTCCCCTGCCAGTCTCCTTGCATGCTATGGTGCGTATATCGCTGAGGGACTTGTGTGATAGAGGGGGCCTGTGAGAGCAGCATTTGTGTAAGTGTCATGAGAATGGTGCATGCACGGTTCAGACAGGCAAACCAGATACAGGAGAGATGTGGAAGGAGAGCAGACACAGAAAGAATGTTACAAACCAAAACGCATCTGTGGATTTTTGTAAGGCTTCACTTTGGTTTTCAACTTGGAAGTATTTGACAATGCTATTAATATCTACACTAATGTCCAAAGAGTCATTTGGCAGAACAAGTGTGAGGCACAAACATTTTATAGGGTTAGAGCCAGATTAAGGCAGCAATCCCATATCTACTTACCTGGAAGTAAACCTAACTGAACTCAGTGGAACTTACAACTGAGTAGACTGGTATAGGAAAGTGTGGCCAATTTGCCGGACATGTCTTCTTGAAATCAAAAGACTAAATGAATAATGACTTAATTGCAACCTAATTCAGTGAACTTTCAGCTCGCTTAGTTTGGACACAATCTGTTGTCTTCAGTCTTCTGCCATCTATCCTCTTCCCTCCCTCCCTTCCTAATAAACACCCATTAATACAGGATTGTCACTAACTACAACTAAACGTCATTTGTGCCTTAAATTGGGGTGGGGGGGATGAGTTGTAGCCTGGCCACAAGAACATGTATACTGCAATGTCAATTAAGACAAATGCATATGTTCTGCTGGGAAAACACTTTTAGTATTGTATTTTTTCTTTCCTTTTTGGTTTATAAGAACAGAGATACAGATGGAGTTCACCCAACTGAAATACTGTATGCTAATTGTCTTTATAAATAAGCAAATATTTCTTCTTGTTAGAAACATATTATAAAGTTTCCACTTGGATCAAAATGCATACATTAAGCCACAATAATAAAACGTTTTTACTGCATTCTGTATCCAACTCAACCAGATCTTAAATCTCTCTGTCTTTAACATAAATTGGTTCCACAATGAGCAATCCACTGCCCTTGCTCTTTGCTTCCGTCAGAAAGAGAGGAGGGCAACCCTACAAACTCAAGGCATATCAATCAAAAACACTGCAGTCAGCACTAAGTCTAATAATGAAACTCACGATTTCATAAATCATTTTCCACAGGTTGGGGAAGGAGGGGGCTGATCTTTTTTTTTTTAATCCTTATCACAAAAAGCTGAAGACTTCTTGGTTGTTCATTCTTCTTTCTTTAGAGTGTCAGCATACAAAGATGAGGCCTCTTTTGTCTTAAAAAACATTCTGCCCAGGTGAGATTATACAAACTTTGCCCTTGAAATAAAATGGTATGATTCCCTGGACCACAAACATTCTTAAAACATCTGGTCAGCTGTACCAGAGAATGAACCCGTTTAGCTGTCATAGCGGAAAACTTTTGATAGAACTGTCTTTAATGTGACATACCCAGAATAAATTTCTATTGATATTCAGAAATGGTGCATGATGTTTCAACAGAAGGTAGATTTAACAGAAGAAAGTGTTTGCCTTTACCCTTTATGATAGGTCATTCTTAAACAACAATAAGTAACTGACAAATAGAGCCCATTACTGCACATCTTTAAACAAATCAACAGCTTTCCTTTAATGAAATTAGAACAATTGCAATCCCACATGCTTACCCTAATAAAAACGAGATTGCTTTTTAAAATCAATATTTGTCCACATAGGGAAACTATATTGGATCTTAATGGAGGACTGGAAGGATTGCACTAGAGCAAGAGAAAATTTAATATGTTTCACTGTTATAATAACCAAGGCTTGAGCACTTTGCTTCTGAGGTCCTTGCTACTGCGTTTTAAATACGATGGTAGCCAATGGTGCTACCTGAATGTGAGAACTATGCACCACCTAAAAGGGAGTTGAAGCACAAGCTGGGCTCACAACCTACATGTGATGCTCCAAATCATGCTTTAATAGTCAGTACAGGACAAGACACTTGTGTGGTGTTCCAATATCTTCTTCTTTGCTCCACCTTCCGTTATGGCAAAGTATTAGCAAACTCAACCCTCAGCTTCAAGGTGCCACAACTTCCAGCAAAGAAAACATAATGTCTTATTACTTAGAGTGTGACGTGGCAACTTTTTTTCATGGCATAAATTAATGTTGAGTTACACAAAGAAGCCTGGAGGGATGAGAATACCATTCAAGTTTTTTTGGAGTAGCATCACTCTACTAATGTCCTTCAGGAATTCCATACAAGCATATTGTGAAAACATGAGAAATGACTAAACGAGACATAATCACACATTACCCAGAATCCTGATGCTGAAGACAATGCAACAAACTAACGGCCTTCCTCTGGCATCCAGAGTTTTCCTTTGTTATGTGCACAGAGCTTATCAAACATTTCTCTGGATAAGCACTCCTAAGATGTGCACAGCTGTTAAAGCATCTATTAATATTGGCTGGTTGCTTCGCTGTATATACTTGATGCCTATCTCTGATGGAAGATTAATATTCTCTGAAGACACTTGCAGCGTTGGTGACAGCAATGACACACATACAGCATGCATAATCTGGAAATATCTGGGTCTTTGGAGGAAAGGGAGGATACAGGCATTTTTAAAGTACCATATTAGATGGAAAACTGACACTATTTTAAGCAGTTTAAAAGTAGCAGATTCTTTACGGTGCCTCCGTTCTTTCTCACATAGAGCGAACAACAACTTCAGAGAGTGAAAATTTAAATAGGAAATGTACTTGGCAACAATGAGGGGCTGACAAAGTAGGGTTGCAGCAGGATGGACGTAATGCTATGCTTGGGCTTCTGTACGCTGAGGGGGCATTCCCCTAAGAACATGCTGTCCGCTTGCAGAAAATGCAAATGGACTTTCTGAAATGCTGAAAACATTCCATGTGAATAAGAGCTCAACCAAATATCCTATCTTATACCACCTGCAGATGCATATTTATGGAGAATCTATATCACTGTTTAATTAAATGGGCTAGTAATGTGCAAGAAATCCAGTTTGGGAATGGGGATGCATCAGATTTCCTTGGGTTGGCCCCTGGACTCCAGCTTGCTTTCTTGCTGTCCGAAGTCTACCTTGCTCCTTTGGTGTACGGCAGGAAGCAAGTCCGAGAGAATCTACACAAAGGGCTTGCACACACTCTATTTGCATCCACACACCCACAGTTCAGCTTCGGAACAGGTGACCTGTGGGCTTTTCATACTTCGGACAAAAAACTGGGTGCTTTGTGCAAAGAGGGTCTCTGCTTAGCATTTGCAAGCATTTACACACTTCATCTTTGTTCAACTCACTTCCTAGCTGCAGCTGAACATGGGAAAGAAGTCCAGAAAGTGCAAGAGATGTTGACTTTCCTAATTCTAGCTTCTCAATGCTGTACTAAATTCCTTCACAAGGATATTGTGGGTCAGGAAGACAGACAGACAGCCCTAAGTGTTCTGGGCCTGCATGCTGGATCAGCTTATGAGACAACATGAGCTCACAGAGCATCTCTTTTAATCTTTTAGCCCCTCCATCCCTGGATGCAGTGTGGGCTTCCCTGGTTGTCCTTTTGGAATCCAGTAGGAATTTTGGCAGGCGGTCTGTTTAGCTGCAGGTTTTGCATTGACTCTGCCTATTTCTCACTGTAATAAGGATGAGTGATACCTGGTTCATAGGAGAAGTGGTTGGTAGGTCAATTTAGTCACTTTTAGGGAGACAGATGCAGACATTTCTCAGCTGGGTTTAGGGTTGGTGAGCCTTCATGGGAATCTTGAGGTGCTTCGTGCTCAGGACTTGAGGTGTCCTGCTCAGTACAATCAAAAGTTAGTTGTCAATAAAGAACAGATGCCTGCAGCGCATCCCCATCATTTAACACACATGGCTCAAATGTATAGCAAAGTTCTGCATTTGTCTTTCCCCTTTCCCTTGCAATGCAATATGGAACAATGCCTACAATCCTGCTCTGGATTAGATTCTGCCCTATATGAATCCTCAGAGTATCTTTCCACTGATTGGAATTTTCTTTGTCTAAAAAATAAATGATTAGAATTATGCAGCCAAATTCTCAGTAGTTCTTTATCTATTGCTAACTGGAGGAAGTTTGTATTAATAAGTTTGTGTTATATAATATATATATATCCCCTTCGTAGTACAGTCCAATAGATATGCATTCCGAATCTTTGCATTAACACCACCTTGCTGATGACAGGAGAGAATGTATTGTTCACAGTAGTTTCACAGGGCATCAAGACCCGAAATTGAGGCATTTATATGTATGGTTCTCATTGCTTCTGAGATAAATGGGCCCTGCAGGAGAGTCGAGGGACTTCAGTATTGAATAAGATTCACAGCATGATCCTTTCCTGAATTTACACCTGCCAGAGAAGGGGAGAATCACCATTACATTGACTTTTGTGGGCAGAATAAGCATCCACATCTGTGTGGTGGCAGCTTAACATGTCGTACCAACAGAACATGTGCCCAGCACAAGCCCTTCAAGCAACAAAACAATGAAATATTACTCCAGCAATTAAAGACCACTGTGGCAAGACGTACGCACAGCCTGCAGACACCCACTCTCCAGTTTTTTCAAAATTGTGTTCGGAATTGTATATTAGAGGCTGTGAAATATCAGAGGGAGAAATTGAAGCTTTCTTCTCTCACGTTAATCTTTCCTGTTTTGCATACCTTACAAAGGCAGTCTTTATTGGAATCTTTGAATATTGAGGAAATTATGAAAGCAATAACTTACACAAAAACCCAGAAATCACCTAGTCTGAACAGATTTGCAGCTGGCTGGTATAAATATGTTTGCGTTCCCACGCTTTGTCATTTGTATCATTTCATCTTTGAATCCCTTTGAATATTATACTAACTATTGACCTATTTAATTGACTAAGATCAACATTAAAATATTAACTGCAGAGAGACTACAAGTTCTTACACTGTTGGTCCAACTGTTAGTCCATTTGTAGCTGAATTTCAAACCACACAGTAGCCCAAGAAATAAATGAAGAACCAGACATTTTAGATAAAAAGCCATAAGAATCAGTTGGTAGACAATAGGAATCTCTCTCTCTCTCTCTCAATCACACACACACACACACACACACACACAGAGAGAGAGAGAGAGAGAGAGAGAGAGAGAGAGAGAGAGAGAGAACACCAATGTTGTTAGAGTTACTAACACACAATTAATTGGAAATTTATCATATGTTTTGCCTCAGGAGAAACCTCCAATCTTACCTCAAAGGTAATCTTAACAACAACAAAAGAACATTCAAAACATGCTGATTGTGGATTTCCTTTTCTATGTCTTTTGGCCCAGTAAGCAAGCTTAATCAACCAAGATTAATCTAAAACAGGCCATCTGCCCGAGACATCACCTATTTCAATTTATGTAAACACCTCCGGACACTTTGCTGATGTGGCTTCAAGGAGCCTCAACCATATGTATTAAGGTGTCTTCTGTAAGACAGAAATAACTTTTTGTAATGTGACTGATCTGTGGCAGCCCCATTAAAACAAGAGATATGTTTCCACATTATCCTGACAAGGGATTACATAAAATAAAATGCTTTTGACTGGCATGAGTTTCCTATTACTCAGTTTGTCCTTTACTGCCAAAAAGAGCAATACAAACAGAGCCCATTAAGAAGGAGTCTTTTTGTCCCTGGGCTCTGTCAGGATGTGCAGGCAATCATTTTGTATTGCTCAGCTGTTCCTGAGACTTTGGGACATTCATGATTTAGGTTGTCCTTCCTTGTATCATGGCAACAATATCACTCATTGTGACTGATAACTGACAAATGCCTTTGATAATGGCAGTATTTTTAGGACATAGGGTTTGGTTTATGAACATGGTCTCAACACTTAGGACTATGAAACCCCACTCTTCTGGGCTGTAAATAAATGTCTGGAAACAGGAACACAATTCATCATACCATTGCATCCACCAGAACATATACCGCTGATATCTTTCTTGGCACCGTGGCTGTTTTATGGAACTGTATTGTATTTCAGAACAAACTTAAAATAGAGAAAACAAATCACACATAAATACATAAGTCCTCCCTGCTTGCAAATCTTGATAGATCATGAATTAGTCTGGGGAACAATAAAAATAAAATCCAGCTTCCTGATCCATCCTGGTCACTTAGTATATTACATACATGAGTTATAGTTTTTACATTAAAAGCTTGATCTGCTCAATAGAGTCAGAAATTTTCCCTTTTGATGTAACCTAGTCAGTGCATTTTTCAGAATGGATGAGAATTCATATTTACAACTGTCATGAGCAAACTGCTTACAAATGTGTTTTCTTTGACTTGATCCAGGAAACCAGATGTCCCTGTTGTGATTGTTGCAGATGCAGGTTCTTTAAGCAGGTTACCCATCCCTTCTTCCTATATCAGATACGTTCTAGCTATATAGATAATTTCAGCTTTTATGCTCGGAGGGATTTTTTTTAATCCATAGGCACAAAAATTAATTTTTCATGTAGAAGAACGTTCATAATTGTCAGCTGCCTTCCAGAGTCATAGAATCATAAAGTGGGAATCATAAAGGGCTACTGAAGCCATTGTGTTCAACCACATTTTCATGGAAGGGTTCCAGTTTAAAGCATCCCAGACAGATGGCTGTCCAGTCTCTGCTTGAATACATCCAGCAGCTGAGAGGCCTTCAACTCCCTAGGCAGTTATTTCTACTGTAAGACTGCTCCGACAGTTTGCAAGCTTTTCCTGATGTTCAGCTGAAACCTGCCTTCCTGAAACTTAGCCCATTATTTCATGTCCTACAGTCTTGAGTGATAGAGAACTGGTTACAGCCCTCTTCTGAGTGACAACCCTTTCAATCCTTGGAAAGTGCTAACAAATTCTTCCCTCAGATTTCTCTTCTCCAGGCTATGCATCCCTAGCTTTTTCATCTTTCCTTGTAGGACATAGTTCCCAGCCTTCTCTTCATCTTTGTCGCCCTTCTCTGAACTCACTCCAATTCATCTGAATCCCCTCTAAATTGTGATATCCAGAGCCGGACAAAGGATTCAAGGAGAGTCTGATCAGCATTGGGTAGAGCCGACACATTACCTCCTGTGGTTTAGGAACTATGCTGCTATTGATATAAGCCAAAACTGCATTTGCCTCCTGATACAGTCTCACACTGCACACTGGTTTCTCTCATTCTACCTGCGTTCAACCTCTGTGAGTCCATGATCATTCTAATAGGTACAGTTACCTAGCCAGAGATGCCTCATTATATGTCTGCATATCAGATTTCTCTTTGCTAAAAGAAGGCATTTTTCACTTGTCTTTGTCAAATTCCATTGTTATTTTCTTTCCAACTTTCTGACCTTTCAATATAACTAGGAATTTTGTTTCTGCCTTCAAACCTATTAGCTATCCCACTCAATTTTGTAAATAAGCAAGACTCCCAGCTCTTCCACAAAATCAGCGATAGAAACCTTCTAGAGTACAGGGCCTAGGACCCAAGTCCATGGCAACTTTCTCAATACTTGCCTCCCATTTGATGAGGAACCATGGACAAACATGTTATCCTGTCTTATACACTTTACTGCCTCTTAACAGGCAATGGAAGGGGCTAATCCAAGAACCTCATGTCTGTCAAACTCCTATTGAGCTGTGCACCTCACAAAAAAACCAAGGCCCTGTCGCTTTTGTTCCTTTGCACATATACCACCACGAGACTGTCCTACCGCGTGGGTTCATGCAACATGACAAGCCATTTCTTGTGCAGGACAGTCTGTCACATTGTCTGAACCCTTGTATCACAGAATGGTATGTCTGACTTTTAGAAACACCCATCCATTGCATGGTTTCTATGCTTCACTGTGGTTTCTACAGCCATCCAAACCTGGCATGAGGGTTTCCACAATCCTGGTATGCAGCTACCACAGAGTCCCCTGAAAGGAGAGGCACTATGACATGGAGCAAAGGTCCCACACTACAAACCTGATGCGTGAAATAAACATTGCATGATTAAACATAACCCACCTCTCTGGACTTGGTCAACAGGGAGGATCAGAAGGAGACAACAAGGAAGAGACCCTTCTTGGTGGGAGCCCCCTAATTATGGAATGATCTCCCCACTGAGGCCCACCTGGTGCCACTTTGTCATTTCATTCTGTGCCAGGTTATTACTGGCCTCTGAGGCATTTAATGGTATTTCAAGTCATTTAATGGCATGAAAGGTTATTTATGCCCGCTGCTTCCAACAGGACAACTTTGTAGTAAAATTGTTTTTAAATTTCGCAATACAGTAAAAATGTTATGCTGTTTCAAGCTCTTTCATTGCATCTCTGGTCTGTATTTTTACTTCATTGGCATGAACTGTACAGGGAGCTTCAGCTAATGAGTGGCATGGAATAGAATAAATGGGCGGCATAGAATAAAAGAAATAAATAACTAATAGATTACAAGACTGAATTATCTGAAACAAGCTCGTGTTACCACTCCACCATTTCAAAGCTTTCTGTGAAATATCTTGCCCAATAATAGTGTTTGTGCAAACACTGAACCAAAGGCTAAATATTGTAGGAAAAAATATTAGAGGCACACAGCAGGGTTTGAGGTTTGCAGCCAATTATCCCCCTTGTGTTTGGAAGGCAGTTTCAGTAATGATTCCAGAGATTAATGAGCAATCAATTCTAAATTAAACCAGAACCTTCACTGAAAATCCCCTTCCATTCAGAACTGACTTTGGTAGAGTGGACATGACTTATACTAAGCAGAGATGACGCTCAGTAGTAGATTTTTTTGCATGCTGAGGAATGCTATTAGCTATGGGGGAAAAATACTTCTGAAGCATTTCCTTCACATATTTGTCCATCATTTGTTTTCTTGAGCAATTTGAAAGGAAATGGGCCATGATGAGTGTTGCAGAAAGGGAGTTTGTGAATACATCAGCTGGCCCACAGTACAGATACCGTCCTTTCGGAAATTGCAACAATAATATTGAATGCTAATAGCATCACAACTTCACAGGACGGAACCAGATGCAAAGATAACAGATTCATGAATACACTTTATCCTAACGTCCATACAACTTTAATTTTAATCTCCAAATTGTATAGTTACTTTAATATGATTATTCCATTTGTGATTTACTTTACAGAAGAAAAAGTGTGGAATGCATGTCTGAAATCAGTTTACAAAGAACAGAATGTAAGGACATATCACATCCTGAGCCCTGAATTTACAAAATAATAATACTCAAGACTCAATTTCTCTGTAAATTGATTATCTTGTAACCTCCCTCCCTAATTTTATCGCATTTGTAAGTTGATGCCTATAAGCCACATCCAAGATTTTTGTGCACCATTTATCACCAGAAGGTGAATTAATCTTCCTCCATCTATAGTGAAATAGACAATCGTGTTGCTGTTAATAAATAACATATCATTTTTAATGTCCTGCGATGCTAGTATGCCCTTGATAAAACCAAATAACCAACAGGACTAGTGATATATTATAGCCTAATATTAGACAGAAAATAGCACTCGCGCGCGCGCGCGCGCGCGCGCGCTCTCTCTCTCTCTCTCTCTCTCTCTCTCTGTGTGTGTGTGTGTGTGTGTGTGAGAGAGAGAGAGAGAGAGAGAGAATGAGAAAGAGAGAGAGAGAATTATCATTATTGCATAGACTTAATAGTTTGCGATCTTTGGTCATTACCAGAAGGTGCTGAATATATTTGCTGTAATAAAAACACAGTTCTAGTATTTATTAGCTGGCCACTCTTGTAGCCTCATATTACGGGTCAACTTGCTGAATCACATTCCACCATTATAACCATAAATTAAGTAGGCACTGCTTTATACTGAGAAATGACTCCACAGACTGGCCTGAATCGTGATGGTGTAGGAGAGCTGGGTTTGATGATCGTCTGTGTTGTTTAAAAAGAGAAAGGGCAAGTAATGACCCATCTGCAGGATTTTTTCATTTTGATGAGCACCTTCCACATCGTGTTTTTCCATAGACTTACACAGAATTCATTTTGTAGCAACATGTCTCCATTTGAAACAGTTTCTTTTTTCAAAACTGTATGTCATCTTGGGTATGAGGAAAGGTGGGCACGTGCTGTGCCCCCATAGAAGTATAAAGTACTGGTGAGTTTTAGAAAACAACACAAATCCTGATACTTCTCCATCCCATTTTATCCTCAAGATTCTTATAACCTTATATTTACAGGATGGAAAGGGGAATCAGATGGTGTGAGAGCGGAACAACAATCCTTCTTGACCCTGATGAACGACTGGATGGAGGGGCAGGCGTGCATTGTAAAAGAGGAGAGAGCTTGCGAGGAGAAGCAACATGCTGTTACTTATGAGTCTTGTACAGCACAGCCACAAAGGTTTCAAGAAACAACCTAGCTTTGTGCACCATACTTGATTCTCCTCTATTTTGTTTTTTAGAAACACACTTGAAATCATTCATACATTTACTGTTTATTTTGCTTCACCCCAGTTTCTCCCTTCCTGGATAAATAAATCCTATCCCATGAGATGGCCATGTCTGAAACTCAATCCCATGCTGGTTGGGTGGAGCCGTTTCTGCAGCTGCTACCCTTTCTAGGGAATTATGTAGCACCTGCATTCCAGGACTGTGGAAACCACAGTCCCAGGTTCAGACGACTGGGGAATCCAAGGTGAAGCATGGAAACCATTGAACAGACCATCTTTTCTTATCACAGTTTCTATAAATAAAACTACATGTGCCATGCTGAAATACCCCAACAGGATTTGGATGACACAAGATTATCCTGCACAAGAAACTACTGTGGCTTCTTGGGTCATGCAAACTCATCCATAGATTTACTACTTCAAGGAGATCCTGACCTAAGTTTAGATTTCTTCCCAGGAATCCTAAGCACCACATAAAAACAAACAAACAAACAAACAAACAAAGTGTTTGTTTAAACACTATTACAATTATCTTCAAAGAAGGATGAATGATGGTTCTAATGGCACATTTTGTTGTTATAAGTCAAGATTCCCTTTGAGGTGTGAGACCAGTAAATAATTTACTCCATTATAATGCAGCACTTGGGTGTATAAACAAGAAAAATGAAGTGGAAATGAGGAACACATCATAAATGAGTTCTCACTGCCTTTGCCAGGATGAATGCTCGTCTTATTTTATCACCATCTTGTTAGTGAGATTAGTTTGTTAAATTCAAATAAATGAAAAGTAATGGAAAATGAAAAAGCAGGCAAAACACCCATGACACCTCTTAGGAGTTTAATAATACTGATGTTGCACATTGTTTATTAATTTCCTTGGCAAGATGCGGGCACTTTTTAGTGGCATGCATCAGACTGGGGATCTTATACCTTTTTATTATACTCTTCACTGAATGTGTATCTAAGTGAGAGAGAAAGGAAAGGGTATCTTTTTCTTTCTTTTTTCCCTTGCTCTTGTTCTTCTCAAACACCACAGAAAAGAAATCTATCTGGTTATTTGTGTATGGATGTAACATTACACATTGTGTTACCAGAGCAACCGTTAGAAGCTTATCTTGGGAAATGTTTGGACATGTCAGTTGTTGGGAAACATACTGCCAACTGGCTGAGCTGGGGAACACTGGACTGTCATTCTCCATGCTTTCCAGGGACAATGGCAGCACCTAAACATAAGATTCAGGCACTCACAAGCTGGAGGGATAAGCAAGGACACCATTCTTTGGTGGAGTAAGTTTTGGGAGGGATGGCAGTGGTAGAGACCTCTTGACCAGAGATGGTTTGCTTCTCCATAGCACATCAGGTTGGACCTAAGCCTCAATGAATCACACTTAAGAGTTGGGACCATGAGTGCCAAGGAGGGTACTGTACTCAAGCACAGTCATTTTTGTATGCAGTTTCCTAAGTATGCATTTTTAAATGGCTTGCTGCACTGAGAATGATCAGAAAAGCAAACACCAAAGGATGGTGGTCTCCTCTCCAAAGAAAGTGCCAAAGTGCCTATCAAAGTATGAACTGAACACATTTCTCCCTCACCCTTAAGAGCACCAGACTGAAATCAATATAAAAGGCAAGGCAAAAGTCCAATACAGGAGGGAGAGGGAGAGGGAGAGATCCAAACTATGCACGTAAGGACTAGTCATTCAAGAAGCAATTAGACAGTTATCTGAGTGGGATGGTGTAACTGGCTTTCTTGGTCCCTTCTCACCCAACTGTTCTATGATCCTATGTGCTGATGAGTCATGCAATAATAATATTGGTAATACAAAATAGTAGGTGACTCAAATTAAACTCCCCAGCCACGGGATATGGCTTGATGATTTCTGTAATCACCATCAGGGCAGGGTTAGTAAGAGAGCAGTACTGAGTCCCTGCAAAGTCATCATATTTGACTCATGGCCTGTAGCTGGCTTGATGGGACATACGTTGTACAAGCTTTGTTATAGCTGTACTTTTCACACCTGAACACACACTTACACTAATGTATACATGTGGTGAAATTAACTTTGTAGCTACTGTAATTTTACTGTGACGTCCTCTTCATTCAATCTTATGACAGTCGATCACACAGACCTTGAGAACAAAGTTGTGTTTCCATATTAACCCAGATGGGAACGTTGATCCAAGGGATTTGGTAATTGAGTAATAGAGAATCAATCTAATTGATTAAATCAAAAGATAAGGTCTTCAAAATGAAATCTTCAAACCAGAGTGTGGAAAGCTTAATAAGTTGCATCCTCTGAAACAGTGAATTAGCTCATTTCATTTGAAACTGTTCAAAGGTTGTAAAATCACTATCTTGCTTCTTGTTACTGGGGAGGGGGGGACTTTTGGAGCATGATAAGACGTTAGACTCTACTTGGCATGACATCACTGGGAAGGTTGTCCAAGGCTGTAGGCAAGCCGAAGAACATCCTCACATAAACTATTTTTCATTCCAAAAGTGCAAAAAGGCAATTCATGCTTTCAGAATGTAACTGTGCACATTCCCTTTCTCCCTGTAAAAGTTTCATCTCTGGATGCACGGATCTTCTCAATTTTATAGAGCTAAATAAGGGATCTACAAACAGGAAATTCCAAGGCACAGAAAGTTTAGGCAAAGCAGATGTTGTCAGTTCTTCACTAGTCTCCAGCCACAACCCAGTTTCAGAGGTTTCTCAGAACATATTCAGAACTCTTCCCTTAAGAATTGTAAAATTGGGCATGTATTTCTCAAAGGTGGGGTGGGAGGCAAAACCATTTCAAAGATATTTCTTTTCTGAATTGCTGTTGCACTGGAGAAAAGAATAGATGGTAAAAGCAGAAGTGCAAAATTTCCAAGCTTCAAGTTAAAGAGTACCGGTGTGGGGAGCAATCTCTCAGCAACCAAACAGAGTGGATTGCAATCTGGCTTGCAGCCATAGCTGGAATATGTGCAAGGCTGATACTTCTTTGGGACCTCAGTGATGCTGCCACACTTGGCTGATGTGGGGAGATGGTTTTGCCCCATCTCAGCAATACTGCCATGGAAAATAAAGCCACTTACTTTACTGACCTCTCTGCGCTTGAACTTTGTGAACTTTGGAAAAGGCACATCCAGATCCAACATCACCCCCTCTCTCTTCTCCAGCATCGAAAGAAAAATTCTGCAGATCTAAAAAGCTTGTTCACCATTCTGTCATACTGGATTGGACCATGCCCCAAAGCTGGACTTCAAAAACACATCAAATAGACTCATCAAATTGATCTTATGATTAAGGCATTTCATTAAACAGAGAATCTGCCTGTTGGATCCCTGTGATGAACTCTACGTGGGACTCCCTTTTGAGATGACTTGGAAACTCCAGCTTGTGCAAAGAGTGGTGGCAAGATGGTGGAAACCAGAGGATCTGAGCGCATAACACCAATTCTGACCCACTTGTACAGGCTGTCCATACATTTCTAAGCCTGGTGCAAAATGCTGGTTTTACTTAAAGTCTTACTTCTCTTACTTCAGAGGATCAGAATAGATGATGAATTAATTCCCCCAGTTTTAGCTCATCCATACACTACTTATTTTAATAAAATACAATTATTATTATTATTATTATTATTATTATTATTATTACTATTATTATTATTAGAACATTTCTATGCCGCCCCTTGCCGAAGTCACCACTATGATTTTGGGCTCCATACCGACTTTCACTACTTTTCCTTTTGGGTGCACATTCAACCCGAGACTATTAAATGCTGTGCTCCTTTGCCATGGACAAGGAAAACATTCAGCATTAATCACCAATGAGAAATTCCTTTGTAGTGCAAGTTCTGATGGTCACTGCAGGATCAACCACACTTGAGGATGCATGCAGAAATGCTGTGGCATTCAGCATACATTTGCAGCATTCCAGGACTGACAAACTGGTTAATCAACCTGGAGCTGTCAACAAACCCTTTGAGAAGTAAACTCTACTCCTGACCTGCGTGCATCTGCTTCCGTATCAGGAGCAGGCATAAACACGGCTCTAAGCAAAGGGTGGAGCATGCAGCTCTGATGCCATTCCCCATGCACACACTTGCTCATGCCTGACTGAAAATAGCTCCTTCAGTAAGCAAATTCCAGCAGATGTCATCTCAGCAGCAAGTGCACTATCCCCACAGAATCTGTCAAAACAGAAAGGAATAATATGGGACCTGCATCACAAGGGTAGAAAATGCGGACAGAAATGCTTGCAAACTTCTCCCTTACTTCCTTTCCCACTTGCCCAGTCAGAACCCAAACTTAGGGAGAGAATCATGAGAAGAAATGTACAGGTAAAGCTGGTAGTCACAAGCTTGCCCTTGCCCTCGCCCTCCTTCTCCTCACCCCTCTTCATTTTCTCTTTTATTAGTGGGAGCCAAACATGAATATGTGAAACCAAATGGATGACCGTTTCCCTGCCTTACTGCTCTGAAGTCTTCCATCCTTGCTGTCAAGGTGACAAAGAAAGGCTTCAGGCACACATCAGTTCTGATGATGCAATGTTTCAAAATATGTTCCCCATCACCATTATCATCATCACCATGCTGTGTAATGCCCTACTGGAAACTTCACACACTGTGAAGACCTGATATTTTCTCAGAACTTTTTAAAGCCTCTGATTAATTTGTAAATATTTATTTAGTGTATTCAACTATTCCAAAAGAGCCATTTAGAAACTCATTAACTAACAGCAGTATTTGCAAGTGCAGACAGTCCCCCAAACACCCATTACAGCCTATTTCCTTATGTCTCCTTCTCCCCTCCCCACAATCCTCCCCTCCCCTAGCACAATCTGTGCTAGGCTTTTGTGGCTCCTCCTGAGAATTCTGAAATGGACTCTTTCTTCTGCGAGAATTTCTTCTGGCAGCTCCATCAATTCCACAATCTCCTAGCTCTCTCAGCAAAGTCAGGCGTTCAAATCTACCCTGCAGTCACTCATATTTATTCTGCAGAGAAGCGGCGATGTCGGCAAGCTTGGCATTGCCAAAGCTTGAGGGACATCCTTTCTGCTCCAGGAAATCACGTTCCTACGGGGATGATCGCGACCGCTGCACCGAGGACTACTTCTGCTAATCTCCTCTAACTGCTGCTGACCTATTGCCACTATCCCTTCCCAAGTATATAATAAATCAAGTGCATTTTTTCATGAAAAATAAAGTAATTACTCATTGAATCTGATAGCTAATTGCACTCCAAAACCTCTGGGAGATGTGGGATAAATCCATGTCAGGTTTCAAAATAGCAGAAGAGGGAATAAGGAAGATACTAATGTCTCAGAATGGTAACAGTTTGAAGAGGCTCTGAGAAGGCACACAATTAATTGCCACAAAATGGTATGATGCATTAGCAGGGTCTGCTAGTATGCAATGTTCACAACACTAAGCTCAGTGGAAGGGTCATCGGGATCAGTGAAAAGTTAAGGTATTGTTGTTACAGTCTTGGTGTCACATACCAAACAATTATTTTATTACAGATTATTCAGCATCTGTTTCTCTGAGTCAATTCACCAACTGTTCCACATTCAAACACATTAGACAGAGGAGGAGATTGACTATGCAGATCGAAAGGTGGAGCTAAGCAGACAAAATCTGCTTGATTGTCCCCAGCACCTGACATCACCCAGGAAAGGTTGTGTTGCTATCTCAAGGGTGCCCTCACATGTGCCTGTTGATTTTCTCCCATGAAAATGGATAGGTGTTGATCCTTTTGGGGCAATCCAAAGCACTGTGACTGAGGATCTTATTCGAGTGAAGAATGAAAACATCGCACATTAGGAAAGAAACCGGAACGTAGGTGACACATTCTGAAAACCTAAACACAGAGCCTGTCTCTTGTGAATGATAGCTTTATAATTATCATCGAGATTCACAGAACAGCCGGTTGATAGCCTCAAATCTACCAACTTACTTCTCTCTTTTCATTTTAGATGGGTGGTTCTGCGTGTGCTTTACATAAAACATCTGAAATCTGTCTACATTCCCAAAGCATTCTGAGCACCTACTGGCTCTTCTTTGGGGAATTCTAAAACTGTGATAAGACTGCCACTTCTCATTCACTTTCCCAACCCCATTGATGGCTTTTCAGAGCAACTTTTGAATTCCCAGGGGACGATCCTGTGACATTTGACCCTGTGAAACTTCAACTGATTTGGATATTTAAAAAGAAGATTAAGTACAGATAGTTGCAGGCATCTTTGGAACTTTCTCCTTGTTCTGCATAGTTATGGAATAAAAGTGAAACTTGGAGCATTTTTTTTAATGCAACCAAAACTCCAGCAGAATCTCTTTTCTTCTTACACATGTTATATATCTCACAAGTAATATGCTGGCCTGAGCATAATCATAGTGTGAGTGAATTTGCTTGTTGTAAATTTCTCCTTTCTTCCTACTCCTCAACCTAAAAAATGAAGAAACGTGATGCTTTTGTAGGGATCATAACCGAAACAATGGTTTAGCTGCACTGTGGTCTCAAAGAATTTACACACTGGGAAAAGTATGAAACACAACCTTCTAAAAGGCATCACTAACTAACTCCACTTTGAATTTTTTTGTGCAAAAACAAAGACTTGGAGTTGCTTTCATCTACCTTGCCCTTCCTGCCCGATAGTACAACTACATTTTAATTTACTTTGTCTCTGTGAATTAACATGTGAGCAGTGTCTTGCACTCCTTCATAAAGGACATCTTTCAATCAGTGGAAATACTGAAATGAAAAACACAAGTCTTAATCTGAGCTATGCACCCTTTGAACTTCCATTGCCTTGAATTCCCAGCCTACTGCTGATTTTAGGCTCAGAGGGTGATAAGACAGTCAGTTCAAGAGATGATAAAGCACTGAGTCTGACCCACAAAGGATAAACTGAAATTGCTGATAGAGGGCCATTCTACTTTTACATTCTTTGAGAAGGATGGAGGACACATTTTCATCTCACTGTCAGACACCTGCAGACAAGATCCCTTATCCCATGCTTAATCTCAATGGGTTACCTTCTTAAGCTCTTTAAATGTTATATATGGAAAACCTGAAATAAGCCGATTAGCCATAGTTGTTTGCAACCAGATATCAGTAAAGTACATAATAAACATTTCCAAGAATAGAAGAGGAAGAGAACAGCAGGGGCAGAGGACTGCCAGTTTTGAAATAACTGAATACTTATTAACTAAAGGTCAATAAATGGCCATATATGGACAGACAAATGAATGGAAACACCAATCTTGGTAGTGATATAGGTAGTGATGTGTTCCTCTGTCAACACAAGGCACCAAAATACTACTTTGTCAATGTTGAAATAGCAACACCCTTAATACCAATTTCAGAACAAACAAACACTTAGAACTCACATACTGTTTCTTGGCCCTCTAAAATTGTAGAACATTTGGTGAACAATGCAATATGGATCCAGTTATATATCTGTCTGACTCACAAAGGTTTACCTGGATCAAGAAAGCTGTTTTATGATAGAAGGTTTGCTCAAAGGAGTTTTGTCTCCTTAGAACACCCGACCACCTTGGTCTGCTCTGCTCCATTTCAAAAGCCGATGCCTTACATGAGTTGGAGGTAGGCAGAGTTGGAGGTAGACTGCTGATTTGCAGGTAGGGAGAGGACCCATTGTGTTGACTGACAATATTAGCCGAGATGAAAATGGTTCTTTGACAGACAAATTAATACAGAAAAAGTTTCCATAAGGGACAATATTTACACTCACCAGAATAAGGAAAACATGTATTTCCTATCAAGGTGGGTGCTATACCATCTTTTAATGCTTATCTGTCATTTCTTAGCCAATCTGTGCTGGTATGTATGGGAGTTTGAACGCTTAACTGCAATTCATTATTTAATATTATGACTATTATAGCACTAAGTAACTTTGTTTGATTTCGTATTATTATTATTATTTTTATTATTATAATAACATTTCTATGCCGCCCCTTGCCGAAGCCTCGGGGCGGCTTACAACACAATAAAATACATTGAAATACAATAGAACATAATAAATTACCATTAAATACAAAAATACAAAAAATACATTGAGTTACAAACATAATAATATAAAATTAAAATTATCAGTATAAAATAAGTAAATAAATAATATAGGAGGAGAAAAGAGAAGGAAGAAGAAGTTGCCCTGGCCAGATCATATATTTTAACAATTAAAATGATGTTTAAATAAAAAGGTCTTTACCTGGCGCCGAAAAACCAGTAATGACGGTGCCAGGCGGACCTCTTTGGGGAGTGAATTCCATAGGTTGGGCGCCACCGCAGAGAAAGCCCTCCTCCGAGTACTTACTCTCCTAATTTCTTTCATGGAGGGTTCCCGGAGAAGGGACTCTCCCGCAGATCTCAACGGGCGGTCGGGCATATATGGACGTAAGCGCTCGTTCAGGTAGCCAGGACCCAAGCCATTTAGGGCTTTATAGGTCATAATCAACACCTTGAATTGGGCCTGGGCTTCAATGGGCAGCCAGTGAAGCTGACGGAGGACTGCAGTCATGTGAGCATAACGCCCCGTCCCCGTCAGCAACCTGGCAGCTCTATTTTGCACCAATTGAAGTGTTCGGACCGTCTTCAGGGGAAGCCCCACGTAAAGCACGTTACAGAATTCTAGGCGGGAAGTCACCAGCGTGTGTGTCACCGTCGCCAGGCAGTCGAGCTCCAGGTAGGGGTGCAGCTGATTAATCAGCCGAAGCTGAAGGAAGGCGCTCCTCGCCACCGCTGTCACCTGAGCTTCCAAAGAAAGCTCCGGGTCGAGGAGTACTCCTAAGCTGCGGACCTTATCCCTAAGAGGGAGTGTTGCACCATTCAGGACCAGGTCAAATCCACCCTCTCCGAAGCCCGATCCGCCAACCAACAGGACCTCCGTCTTGTCTGGGCTGAGTTTCAGTTTATTGGCCCTCATCCATTCCCTTACCTCGGCCAAGCACCGGTTCAGCACAGCCACTGCCTCACCTGGATTAGTGGAAAATGAGAGGTAGAGCTGGGTATCATCAGCGTATTGATGATTCCGCAGCCCACACCTCCTGATGACCTCTCCCAGCGGTTTCATATAGATGTTAAATAGCAGAGGGGATAGAATGGAGCCCTGTGGTACTCCATGGCATAGCTGCCATGACGCAGAGACATGGTCCCCCAGCACTACCTTCTGGAATTGACCGTTGAGATAGGAGCGGAACCATTGCAAAGCAGTGCCTCCAACCCCCAATCCCGCTAGCCTATCCAGAAGGATACCATGGTTGATGGTATCGAAAGCCGCCGAGAGGTCGAGAAGAACCAACAGGGATGCACTCCCCCTGCATAGGTCATTGTACAGGGTGACCAAGGCAGATTCAGTACTGTACCCGGGTCTGAAGCCGGACTGAAAAGGATGCAGATAATCAGTTTCATCCAAGAGTGCTTGGAGTTGTCCCGCCACCACTCGCTCCAACACCTTGCCCAGAAACGGGATGTTGGCCACAGGTCTATAGTTAGTGGCCATCTCTGGATCCAGTGACACTTTCTTCACGACCGGTCGTATTACCGCCTCCTTTAAAGGGGCAGGCATTCGACCCTCCCTCAGAGAAGCGTTAACCACTTCCAAGATCCAGGTCCCAATCCCGTGCTTGGAGTTATTTATTAACCAAGACGGGCAAGGATCCTATAGGCAAGTGGTGGGACGTACTCGTCCAAGCACCTTGTCCACATCATCGGGCCGCAATAACTGAAATTCCTCCAACAATTTTGGACCAGACGGTAGCATTGGTGTCTCCCCAGAGACCTCTGATTCATTATTGGAGTCCAGCTCATGACGAATCTGAGCGATTTTCTCCCTGAAATGCCTGGCAAAGTCGTCACAGCGGGCCTTTGAGGGTGGCATCGGATCTTCCTTAGGACCCGGGCGAACCAGGCCTTGTACCACTCGAAAAAGCTCCGCCGGACGGCATTGTGAGGAGGCAATGGAAACAGAAAAAAACTTCTTTTTTGCCGCCTTCACTGCCACAGCATAGGCCCGATAGTGGGCTCTCAAGTGTGTTCGGTCAGATTCATCCCGTGATTTCCTCCACCTACGCTCCAGTTGTCTCCCAACCCGCTTCATCGCCCGCAATTCAGGTGTATACCAAGGGGAAGAGCGGACTCTGCCCGGTGGGAGAGGACGCTTGGGAGCGATCGTGTCCACAGCCCTGGTCATCTCTCCGTTCCACAGTTCGACCAGAGCCTCGACAGGAGCACCAGTCTTGTCAGCCGGAAACTCCCCCAGGGCCCCCAGGAATCCATCCGGATCCATCCGGCTCCGGGGGTGGGCCCATACAATCGGGTCCGCACTCTTATAGAGGGAGAGGCCACTCTCGAGCACAAACCTCACCAGGAGGTGATCTGACCATGACAGGGGAGTCAAACATAAGTTCCTCACCCTCAGGTCATCCTCTTCCTGCCCCGTCGAGAAAACCAGGTCCAGAGTGTGTCCACGTCCATGGGTCGGGCCGATGAAGTGTTGAGACAGGCCCATGGCCGTCATAGAGGCCATGAAGTCCTGAGCCGCCCCGGTCAGTCCAGACTTTGCTGTTAATATTACATTTGAATATGTATTTGCTATGAGGATAGTATTGTATTTATATTAACATTTATTGATTTGTCATTGTAAATTTTTGATTATATTATTGTATTTTGTATCTTGTCTTGCTGTAAGCCACCCAGAAAGCTCTATGGGCTATGGAGTGGCATACAAATGTAATCAATCAAATCACATCACATCACATCAATACAAATCAATACAAATCATCTCCAACTTATCACTGGAGAAAATGACGGCTTGAAGTTTAAGTCTATGAACTTCAAAGCTCTTCTTAACGCATCCATTTATTACAATGGGAAGGTGCCTACAGTATGCAGTCTTGCAAGAATCAGATCATAAGTTGAAATCCTTGCAAGAATCCGTCTTCCAGTTGCCTTTACCTTCTCTGACAGTCAGTTCCCTCAGAGACTGACGATTGTTAATCTACCTCCTTTATTCTTCTTATCCCTTTAGAAAACTAACACATCTACAAATTAGTTAGCAATGCTCTAAAGCCCAGAGCAAATGTACCAGCACCAGAAAGAATCCATCTCTAAGATGGAAAAGAAAATCCCAGTGCTTAATTTAGATCAGTTTTAACTACCGCCCCAGCAAGGATGGTGAAGGCTTGTTTAAGGAGAGCCTATGGAGTCATGACTTAGTAACACACCCCAGGAACACGCATGAATCATGAAGCAGACCAGTTGGCAAACTCTTCTTTCTCACTTAAGGCTTAGGGCACAAAATAAATTCCACATCTCTATTTTTCTTTGTAGACTCCATGTCTATTTTGTTTATAAACTCCATGTCTCTATTTTCTTTATAGCTTTGAAGATGCTTCTAACTCATCTTTGCCGTCCACACAAAGCGTTTCAACAAGAGCAATGCTAGGACAGTCACTTTGTACATTTATAGGTGTAAGAAATATAGACCCGCTGAAAGGGATTAACCTGGAATGACCATCCCAATCCCCCCCCCCCCCCCCGCCGCCACCATTTGCAGGTACTGCACTGAGCATCCCTTTCAAATTTGTATGGAACCGTTCCTCTGATTCAGAAGGAGGTTGTTGACCATTGCCACCTGGGCTTTCCCTTCTCTTCACCCCCCCACATTCAAAAGTGAACATAAGCCCTGCCGTATTTCATTTATTTATTTAGAGGACTTCTATGCCGCCCCATTCGCCGAAGCCTCGGGGTGGCTCTCATCATAAATAAATAACATAGTATAAAGCAATATAATTTAGCAGTATAACAGTAAAATTTAAGTCACCCTGGCCAAAGAATAAAATAAATAAATAATATTAACAATTAAAATGACGTTTGAATAAAACTTTTCCCTTTCCAAGCATATTTCTGGTGTTCCCTGCTGTAGTAGCTGCACTATTAAATACAAGAAGGAAGAAAGGATGAAACATGCGTTGCTCCACTAGGAGAGGCTAGTTTTGAAAAAAGAATGTGAAGGCTGGAGAGAGTGCCTTATTTCATTATAATTATTACAATAAATTATTATAATGTATTTAGTTCCTTTCGCGGCCAAAGCTCTCTGGGCAGTTTACAACAGATGAAGGCTCCCCAGGCCAGGCAAACTGATTCAGTCCCCATCCATCCTCAAAATGGCAGAATTTGTTACCTGGGAAGGACTGTGCACAAAACCAGAGGAAGGCAACGCAGCAATTTTCCTGGACACTGTGATTTCAAGAGTGCAAACGAGGAGTGCTGAGTTCTGCGGCTGGTTGGGAACAAATGCTGACACCTTGAGCACCACTCATTCCAACCCGACATTGATACTTCTGGGCTAACCTTCACCACAACAGTAACCAACAGTGACCACACCGTGTATGTTTAATTACAAAATGCTAATTATGGCTGCTTCTCTGCTCTTTATAGCACTGACGTATATATTCGATGCTTTATATATTCTGTGCTTTATAGCACAGAAGCATGTACCTTCTGACTAGGAGTTCTCTCCTTGAATCTTCTCCTTGAAAGATCTTTCTTTCAACTGTTCTTTTCCATCTATCCTTTGCTCATTTGGATCAGCATGTACTTTATCCTGCTTTTCTTCTTTCAGCCACCCTACTGCCTGAAGATGTCAACATTCAACTTCCAGGAGCCTTACTGCCCTCCGTTTCCTCCTTCTGAACAACATGCAGCAAGGGATATATAAGAATTTAGTTTCTATTTGAGTAACACCAGAAATTGCCCTGTGGGCAGCTGTGAATGCAAACACAGGCAAAATATGCATATATTGGAACTTGAGATCAAGTTTGCAAAAGTAGGACTTCAGAAAAATGCACACGGGAGATATGTATGTTCACACTTCAGTTGAAAAGGAGACGTGTACACCTGGATGTGTGTCACAAAATTTGATTTCAGGAGTGCAAATCAGGTGCACTGAGTTTTGAGGTGGAATCTGGAGAACTTCCAGTAGCCCAATGATTCTTGCATTCCTCTTTGTAGTGCTTCCTTCCTGCAGGTTCATCGTGAAAGCCTTCTCTTCAGTTAAACCAGCCTGTTGCTCACTTACATCATACCACAAGAACATTCCCCACCCAAGTCACTTATGCTGCAACACAAGAGCATCCCAAGACATGGCAATGGTGTAGATTTCAGGCGGCAAGCCATAGGGGGCAACTCAGCTTTTAACCCATTGCATAAATGGTGGGACTGATTTACAGATGATTTGAATGGATCTCAGCACTGCAGATTCATATTCTTTTATATATTCAACTGGAAAGCAGGTTTAATTCTGGGCATCAGATTTCATCTGTTCTGATTTTGCATGTAATAGAAAACAAATGAACAGAGGACAAAATCTGCAAGATTCTATACAAGGAATGCTTTAAAACGTAGTAGAGAGATAATACCTGCATTAGGACAAACTAAACTATGATGGAGGAATAAGAAGTCTCATAAACTCCCTTGAAATAAATAAATAAATAAATAAATAGAGAGAGAGAGAGAGAGAGAGAGAGAGAGAGAGAGAGAAGAGCGGGAGCTGAACACGATGAATAAGTTGGAGGAATTCCAGGGTGTAACACTTAAGGTGCAACACACAGATTGTTATGCAGACTTTGGTTCGACCATGAAACACTGGCAGCCCCCACCTCCCAAATATATGAGATTTGATTGCGTATTCATCATGCCCAGCTTAGTTATTTCTGGTACTTCAGCTTATGTAATCATCTAGCTTTGTTCCTGTGTTTAAGAAGCACTTTGGGGCAAGAATTTTTGGGGCAAGAAAAATTGTGAAAGCTAAAGAAGCAACTGTTTCCATTTGTGCATTTGCACTGGTTTGTTCTACCATAATATTACACAGAGGTTGTGCAGAAGAAAAGCAGGAAAAGGAATACCCTTTGTACACTGCTTGGATCTCAACTCTGTAAGGAAACCAAGAGTGGATATGGAGGATTAGCAGCCAATTAGCAGCCTCCTGTAGAAAAGCTCTTTAAAAGCCAGGTATTATTTGGATTGTTCCCCAGTATTAAGAGGAACACAAAGATATCTTGTACAGCAGGAAGCAGAGCAGAGAAAAATGTGCTAGTCTTGTTATTGGTAAGGCTGGAGAATACTTTTATGCAGTGCATTAGACTCCACATTTAGAGTCGAAATTCAGAATCTAAATGTAGTAATGTGAGCTAAAGTAGAATGACCATGTTAAGACAGTTACAGAATGCAGAATGTGGGGCTTTTCCAGCTTGCCCAGATTTTCCTTCCCTTACTCCCTTCAGGATTAACATTCAGACGGAAGAAGAGCTCAAGTAATCCCCAGTGCTTGATTACTATTTCCAACATTTTCATTGCACTTAACAGAGATATTACTCACTGCTCTTTCAGGATTTGTTTTATTCTTCCCTAATGGACCTACAGAGTTACACACAATTTTTAAATGAACCTATCACAGGAATATACTTTGCAGGGCAGGTGTCATTGAGAACTTTCTTTTCCCACTGCAATCATATGCATGCATATTCAAAAGTAAGTCTAATTCAGTTTGGTGTGACTGAAGAGCAGATTATTACAGTTAAACTGATGCTGAAGAAGTAGGAATATAAGTGGCCCTCTGGGTCTCTGATGCCTTAAAAGGGCCTTAGGGATGCTAATGGTTGCTCAGAGGAGGGTTAAAAAGGCAGCGTATAAATGCAGTGGAAGAAGGGAAGGAAGAATTTTGTCTGTTGTGTGATCTGGCTTTGCAAAAATAAGTATGCTACCATTGCCAAGAAAGATTTGTGCTCTTACAAGAAGAAAACTCTTATGATGCAACTCTACAGTATTTAAAGGCCCACTTTCTCCATCTAGCACAAATGCAAGTGAACTCTCTTCATTCGAAGCCATGCACTCTGTTCATGTTGGAACATAGCATGCTGAGGAGTTCAACTGAGTAGACACCAGTCTTTTCTAAACTGATGTCTTCCAGATATTTTGGGGCATAACTCCCAGAATTAGAATTGCTGACCACGGCCAATGCCATGCTAGCAGCAACTGATGGGAGTTGAAGCTTGAAGACACTGAGTTGTGGAAGGCTGGTGGACATGATGTAGACACAGAAGGTCCAGGTCAATCCTCTAGGCATTATGCAATACTGCCTCAATGCCTGTATTGGTTCCACTGCTCTTGCTGAATCTACTGGGACTGCAAGGGGAACCACCAAAAGAGGATAAACATTTAAGCTCAACCAACTGGCAGTGTTCCAGATGCAAGTAGTTCTACTTGATTGGGCAAGGACTTGATTCCCACCATACTAGCAGTAGATACTACTTGTGTTTGGCACGAATGGTACTGCCCATGATTTGACATGTTCTGATGATAGGAAATCCAGTTTGAGCTTGATAGACTATCTGCCCCCTTCTTAACCAACGACTGGAGTCCAGTATTATCCACAAATTCTCTAAATTTGTCTCAAGTTACCATTTGTGCAAATATATGCCATTTGCAAAAAATAGCTAGATTTGCTCTGTTTACCCACATTGCAAGCTGGAAACCACACGGTCCTCACATGATCTGCACAAAACTGCATCGTTCCCAGTTGCCAATTTGCACAAAACTGAGCGGACAATGCCCCATCTTGGAAAAGAACGTTTGTGAGCTGGCTTAACTCACACAATCATAAGTTGGCACCAGTGCAGGACTAAAGAACTGGAAGCAATAGGAGGGGTGCATTGGATTATTCACACACGCATGCCTC
Source organism: Varanus komodoensis (assembly GCF_004798865.1). Lineage (NCBI taxonomy): Eukaryota > Metazoa > Chordata > Lepidosauria > Squamata > Varanidae > Varanus > Varanus komodoensis. Next base: position 3,160,877 of record NW_025335780.1, read on the forward strand.
TAATTGCCTCAGTTAGAAGAAGGTCAAGATGGCAGTGGAGCCATAGAAGATTCCTGCCATGCACCTCACAGAGTAACATGCCCAGGAAGGACTGAGGCAGCTTCACCAGCTAGTCTGAGATTAACCCATTTATTGGTATTTTTTCTGTTTAAAACAAGATATGCACATGTCGTCTGTTTTGCTTACTGATATGAAAACCCATTCTGCAAACTGCTGAAGAGCTTTTTCCTTTTTAATCCTCTAGGAGGAGTTTGTCAGATATTCTAAGTACTGGCTCCAAGCTATCGGATGACTCTGAGGAGAAGGGGAACAATCCTTGGATCAATAATTAATCCATATGTACTGGGGCAATGGGTTTTGCAAGGAATCTGTTTGCTTGTTTGTCCTTTATTTAACTTTTCCCACCCTGGCTAATATGATGAGAAGCCCCGTTCCAGGAAGAATATTCAACCATTATGTGGCAGTTTTCTTTCTGTTCTAAACTTCCTGTGACAATGGCATAGCAATTTGCCCAGCAACATTTGTCGCAATAGCACACAACAGCTTCCTCCTAATAACTGCTATTTTGGGTGCTGTGCACAGGCCATATCCCACCTACTTGCTCCCAGTGATGGCACCTCATCAGGATAAAGGGCAGTTAATCCTTTCCTAAGTAGCAGGTTCCACTGCATATCCAGAAAGGATGCAGTTAAATAGCTGACACGGGAACCTGGATCAGGACCACAACACAGCAGGAAGTGGGCATCTCCTAGCCCGGACCCCTAATCTGGTCTGTAGGGGTTGCCCATTCTGGCCCCTCCATGGACCCTCTTCCATTACCTCTCCAAGTCCCATCCAATCCCATGGCTTGGAAGAGGGTGGAGGAATCCCCTTGCTATCACTCACCATTGGCTGGAGATAACAAGGTGTGCACCATTCTCTTGTCCTGCCCTGACCATGAATGGGACACAAGTTGCAGAACCTCAGGCAGCTCTGAGAGAAGGCAGGTTGCCTTTTATTCTTCCAGGGCCAGGTCCTTCCAAACCTCGGGAAAGGGGCGACTGTGTTTTCCATAATCTCCCCCTTCCCCACGATTGGAAGGACTTAAAATGGGCAGCCCTCCTTTCCCTACGTTTGACTCAAGCTTTTTACCAGACCCAAGTAGCAGGATGAGGTAGGGGTTTAGGGTTTAATGTTTGGAGAAGCTCCAGTCTGGAGGTCCCTGACACAAAGTCTCCCTGGCTGGTGGATTCCCATTGACCTAACCAGGATGGTACTTTTGGTGATACTTGTTCAGCAGCTTCTGCCTCTGCTGTCAAAGCTCCAAGAAATCCAGACAATCCCACCTTATCTGGATCCTAACCAGGACCTTAGTAATTGCTCAGTTTGAGATGCACAGAGGCAGACACACTGAAAAAGTAATGTCTGAGGTGACAGTACTGACAAACTTGCTAGCCATTTCCAATGGAGGAAACACCAGCTTCAGAGAAACCCTGAGCCACTAGGATCCTTTCAGTTATTTATTAAATTTATATCCCTTCTACCAAAAATTTTTAAAAAATGGCACTACTCAGAGAGAATGAGCTAGATATGGAGATGTGTCCAGAAATCCTTTTAGAAGGACAGATAATAGCAAACCCCTTAAATTGTGGCAAATGAAGTATGGCAAGCTGAAAGAGAACACAGATCCATATACAACGAAAAGGGCATGGTTTAACCCAATTACTATTCCATCAGCATGGCAAAAACCAATGCCAGTCTCTGTCCCAGGCCCAGTCATTTCACCCTTAATACACTCCATCTCCAGCTTTATCACAAATGAAACCAAGCCAATTCTGGATTGCACACTTTAAAATGTGGACGTTTGCTTCCTTGCTAATGTGTTTTTCCCCCTTTATCCCTGGGTCTTTTGGAAACCAAATGAGCTCTGCTTTCTTTGCTTGCATTTTAAGGTTAGTTATTATTCTCCTCCATATGCATACTGTAAAGATTAACCTATAAGAGACTGGAGCAGTTATTTTAATTAAAACAAATGAATGTTTTAGCGGAGATCTCTTTGATGCTTACCTTGTTAACAAACTGAATAACAACGAGTCCTTTGAAATGCAAGCCCTACTGGGATTTGTACAGCTAGCAATGTCCAAACCAGAGCTAAAGAACCAGTAATCCAGTGTTTCTCTCTCTCTCTCTCTCTCTCATTCTTGCTTGCTTGTTGCTGTTTAATTCAGTTTTATCTGATACGCAAATGTTATCCAGCACCATCAATACCTTTTAAAGTCTTTTGTGGTGAATTGCCACTGTCAGAGGCTAATCTGCTTTCTCTTTTATCATTATTTTTTCCCTTGCCTGACAAAGGGGAGAAGTCTGCATTGTACCAGTCAGGCACAACAAAATGAGTTGGTTGCTCTCACTCATTAGAGTCACCCGGGTGTCTAGGTGAGAGACAAAGGTGTGTGAACAGGATGCTTTCTGTCCTAATGACACAAGAACACTCAACAGAAATGTGCCTTTTATCAGATTCGTGGCTTCCTCGCTGTTCCTTCTTACAAAGGAAGGCTAGATGGAAGGAGACAGCTGCAAACAAGGAGCTACTCATAAAAGCATCATTTTGCAGGGGCATTTTTTCCTCTGCCTCTGTGAGGTTTTTTTTGCTTTGTTCATTGAGATGCTTACGTGTTCTTAAGAAGCATCTTAAAATCACAGGGCAACATCTTTGCAATATTCTTTCTTAGATGTTCAGTGAACTGTGTTTTCTGTTAGATGCAGATACAAGAGTGCAGGGGGCAGCAGGGAGAGACTTGCAATCAATTAAGTCATGCCCTTATGGGCTCTTCACTTCAGAGAAAAGCTGTGGGACGGTTAGGACAAGATTTGGGGGCAAATATCTAGTGCTGCGCTCTGCAGAATCAACAGGAGGGCCCTGAAAGGTGGCCTGCTGTGTTTGAAGTAAGTCATCTTCACCTAGAGAGAGAGGCACTCGTGCTTCCATTTTGTCAAAGGTCTACAATTCTTTAACTGTGCCACTAGAGAAAAAAATAAAGGGAGAATATGATTCAAGTGTATCCATTTGTATCAAGGGCAGGGAGAAGTGATGGAGAGTTTTTTCTCTTGTTCTCATTGAGGAACTAAAGGTTTCTATGGATATGTGGCAGATTCAAAATGAACAGAGAACAAGTGTTTCTTTTATGCCAGAAAACAATAACAGCGGAATTCACTGCGCTAGCCAAAATAGCCACTAGTTATTGGCTATTTTCAGAAGTATCAGATGCTAGTGAGGAACAGCAGATTGGTCTGTCCGTGTTCTCCTGTGTTTGAACTTCCAAAAGCAGTTCAGAGATTGTCTGCCATTGGGGAAAGTAGAGATGAGCCTTCCTACGATTCCACAAAGGCAATTATTGTGTTCATGTCTCGCACAACACAAATTCTTTGGAGTAATCATCTGAAGCAAGACTTCACTCTATTCTGTCAATGGCAAGATACAAGATATCCCATGAGAGTGAAATCCTATAGAAATTCAAGTCCTGCATTGAGAAACGGTGGCTATTGATGTGAAGGTATGAGCTTGCATATGTCCCATAGGCTTGGTGGCACATTTGTACATTCTTTCCACCATTGTCAGTACGATTAATCCTCCAAATTGGCCATGGATATAAAGGAATGTACAAGACACAGGGAAATCACAGCTCCTGCTACCTTTTCCTCTTCCACCCTTCCACCTACACAATCAGAAAGAACCCAGGGCTACTATCCAAAGAGCTTCATGGAATCACTTCAGCCATTTCCACGAAACCCCATTGACTTCTCCACAACTTGCTTTGAATCTCTCACTACCAATTCTTTTAAATCTGATGGATTTTAAAAATATGTATGATAGAGGAAAGAATTGCTTCTTCAGAACCATACTCAGTGACTCTTTGCACCATTATTTGGACCCTGGCTTGTGGTGTGTGTGTGTGTGTGTGTGTGTGTGTGTGGAGAAGCAGTTCTGCTGTGGCTTTTGTCTGTGGTTGTGGGTCCATTGAAGTTAGTATGATTTCCTTGGAGTAAATCTCTACTGTGCTTTACTTCTGCATAGATGTGTAAGTACATGTCATTAAAGGCAATGTGATTTACTTTTGAGTAAGTGCTACTGAAGGGAATGTGATCTCTTACTTAGCGAGTAGATGTGTTTCTGTTCCCTACACTGAAGGGCAGGAGAAAGAAGAGTTGCATTTCCTGTCCAGGTTACTCTTCAAATCAGAGAGAGGAGGAGTGGTGGGGGGAGAGAACAAGAGAGCGGTAGATCATTTGGAAGGACATGGTCAGCAGAAGGCCACCTTTAGGCTGTCTCCTTCCCAGAGCCACTGCTGTTTTGTTGAAGCCTGATAAGATACATCCTTCCGCAATGCCACTCACCCCAGTCCAACAGCCCAACGAAGCCACTATAGTACTGCAAGTTTAGCATACACTGGAATACACCCTTAGGAAAAACACAGCACATAAAAAGGTGAGATACACCTGGCCTGAAGAAATCCACGAAGCAATGACCGACATTTCATGAAAAGGGGGATGGTTTGGAGTGATTGGCATGTGGCGCACGGGTGAGTCAGGCACTGTGATGCTAGGGAAGCTCTCTGAGGCAGACGGCCAACAGGACTTCCTCCCCTGGGGGTCTCCAGTGCTTCTGCCTGGTCCGTGTCTGAAAGCCGAGTGAAAAGCTACTGCTGGCGGGGTGTGTGTACGTGCATGTTATTTTAGCAGTAACAAAAGCAAAAATGTCTCTCTCAGCTTTCAGGATCCCAGCAGGCAGCCGCATTGAAAATCTTCAAGGGAAAAAGTCTTGGTTCAGTCCTCCCGGACAAAGTTGCAGACAGACTGGTTAAGTATCATAAAACGAGTACACGCCACACATAGATCCATACATGTTAAGGTAAGCACTGAAGCTCCGCATGCTAAATTTCACCAAAAATCCCAAACTGCCCAAAATTGGCAGGAAAATGCTACTGGTTCTTGGGCAGGACAATGACGAGGATGCAAAGTGGTAAGTCAGGGTGTTTATGACAACCAGTGTTGGCCTAAAAGGACCCCGTGAACCAGCAAGCAAACCCGAGTGGAAAAGCAGCCAAGATCTCATTTCCAGAAACAGCCAGAACAAACATCGTGACAGATTTAGAAAGTAAGGAAAACAAATGCAGCCAACAGGTCCAACACTTATTGTCGAGAACACTGGCAGGTTAGAGCAGAATTCCTGGCAGGGCTGCATTTGCAAAGTTGGTAATTTCAGCTGGAAATTAAATTTGACCTGAACTGCATATCAAGCTGTCACTTCCATTCACCCAAATTAAATGTAACTTGTGCGCCACGAACAATGAAAATCAGCAAATTAGTCATTAGGCATTTCTTATACAGTAACTAAAGTACTTTCAGAAAACTCTTGAGGCTAATCCTATATGGAAAGTCACTGAGGGCATCATTTAAAAGTATATGTGAGACTGCCGCATTGATGGCAGTTGTCAAAGGAGGTGGCGAGTGAGCTTGGAAAGTGTAACTACTTTTCACCTTGGTAAGAGCAATTAATCTCTATCCCCATAGGAACAACTAGAAGGCGAATAAGGAACACAGAACTCCCTTGGGGGGCAGGGGGGATAACTGCAGTGCACATAAAATATGCAAAAGGCCATTAGGTGTGATTAAAGATTAATTCTTTGTCAAAAGACAGGCCTCGGGATCATTACAGGTCATGACTTTAGCCTTAATCGTTTGGCTTATTGTTTTTATTTAATTAGCTTAGCTTAATGAGTCTTTGGTTATTGATGTCTGGGTCACTGGAATATTAACCAAGATGCTCATTGCCTGACTTTGAATCTACTGACAATGTAAAGAACACAACAGAGAAGAAAGAATGGAAACAGAAGAGGTAGCAGGGAAAACTGCTACATGGAACAAAATTATATCCTTTATATCTGTTTAAGCATTTCAGAGGTTCCCATTTCTCCCCTTCCCCTTCCCCTGCATTCCATTTATCTACCACCCCACAATCATAGCTTCCTCCTTCTCCTAGCCCTGCCCCTGCCCCTTCCTCTTTATTTCATTTCTCTACCACATCTGGGTGAATTAAAACAATCCATATAACTGTTTTTCTTAAAATTTCAATGAAAAATAATTCCAGATATTTTTGATATACTCCTGGAAAAGGTACCTCCCTTCCGAATGCCTCTGAAAACCTCCAATGGTTCCAGTACATATTTTAGGTACCGGAGGATTTTGGCCCGACTAGAAATGCGTAGGGAGATCCACCATCAGTGTGTGTTTCTGCCTAAGTTTTAAATTTTCCATTGAGGAAAACGGGAGAGCCAAGTCTGGCTTAAAGTCCTTGAGAATGTGGTTCTTCAACTCTTTAACTCTCAGTCATTTTTCAGGAGGAAAGTCACCCTTCAGTTCTGCTATCCTTGCATGAAAAGATGTTTAGCATAGGCTGTACGGATGACTAGCTAAGGGTATGCATGAATTTTCATTGGAAAAACAAATCTGGATCTGAATCAAATCCTTACAACTTCTACTCATTACACATTAAACAGATGTCCAATCATGGATCTACATTGTCTCATTCGCTTTGGATCTTAATGAGCCAGTTGGGCCTTTGGACAAGAACTGATCCTCGAGGATGGGGCACAGAGACTTGGGATGCCTGACTTGCTCTCAGAATGTCCTCCATCTAGTCCTGCTTTCGGTATCACCAAACTGTCTTCCCAGCAACTTGCAGTCAGTCCTAATTAGGCCAAAGTACAACACAAAAAAGCAGCAAGGCTTCATATGCACCTCAATTAAAAAATACACCAATCTGTTGGAGAGGACATCTTTTGTTTCATGGGTGATCCAAATGCTTTCAGGAAATAATAAAACTTGTAGAAAAACATGAAAATCAAGCAGAGCAACATGCTGTTGGACATGTTCTGGAATTAACATTAGGAAACAAGGAGTTGCCTAACGACTCCTTTGTAAGCATTTGATGTATGCAGATATACACGCTATGTACACAGCTGATCTTGAGCCAGTAGCTAATGACCCCACACAGCACCTCTAGAACTAGAGCAGGACCTAGATTTGTATTTTTGGCCTAAGTGCTTCTCTCTTTGAAAGTTATTCCACTCTCATTTTTACTTATTTCCATTCTGAAAACCTTTCCCTTCTTTTAAAAGCATTGCCAGTGACAAGCAAGTTCCTCATGTCACTTCTTTTATTAAAATATAGATATATCCTACTTGATGTATAATATATAAGGAATACATTATACAACAGTTTATCTCCTATTGAAATTTCAGAATCAAAATATCAGTACCTTGGTTTGTCAGTATTCAGTGTTTTTCACACAGCTTTGAAAACTAGCTTATTAAAGACAAAGACATGCATTTCAATTAAAAAAAAACTGGATTCCCATTTCATTACTGAAGGTCTAGGACAGTAGAATTTCAGAGTATGTATATACTTTCATTTTTTTTAAAGGAATGCCTACTGTTATGATGCTATTTAGTGTATAAGATCTAGCAATAAACCACCATAAATTAGAACTTCCTGCAGCATTGAGAGCAAAGTTGGCAATTTTAGTTTGGACTAAGCATTTGCTTTGATAAAAGGACAATTATAGGTGAGATCTTCTGATTCTTCAAACTTATGCATGATCAAAAAGCACTTCCAAAACTGGGTGATATAATGTACCAAATGATACAGCCAGCAGACTGTGCTTGGCTTCCTTTCCTCTGCCCTAGTCAAAGAAAATCCACTATGAAGTTTAAAGCTCATAGCACTGGGAATTAGCGATGAAGCTTCCATTTGCAGTAATGGGGATTCCATGGCTCATTGGCCAACACGGCACTGGAACCAACCCCTATTCTCTCCCGATGGTTTTTTAATTGATAACCACATGCCAGCCAAAAGGCTTCATTAGGTGCTGCTTGGATTGTTATGCCATTTTCACTATGTGTTGCATTGTTTAACACCCATTTTTCTATATAACAACAGTAGCAAAACTTCCCAGGACTGAGTAACCAGGAACCACTGCCTTACAGAAGGGCTAGAAGCACCCTCTGGGTAGCTGCCAGGAACCCAACAGAAACCCACCAACCCACTTTTTATTTTGTTCCTGACCCAGGTGCCTGGGTGAAGCTGCCGTTTTAACCGAAATGTTTTTGAGCACTGCTACACTGGGCGTATTATGGAAAATTAAAAGGACAGCTACAGTTTGCGGCCTGGCACAGGGCAAAGCACTGCTGTGCTCTCCATGGAGTCTTGGAGTAAGTTCTATGCTAGAGACCCACAGACTAATATTTGGCTGATTGTTTATGTATCTTTCTTCATTTCAGGCTGCCTTCCTACGTAACCCCAATATTCCTCTGAGGTCTTTGCCTGTTTGCTGATCATCCTCAGGGAAACACAGCCTACAAGCGCTGCTGTCCATTTGAAGGAACAAATGTGTGGATACAGTGTAAGGCCACACTTAACCCTAATTCCTCAATCACATGGAAGTAGACATGGGTCAACACAAAATGTCTGAGAAAGACAGAATGCTCCAGACATTTTCTCATCACTTATGTCTGATTCCCATTCTTGTTTGTGATCGCAGCTTGTTTATACAAATGGGAACTTATACACATTGAACAGTGGTCCCATGGGAGATTTCTGCAGATTTCGCCAAATACGGTTCTCATAGAAATGGAAAGGCTACATACAAAATCATCATCATGTTATCGTGGCTTTGGAAGAAGACTCCCTCCCTTTTATTATTTTTATTACTGTTATTCAGGTTGCCTAAAAGGGCCAAGGACCTTATTTTTTATGCAGCTTTATCTAATCTCTCCCCGGTCTTTCTTTTTTCTTTCTTTTCCTTTGTTTGGTGGTTTGTCTTTTCAAGCATCACAGCAGGAAAATAGCATTATTATACCTATGAATCTTAGGTGGCATTTTTGCAAAGGCTCATCTATTATTACCTTTCATTAATACCAGCATTAATCCAGAGCAATTAGCTTCTCACATCCCCTTGAGAACATATTGAACATGCAACACTCCATCCTCACATACCAGATCGTGTAATCTACGTAGGAAAAAATGAATTAAGTTCTCTCTGAAATTATCTGTGAACACCTGGTGCCAAGGCTTATCTCAGATTTACTGAATGTTAAGCTCATTATTTTCCATAACTATCAGTGATAGATCACAATTATTTCACATTCCCCAAAAAGAAATGGTGTGCACCAAGTTTCAATGAACTGAAGAGTTTGGGTACAGCTACCATCTGTTTCTTATTTTGACAGAAAGGCGTTGTGCAATTTCCATCCATTAGTATGCATGTTTACTAAGATGTAAGTCCACTATGCTCAAGTCTACTATGTTTTCTGTAGAACAGCAGTCTCTGTTTCCAGGGCCCAACAAAACTTCTAAAACACTTTCCCAGAGTCTCTAAAAGCCTGGGATGCAAATCAGCACAATGATAGCTTGTACATAACAATTTTGTTGAAATTTCCCTGATGTCTTTTGACTTAATAGAAAATACCATTTGAAAATAATGTCCTTTTTTAGCCCAGTACAAAATAGGAAGAAATTAGCAAAAAACATAAACCTGTCTGCAATCTTACAGAAAATTTGAGAAAGTATCCAAGAAAGAAAAAGGGAAGGAAGGAAGTCTACCTGGAGAAAATGCTACCATTTTCAAAATTACTCATATTACTGGACAGTTTAAATCACCAGGCAACATCCCAGAGAGATGTTTGGTAAGGTAGGAACTTGAATGTTTATACTGTTAGTGAAATTCACCAATATGTTTCACTGATCCAGATGACTTTGTGTTCATCTTGAGGCCAAGTAGAACTAATTCATGGCATTTTGAAAAAAGACCCATGACCTTTGTTGTAATGCAGCTGGGAACAACCAAGCTTGATTATATTAAAAGCAATGTTAATGATAAAACATATCTTATTTTTATGATATTTAAAACATAAGAAAAGTGTTTAATTTATTATACCAACCTCTCACATTTCCTCTAAAATGTACAAAGTAGGATGCATGGGAGCTATCCCATTTTATCCTCACAACAACCCTGAATGTTGGTTAGCTTAAGAGATGGAGGCTGCCTGAAAATCACTCAGTGAACTCAGTCATTCAACAATGTACTTATCACTCTATCTTTTATTAAATGGCTATTTACCTAAAACTGCAAATTTCTCGTAAGAACATGCAATGCTCATCAGGAATGTCTATCAGATAGCAGAAAGGTCAAGAATGATATTTGTCGGAATACCTATTTATCTACCCATGTGTTTCAACAAAAAAAGAATCAGTTGGCAAAGCTCCAAGCTATAATTTGTACATATTGTGCTGAGTTCTTTTCTTAGATCTTTTCTAAAAATGTTGGTTTATTTGACAGCTCTTCCATTGTGAAGGCTGCCTGAATGACAATCAGTCTCAAATGTCTTTGTTTAGTTTGTGGTGAAGTGTGCATGTGTGAATCTCCGTTCGTCACCTTATAATGAGAAGTGGGCAACTTTTCATTTGGAAGCCATGCCAAGTTCTTCCCATGTTTTCTAGCCATTGCCTAACCTTGATAATACCTATTAAGCACATTCCAGGAGCTAGTTCTTCTAGAAGTCATAGCTGTCAGCATGGAACCATGGGTACTCCAAAAAGAATGTTCACAATTACATAATAAGAAACATTTAGCTGGGGGATGAGCAGGGGGTGGGGAGAGGGAAAGAGAGAAAATAACGGCAGCAAAAATAGAACCCTGTAAAGAATCCATATGTGTGTTAATTATGCATTAGGCACAACAAGCAGTGTGGTTTTGGTGCAATTACAGAACACCTCAGGTGGTGGCATAATGCACACATTTGCAGACAAACTACTGTTTTGGTTTGAAACATGGGGTTTTGTAGGCATTTCCCATCCCAGTTTATAATACTGTTTGTGTGTCAGGGGGAAGACACATACCCCAATAAACAGCTCCTGTTCCAGACCATCAAATGAGTGGCATTTATCTTAAGGAGCATGCTTCACATTTACACTGAATATTCACATACATAAAGGGATGGGAGGAAATTGTATAGCAATATAGCGAATCCTAAGAGTAATACAGATAACTCTAAAGTTCCAGTCTTGCACTGTTAAGCATCCTTAAGCTTTGTTATTTCAGAGGAAAGCAGCACTTTTAGTGTGGATTGTTCATGCACCAAAACAGATGACTCTTTATGGTCCCTTCCAGTCAGCAGAATCCGCTGAACTGTCAGGGGAAGGAAGATGAGGTCTGAGCCAAAAGTTCTTCAGGGAGAAATTTTGTCTCAAAATTCAGGGTCAGAAAAAAATCCACCAGCAGTGAATGTTTTCTAAACTCTATCTTTTTGTGAAATGCAGGAAATGTTTCTTTCAAAATTATTTTGTCTCTGCTTTTGTGCATAAGCCAACAAACTTTTCTTCACAGTTACTGGCCACTACCCCCTCAATTGTTTCCACCCAGTTTTTATGGGGTGGGTGACACTTCCCCATAAGTGCAACCAAGGTATTTGTCGGGGGGATGGCTCAGCTGCCACTGTGGCGTGGGTGGTACCAAAGATAATTTAGAAAAAAGAACAATGGATTTTAAGACTCGTCTGTTCTTGTCTCTCGACACAACTTCTTAAGACGTTTGTTTTTCCCCCAGAAGTTGCCAGAGTGTCTCTTACAAATTAGTGAGTGTGAATGAAAATTTGGAGGAGAGAGTTTTACTCAACACAACAGAGGGAACTTTATAGCCTGATGATGCAGGCACAGTTCATAGTTCTAGCTAAGGCAGTTTGCTCCGCTGTATATTTGTAAATAAATAGAAATGAAAAGTGACACAAGCTCAGAAGCAATGAGGCCCTTCACTGCTCTCCTTCGACTCCTCACCACTTCAGGAAGTGGAAAAGACTTAAGTCCTACCACCAAAAGAAAGGTTTGTCATTTCTGCAATTATTCCAGGCAAAGAACTTGAATTAATTGTTGATACAGCCTGCATTCTGCATCTATATTATTGCTGAAGAGCAAGTTCTGTTATCTTCTTGTCTGGAATGGCATCTATCTGGTGAAAACCGTATGCTTCTAGAGCTCTACAGGAATGCCACGTGAGTTGATTTACTTATTTACTTACAGCATTTTTGAAGTTCTAAAAGGGCTCCCAGAGCAGCTTACCCAGACTAGCATGAAGACAGTCTGCCCTTGGGCTTACAACTGAAAGACGCACGGCACAAAAGGAGAAAGGCAGGAGGGGGGACGGTTGTTAGCAGAAGAGTCCTTGGGGAGGGGAGCTCTGCTGTGCCAATGTACATGCTCAGAAAGACACTGTGACAGAACTGCATGTGCGAATGCAGCAGAGGTTCTCAGGGCAGGCAGGATGGCATTTTTGCTTTCAAAGGCCTTCAGCTGCACTCCACAGTTCAGCTGGCTGGAACAGTTCACCAGCCCTTTCAGCTGTCAGCATTGTCAGACTCTACAAATGGTATGGTTTCCATTTACATCCAGGAATGATTGGAAATGTGGAACACCTCTCAACAACCAGCCTAAATCCTCCCTCTGTTTCTCCATCCACCCACCCACCCACCCACTATTGCAAGCCAGGCCAAAAATACCAGGTAGCCGTATGAAACCATATGGCTTCTGGAAGCCAATTCTAGACAACACAGAAGACTGATCACTTGCCTCAGCTTTCATTTCAGAGATTCAGGGGGACACATGGTTCTTTCATTTGTACCCCCTGCACACACAGATACACAAATTTTGCAAGTGACATCCAAATCAGTCACGTAATTCCATGGTATTAAGTAGGTAATTTATTGTGCAACATGGTGGATAGTAATCATTCTGAATTGGAAATAGCCTTTATACCATATGCCAGAGAATTGAGGGGGGGGAGACAGCTGGAAGACAATAATCACCGAGTAAATAACCATAACTGTCATCTTCCTGAAAGTGAAGGACAAGGGCATATGTGCCAGGAATAGCTGGAATAAGGACAACTCATAGCACTGCAAAATATACTCAACACTCACATCTGAGTAACAGGTTCATTTATCACTGAGTTATCATTGGTGCAGTGCTTCAGCATATGGAAGTCAAAATTTGAGGTCCTGCGCACCTGGAATATGCTGAGGTTCAGATTCTGGAATGCTCAGCCAGAACCAGAAACCAAAGGGGTCCCATGGGGCATAAGCAAAACCTGTGAGTTCCTAATGACAGCTGAGGGGGATACCTGCTCATGTGGGGTGAGAGCCTCGATTCCTTAGGTCCAGCCAGATGGACTACTGCATTCTACAAATGTGAAGTTCAAAATGCCGATAAAATTGTCCTGTTGTTGTAGGTGTTATGCCTGAAGCAATCTTTATGTGGGCATGCACAGAATGAGAGATTACCATTCAGAAAAGTGTTGCTTGTATCAACATAGTATAAGAGTTAGAGGCACCATTCCCTAACTTCAGGACCTCCATGTGTGATAGGCCCCAGGGAGCATGACCAAGGTTTAGGGATGCTGGGAGTTGTAATCCAAAATATCTGTGCGTGTGCTAGGCTGAGGAAGAATGATCTCAAACAATGTTGTCATGTGTTCCCCATTTCTCTGCACGGTAAAGAGTTTCCTGTGTGTCACTAGAAGTACTTGGTAATAATTGTATTTATTTACAAATGTGCTGGTTGAGCAGTGCATGCGGAACCCCAAAGACACGCAAGGTCCACTGCCCCCATACAAGGTATTCCAGGGAACAACAACAACTTAAGATGCTTCTACATAGCTGAATAACCATCTCTGGCTTCATCTGTCTCTTAATAACCTTGCCACCACCATTCTTGTTCCATATAGAGACCCCTTTCTTACATCATCTTCAACTGAGAGAACTGAGCGGAGTCAATTCATGATGAGGTGTTTCCTTAGTCGTTGTTAAGGCCACTTATTGAAAGTCATCAGCAAAGAGAAGGTCTTAGGTTAATTTGCTGGGAGTATGAACATGTCAAAGGCTCTGACCAGTTCCAGATTAGGCCAGGGGTGTGCAGACCTCTGGCTTGAGGATCTATATCAAAATCCATCAACTGGAGATTGGGGGCAAGTTTATGCATAACATGGGCTCTTTCAGAAGTTCTGGTGTACAATACATGACTGCTTTAGCCAGCAAGACGAATGGAAAGGGACGGCAGGAGTTGTTGGCCATAAGTTGACTAGCCCTGTTATAAGCAGTGATACAATATGGGAACAGCATCATGTGTTACTGAAAGCACTAACAACCATTGCTTAACACTAGAAGCTATTTCAGCATCTGTTGCTTAGGAGGATGAGCGCAGAGCTTCCCCACCAGCCCTGTTGAAGACTTCCTCCATTAGAGTTCCTTCTTCTCACACAAGAACTATTTCAACAGGCTAATTCGAGGGTAATGAGAAGGCAACCCTGGAGACCTCTGCCATGAAAGCTGTTTTTCTCCTTTGGCTGTCATCTCCAGCAGCCATCCCAGAAAGGTTATGGAAGAAAAGGAGAGAGGAAGCCACTCTGGCTATTTCACAAGTCCAGATGAATGCTACTTAATTTTCTTTGCCTTCTTCCTTTCCCACCTCCCTTTTCTGTTCCTTTTGTACTGCACATTCTTGGATTGTAGACCTGTAGGAACAGCTGACTTGTGTTACTAATCACATGAATCCCACCCAGAAGACTTTGTGTTGGAGTAGAGCACCACAAATACATCTATCTATCTATCTATCTATCTATCTATCTATCTATCTATCTATCTATCTACAATCAATTGATCTCAATGACAAAAATATAACCCTGAAGACACTGTCCTTTCTCCACTCTCCTTCCATCCTGAAAAGGATATGGGCCATAGACATCTGCATCAGATATATTTTTATGAGAAAATCCCAGGGGTTTTTAAAGCATAAAACAGGACACTATTTTGCAGAATTTTCAAATTTTCTGCACGTGTGTGTGAGATGGAGGTTTTAGTAGTGACCTCCCTCCTCCCAGAAAGAAAAATGATGCCAGATTGTTGATATATTTGCTGTCATTGCCACCTGGAATGTCGATCCCCCTCTCCTCAATGCACACACACACAAACGTATGCTACTACCACTGTTGGCATGGGTTCATATGATGTTGATGTCTTCTGTGTATTTGTTGAGAGCAAAGCAAGTTCTTGAGCAATGGTGCAACATTTACCCACACATGGTGAAGAGAGAGATTATCTCCCTGTCATCAGTATAGGGGTCTGGAGAACAGCCAAACTGTATTTTTGTCATGGACTGAAAAATAACCATGTGTCAGGTGCCAACCAAGAGATGTGGATCACTGGTTGACATCACTTCATAATAGTTGAACTCATGCACAAACTCGGGAAAGAGAACACCAGTTAAGCATAACTCTGGATGTACTACTTCTTTGCTGCAAGTTCACCTCAATAATTGCATGGTTATACATTAAATCAAATGCTCACAATGTGTCCTGAGCTTCTAAAACCTAGATTTATTTACATATTGTGACTGCATAGAGTATTTTTTTTTTACTAAAGCTAATGTGATAAGACTATGCTTCATGATTTCCAGCTATCTACTGTTTTACCACTAGTCGAACACATTTCTAAAACCTATGCACTGATTTTGTTTTCACCAAATGCTGGGTAAGTGGAGTGGCAGAGAATTCTGAAAGTTTACATTTCATTTCACTCTCATAAATGTATTACAATGTCATCAAAATCGAGTCCAGAAAATGCAAGGCATTCATGAAGCAGGCATCTTACTCATATAAATGAAAGCATCTACAGTTTGGGTGACCTTGGGATGTAGCTCCATGCCAAATGACAATCTCGTGATGTTTCTGTAGACTTTGCCCATATTTTTACAAGTTGTTCCTCATTCACAATCCATCACTACATAAAGCTTAGTTGACATTGGCGTAGCGTTGCTTTGCCAAATTCATTTGCAATTGACATCACTGATCTTGCTTCCGGCAGCACCACTGACTCATCCCAGGAAGGAGAGATCATGCTGATATTCTCCTCTGAAAAGCCATTTTGCTGCAAACAGGGAACTGTGAGAATGGCCACCTTGCCACAGGGAAGGCCATGCCAAACATTCTGCGTGTCCTCCATGGACTGAGCTTTCCCCATTACGCATGTGCCAACCCTGAATGCATTTTCACAATACTGATGATACAATCCGGTCAGCCATGTTGCATCCCCTCTCACAAGGCATAATTCATGTGCCTCATTCATGCGCGTTTATCTGCTGAAGAACGTGTACCACATCTACGGCTTAGAAATTGAGGATGAGCTTCTAAAGGGATGTGCTCTAGGGACACGCTCCCTAGAAAGGTCCGCCTGGCGCCGTCATTATATGCTTTTCGGCACCAGGTCAAGACCTTTTTATTTAACTGATATTTTAAAGTTAATTAATTTTAATGGAATATTTATTTATTTAATTCATTTTAACCATGTTATTTTATACTCCATCGTAGCCAATTTATTTATTTTAGGATTGGTGGGGTTTTAATGTTTATAAACCACCCAGAGAGCCCTCTGGGCTATTGGGGTGGTATATAAATGCAATAAATAATAGGAACCCTTTTGAATATACAGGTATCCCAACTCTGCGGGACTTTTAGGAGTAGCTGCTTCCTTCAGGTATTTATTTAATTTATTTATTTAAAACTTTTATATCATGTTCTATACATAGAGGCATTTTCTCTCCATGTTTAGATGATAGGAATGGAGCTATCCCAGCCACCTGGAATCAGAAGCAGCAGTGCACCTGACTTCAGAGTCTTCCATGAATGTAATGCATTAAAGTTCTGTTTACTACTTTCTGCCTCACAGAGTGAGTTGATAGGGGTCTTCCAGCCCATCTAGTCTGACCCCAGCTCCAGCCAGCTCTACTCACGTAATCCCCAACAAATATAGCCCTTGTTACAGATCAGTCATTACCTGAAAGGGTTGAGGATTTCAGGACCTCCTAACCAGTAGAGAAGGGAAGTTACTTAGAGCAGATGGATCCACGGATCTAGAAGCAGATGGACTTTGAGTTCCACTTCGAGTTTCCTGCTGGCACAGCTGACAGTCCTGACAAAATCTCCAATAACTGATGCAATTCTAGATGCCCTGTTTTGACTAGCAAGTGTTCTTTCAGCTGCCTAACATACAAAGAATAAGGTGACTGAGACACTAGCTTGATATGTGTTCAAGAAATTAAAATTAAAAGGTAGAAAAGTCATCAGTAAAAAACATGGGGTGGTGAGGCACAGGGCAACTGCCCATGGCACTCTGAACAACATCTAGTTCTGCCTCAATCTGAAATCAAGGGCGCTACTTTCTACACTTTCTAAGTAAGAAGTATAAGAATCAAAGATTGTCCAAGGCATTTTGTTGCCTGAGGCAGGACTGTAAATGCACCCATCCCTTTCATCAAAGTTGGAGAATCCATGGCTAGCTCAATTATTTAGCTACGTAACTCAGAAAAACCTACAAGTGCCTCTCTCATTCCCTGCAATAAAACAAACTAGCACCAGCAACAGGAAACTGAGTAGTCAACACAGGTGCTGTCCTTTCTTGACCCCTAAAATCATTTATGGGTGGTGGTGATTTTGCTATGCTGAATGAAAGCTCCAGCCCAGATGGGCATGATTTCAATCACCACTTCTAGCCACATCGTCATCAACACAACCTGGATGGGGACACCTGCCTTGAAGTCCTTCTCAGAATGTAAACAGCAACCATACAAATCAAGGAGCAGCTACTTTTTTCCTTCATTAATTGTGTATTATAAAGCTGTGTGAAAGACAAACAGTGTTGCTGCTATCGTCATCATCGGACGATCTGCCTAAAGTTTTCCTGAACTACGGAGGAAGACAACAGCAACACTGCTTTGGAACAATCTCCATTTTCTCTCCCAACCTTTAACAAGCTAAACAATTTTCAAGGTTTCTCGCTCTCCAAGTGCAACAAAGCTCCAGAGATGAGTAGTAAGCAAAGTCAAGAGGACATTTCTAACTCCTGAACAGTTAGAATAGGACACAGGAAGAAGTGCACAATGTGTTTTTTCCCCACATTGAACTGTACTTTAGGGCCTTAATATCCTTTCTTGTGATGTTGCACTAACTGCTAATCAATAGCAATTATTTTCTTCACTATAGAAACAAGATTTAGTTTAACCCCTTGAGTGTATTATCCTTTTGGAACAGAGCATGCCGTAAAATAAAGCCAGTCCTTTGTGGGGATGTGACACCAGCAATAATACAAGAAAGTCTCTCTCAATTCTTCTCAGTTTTTTTCTGAGAAAGGAAGGCTACATGGCAGGCCAAACATACTTTATAGTATGTCCTCTGTTTGCCCCCAGCCTCTGTACAAACACAGCTGCTGACGGAGAAGATGCAAGCCATGCTAATAAAGATGCAGAGCCGCATACGGGGGCAATCCAGCAACTGAAACTTTGCTAAATATTATCCTGTTTATGTTCCAGGATATAAAAGGCCAGAATAGATTTTTCTCCAAAAGCAATGAGATTGAACAAATAATCAACTTTTTACGTGGTGTGTGCCATAATCATTTCTCCAAGTTGTCCCATTCTGAAGCTTTCATCATGCTTAGAGCTTGGGAACATTAACAAGAAACAGAAAGGAAGAAAGAATTTCTTGGGAAGAACAGTGTAAGGAAGGAGGAATTTCTTGGGAAGACACTGTTCCCAGCTCTGGAATCTTCCAGGCCAGGAGATGTTTCTTGTGCTGTCTCTCTGGATCCAGAAGACCCATTCCTAGTGCATCCACCAATTTACCCAGCATCCTAGGAGATGATGACTGCAACGAGACAACGACCTTTAAAGAGCACAGAGGAGCTGGCAAGTCTCCTCCCTCACAAGGCCCTGGAACACCCTGCTCTTTGCTAGGGCAAGCGAGTCTTGCTAGGAGCTCCACTGTCTTCTGGCCTGGGGGACGAGTAAATGCTACAGCAACAGTCACTGCTCTGTGAGCCTTACGCCTCCTGCAGGTCAGGAAGCTATCTACTGGGGTTCCATCTTACTCCATGTTTTTGCTGCTATTTCATTTCTGGATTAGGTTATCCTACCTATTCAGTGATCATGTCATTAGCAACGTCCAATAGTCAAACAAATCTGGTTATATGCTGGTACCAGATGTTTGTTGTTTAGTCACAAAGTCATGCCCGAGCCATCATGACCCCATAGACAACATTCCTCCAGGCTCTCCTGTCTTCCATCCTCCCTCAGAGACCACCCAAGCCTACACCCACTGCCCCAGTGACTCCATCCAGCCATATTCTCTGCCATCCCCTTCTCTTTTTGCCTTCCATCGTTCCCAGCATCAGGGTCTTATCCAGTGAGTTGTTCCTTCTCATTAGGTACCCAAAGTATTTGAGTTTCATCTTCAGTATCTGGCCTTCTAAAGAGCAGTCAGGGTTGATTTCCTGGTTGGTACCAGATAAGTTAATGCAAATGCATAAGCATGAATCAATGAAGATTTTCCCAAGAAGTGCTGATACCAGCTGGTATGAGAACCCAAAGCCAGAAATTTAAGTCAAGTTTCATATAGTTTGGGATCATTTGTATGAACTCACTTGAGCTCAATGGCCTCAAATTGTACCATCACTGGCCTTATATTTCTTTAGCACAACAGCAAAGGAACACCAGCAAGTCAGGCAATTGGATCGGAAAGAAGGTATTGCTAGCAAAGCACAGCTATCAAAATGTTTGCTATTTATGCTGAGCTTGCAGAGGAGCTGCTTCAGTGCTGAACATAAACATGTCAGCTCAAATATTTAGGTTTGGGGTATAAAGTTCAAATCAATGAGCAATCAACACTACAGCTGTTTTACTATATTTACACTCAACCTAACCTCCAATTTTCCTATGCTATGAACCACATTTGTCTCGCAAGAACATGGTGGATGGTTAGAATACCAGTACTAATGATGGTGGCTTTTTGGTCCTTTATCTTATTTTCTGCTATCAAACACAGAGAAATGAAATATTTAAAAATGTGCAATGATTTTTTAGAGACTCATTTGTCATTTAACACAATATGTCACCATATGGGAATAAATTGAAGAACAAGATGTATTAATTTGATAAAAAAAATAAGGCATAATGAGTCTCTGTTTGGAACAGAAGAATTCTGAATAACATACTTCAAAGGGATGCCAATTATGATAGTTATAGACTAGGAACATCCATACAAGGGAAGTTGGAACATAGTTTTACACAACCATTCCTGATCAAATAAATTATACAACTATGTAATGTTCTGCATAAAACAAATTAGTCTGGAACTTCTATAATGGTACAAACCATGGTCGTTCTGCCCACATGCAAGACAATTCTGATATTCGGAACAAGAAGGCATTATTCATGTGAAGAGCTGTCACATGTTGAACAAGGACTGCACCGCTAGTTCATATCCTCGGGATACGTCTGACTACAGCATCAATTTATGGAGCATGAGCATCCAAAAAGAATCCTTAAGGAGATGTTCTCAAAGCATTGAGCCTGGAAACCACTGGACAGCCAATGCAACTGGCGCAAGATTGATATAATAGTTACACTAATAGTTTACTTTGAATTTAACCAGAATATTTATGAATACAACTAAGTCTGCTTCTTCCAGAGATGGTTGCAGTCAACAAAAGTAGCCAAAGGTCTTTCTAGCCACCAGTTCGATTTGCACCTCCAGAGATATCATCCAGTCCACTGGAATACCTAGAAAACATTTGCAGACTTCAGGCAGAACACAACTCCCTTTAAAACCATTTGTAATCTTTGTTCTCTTTGCATTGTGGTGCTGGAGAAGACTCCTGAGAGTCCCCTGGACTGCAAAGAGATCAAACCAATAAATCTTAAAGGAAATCAACCTTGACTGTTCTTTAGAAATTCTGATATTGAAGATGAAACTCAAATACTTCAGCCACCTAATGAGAAGGAACAACTCACTAGAGAGGATCCTGGTGATGAAAACGATTGATGACAAAAGGAAAAAGGGGTGGCAGAGGAGGGGGTGGCTGGATGGAGTCACTGGACGGTGGGTGTGGGCTTGGGTGGACTCTGAGAGATGGTGGAGGACAGGAGAGCCTGGAGGAATATTTTGCCCAGGGTCATGATGGGTCAGGCACAACTTTGTGACTAAATAACAACAGTCTTTGTTCCCAGTCAACAGTCTTGTTAGCCAACAATACTTCCTATCTCTTGGTCTTCTTTATGCAGGACCTTTTAAAATGAGTTTCTAAGTTCATTTAAATGTTTTCACCTTCACATGTAATCATATGTTTAAGCCCTCAAGGCATTTTATTGTGACATTCTTTGTTCCAATGTTACGGTTATGGCCAAATCTATCCGATTTGCTTCATTGTTTTATTCTGAATTTCTACCTGTTCCTTATCTTGATTTTTGAGATTTTATTTTTTCTGTTTTGCAGAACATTTTCATTATAAGGCAACTAATAAATAGCTAGATTAAATGTCCAGTTGTTTGCTCTCATGAATACCAGAACTATCTTCATGCATTCATTAATAATGTATACCACTTCCCTGAGAATAATTGATGGAAAAGATAACTGGAGCTGTATATTATTTATTAATTTATTTAAACCTTTTTGGACCATCCCTTACTATGGTCGCAGGACGGTTTAACAATGACAAACTAAAATTAAATTAAATTAAATTAAACACAGCATCACCAAACCAAACCAAACCAAACCAAACCAAACCAAACCAAACCACAGCATCCACAGTTAACTATACACATACTTCTGAACCTTCCTCCATGTCTCCGAACAGCCTTTTACAGCAGCTTCATAATGATCAGGTGGGCAACATGTGGTCCCCTGAGCATTCCTGTGCCCATCCTACTATTCCCCCATGGCTGCCAAATTTGCCACCGCAGAAAGGCATTTGGGGAGCATGCATCTTGTTTGCAAGCAAAACTGTGCTCCCAGGAGCCTTGCAGAAGCGTGGCGGCAAAACATGGCAGCCCAGTGTGGGTTCTGAAAGCAGCATCCTCCCTGCATACCGTGGATATTGCTGACCCCTAAGGCAGACTTAGGACATGAAACAGAAGCCCAGGGTACCTCCAGAGCTGTCAGGCACACAGGAGAGCTAGAGCAGCTACAGCCTTTGCTTCTCTCTTTCTGTTTCAGACCCATTTTGGCAAAGCATGTGCAAGGATACTGCATGCACCTGCAGGCTTGTGGCACACACTGTTGAGATAAAGTACACCCAACACTAAGCATGTGGATTTTCTTTGGAAAACATGTTGATGTTGCTGATAAGGATGGTAAAGAAAAAAATATTCCGTAAAGAAATTAAGATTGCATTTATGCTGTAAACCACCCAGGCAGTGCCAGCTGTTGGGTGGTAGAGAAATTAATTAATTAACCAATTAACTGAATGTTTAATCCTCTTGATCACTTTACATTTTAATGACTGATCATATATAAGTGTTAAGTGATATTATTAATATTTATTTGTAAATATTGAATAAAAGTAACACTAATGTTATGGCAGGGTGCATAACACTTTGGCAGCTAAAAACATAAAGGGCTTTTGCCTTTATGTTCCTGTGGCATTAACTTCATGCAGACCTATTTTAAGAATGATATAGCCAGAGAGAAGAAAATGAATATACAAGGGGAGTGCATTCCTCAATAGCTGAATCTAGCATCTGTTCTGGACTGCAGTGCTAGGGAGTAATATTTGGGAAAGCCACCTGCAGAATGCCATGTGGCCGCTTTACAGAAATTGATAACAGACCTATTACTGGGGAAATCAGGACAGAAAAACGGTCCTATGGCATTATCTGAAAACATATGGTGCCCATAAATTTGTAATAGACCCGTAATTTGTGCTAGTATCTTGCACTCCGTGGTCAAAGTCTGTGTTTACCAAGCTTTTCATGGAACAAACAAACAAAATACACACTTTTGAAAATGCGTACCTTAAATGTGTGTACACACAGAGCAGTGCATAAATGGGAAACAGTATACTTCAAAAATGTACAAAATTGAAGCATGGATTTGGAGGAAATGAACATGGAAATACATAGAAACTTTTTTTCTGCCAAAACAAACAAAACAAAACCAATCATAACAAGAAAGTGCCCAAGGTCACACTCTGGAGAAGATCAGTTGGGCTTCAAAGGAGAATCATGACGGACTCAGTGCTTGCTTGATACATCCTCAGATCTTTCTTTGCTAATCTGGTATTTCCCACACTCTTGGCAAATATGAGCATCATAATCCAACACATCGGAAGGGCTGCAGGAGTCTGATTTAAATAATGACACTCTTTTGGTTGCTTAGATGTCACAACAAATATTAAACACATTCAATTTCAAAAAGTCCAGAGAGAATCAGAAGAAGCCTTGAGGACCTCTTGCATACTCCTAGTTGCTAGGGAATGAGTAGGAATCCTTTGTAAAATTTCTGCTATTCCTTTTGGATGAGATGCTATGGATGGTTCTGTGAAGTTGCATCAACATGCCCACATGGGCAGCCAAGCACTGCAGGATGCAGCTCCTTCTGCGAGACTTAGGTTACAATCATCTACACATTTTCCTGAGAGTAAGAGACATTGGATGTAAAGGGGTTCCCTTCTGAGTAGACATGCCTAAAATTGTGCTGCTCATATCCAGGAAGGGTCTGAAAGCATTCACAGTGCATGCCCATGCCAATGGATGCATATGGACACAAAATACTGATAACATGTTTTCCTTCTATTTCTATCCAAGCTTGATTTGTTCCTGCCACAACTTATAATATGCAACACTAGATCCAGTGTTGGACAACTGAGATCAAGCATTCCTAAATGGAGTTTTGTGCTGGAAGTCTTTTGTTTCATTTTTAAAGGAAATAATTATTGTGGGAATAACCAAATATATACAACCCAATATATATAACCCAATAAAGGTTCTTTAGGTGTATACGTATATGCAGAAAAGGACTTCAGCAGTAATCTTTGGGGTAAGGGCAGGGATGCTATAAACACACAAGCATCTTCTATCTATCTATCTATCTATCTATCTATCTATCTATCTATTTCCATCTGTGAAGTATTGGAAAGCATGCCATTTCCTCTCAATTGACACAGCTTCAGATTAAGCTTGAGGAGGAAGAAAAAGACAAAGAACACAGCAAATATTCAGTATTTATAGATTCTGTTGGAAAGAGACCTGAGGAGTGGCCAATGCACTATTATAACACCTTGAAAAAATAAGTTGGACCAATAGCCATACCTACAAATAAGAAATATTTTTCTTATATTCTTTGCTGATGCACTTTTGATTAGAGTGGAAGTCTTTAGAAAAGCAAAGGGCACTGCATGGCAACACACAGAGCGAGTCCGCAACCTTAAGAATAGAAAATGGTATGACTTATTGGTTACTGGAGTTAAAAATGATAGGTGAGGTTCAAGCTTGCTGAAATTCCCCATGCTTCACTTTAAAGCTTGTTTCAACTCACTCCTATTTTCATTAGCATTTGTTCTGGCACTCATTTGAAGAACAGTGCACATTTCTGTTTGAATTTTTAAAAAATGTGCATTTCCCCTCTTGCATTGACAGAAGCTTGACAAAATTTGTGTTAAAAGGGCACATTTTCCCAAAGGTAAGCACTTTTAAACACAATTGCGGGTTCAAGAATGTGCTGTCCACATTGCATTCAGGTTTGCAAAGTGAAACTAAATACTTAATTGAGGCTCAAACCTACCGTAAAAAAGTCTTGACAAATGGGACCAACCTGTGATAAAGATTTCTCAAAAGTGACGTCCAAGCAATTCTCAAATACAGACCACCAAACAACCACATCAAAACATGCCTAATTCTTTTCCCCCTAACAGTATGCAAAAATGTTACTGTGCCTGGGTGACTGTAGGGTTCCGCTGCTCCTGCTGTGTCCTGGGGCAGCAAAAGTCAAAAATTCGAACTTGGGGGAGAAGAGAAAGGAGGAGAGAAGAGCAAACTGACAGAGACAGGAAAATGTTGCATATACCGGAAGCAACATGGCAAAAGACAAAGAGGTGCGAGAAGCAGAATAGGAGTAGAAAGACCGACTTTCTCTTGATGTAAATACAGAAGGAAGGATACAGACGTAATTGTACACGGCCTGAAAGAGGTCATTTCTCAGATACTGGTATTCCAAATCTCAGTGTGCTCCTTCTACCACGGATGGCATTCTACAGGTTTGTTAAAAATTAAGCTGATGCTTGAAGTTAACAGCTGGGAGACACAGAGCTCCTCTTCGCAAGCATCTAGCAGGTGTTTCTAATGTCCTGCGCCCTTTTCCCTTGAACAGCAGACTGCCGTGCCATAACGACCTACACGTTTGACCCCGGCCCTGCACTAGCATGGGGAGTTTTAGCTGTAGAAACTCCCTTCGGATGTTGGGGCTCCTTCTTTTCTTGACTCTTGCTCAACCCTTGGTCCATTATTTTCTTTGGCTTTGAGCTTAATAGCCATAATTTACACCCAATTTACTGTATCTGTGATGGAAATCAATTCCAGTGTTTCATAGGAATTGAAAAAGTTTCACAACTACTCACATGTACTATCAATAAGCGATGCAGTTGTTGTCTGATTCTCTAATTTACCTGATCAATTGTAAAGAAATTGTTGTTCGCTATTGGGGAGATTGTAATTTGAGTATAATAATTAAGGAAGATCCATATTAATTTATGGCCGCGATAAGAAGCAAACAGAGAATTGAGTGTTTGGCACTGCTTCAGTGTCTGCTTTAATTTTGTTCTAGTTATTAGAGACAGAATTTGCAGTAAGACAAAAGGGTCCCATGTCCCTCGGGGAAATATAGGCAAGCCAAGTATTATTCTTCCACAACTTTTAAATGCAAATGTTCCAAGATACTATAAATGGAAAGTTTAGGTGGAGAGAGATAATTAAATACAAGGCATACCTTGAATTCTAATCTGAGAGTACCCCTCTGAATCCATGTAATAGCACGCTCCTTCCACCAAATGCATGCTGGGAAGTATGTCATGGGCTTCCCAAGTGCGGGACTTCCTATATGGACAGTCAGCTTGATGCAAACTGTCCCCATTAGAGGAGGAAGCATCGCAAATCATTTCACAAGAAGCACCGGGAGTTCTATTGTGAAAATGGCGTGGAAGTTATTTGCGTGCCATCGTGGCTGCAGGATATTCAGTGGAAGATGTAGGTGACTACTCAGGATACAGAAGGTACAGATGTAGCTACAGTATATTCCAAAGAGTGCTCTTGTGCTGAACCCATGTCAGTTCTCCATATAATATATGGGCCTTGTTTAGCACTCTGTATTTCTACAAGTGCCTGTAGCAATCTCCAAAAAGTTGAATTATGCACTTCATTTTACACAAATCATTCCTAAATTACTTCCATATACACTTTACCTATCTTGGTCATTTCTGCATTAATCTGCATGTACATAAAATTAATCTGAGTGAATGTTTGCATTAAATATGATTTGAATTTGAATTTTAAATGCCCCTTCTCTTATAGGTGTTCCGTGTTTGCAGCCCTTGAATTTCCAGCCAGCAAAATTTCGCTGGAGATTCTTCTCCCTACCAATGATGGATTTATTATTGAAAAGTCTCTATTAAGGCTTAGTTGTTGGCAGTTTAAAGAGTTTTGCTGGGATATTTGGCATTTTAGCCTCCCCCCCCCCACTTGCCTCTGGCTCAGATACCACCGCAATGAGGACCCTTAGAGCTTTTCAGAACTTGAATCTGCCACCCAGACTGAAGGAGCATTGGCACCCCTAATTTATAGTCATCACTGTGAGCAATATGTTATCTGAAATCATACTCTTTCCTACTAAAGGGCTGTGTTTGCCCATAGCAACTGATAACTTTCCATATTTATATTCTTTAAAAGATGGCCAGTATTGCCTCTTTAATGCTTAATATAGCACTTGAGAGTCTGACTGTCAAGGTAAGTCATGGATAAATCAAGTGTTGCCAAATGCCTTGCTGTAGTCATGTCAAGTCCAACTTCATGACTATATATTTCATGTCTAGAGAATATTAGAGATTCGGCAGTGAATGTCCTACTATTCTATAGAAAACTAAATTATTGACAAGACAACCATAGGAAAAAAGTGGTGTTTGGGTACTGCAATTATGAAAGCTGAATATTTCTGAAAAGAACAGCATTCTCATAGCCTGTTATTCAATGTTGCAATCAAAGGAGAAGGAAACCCTCCAATGATATATGCATCTGACTCTTCATGGCTTTAAATTCAGCATTTGTATCCCTATCACAAAAGGATTAAGAGTGAATGAGGACTTAAATATATTGGGAAAAGGGAAATTTTGCAATAGCACATACAAATAATATTCACAAGGGAATAAACCTTCCATACTCAGGAAAAAAAAAGCATCTTTGACCATCTGAAAGTTGATGTTTTCAGAAGCACATCGAGTGGATTCACATGTAATGCTAAGCTACCTACAAACATGTTATGATGTATGGAGTGTTCACTGAAAAAACCATGGTGCACCCAACAGATGATCAAGCTCACTGTGGGTTGTTCTTGCTCTCTTTTCCCCTTGGTCATCCAGACAGCTCTGGAACATATCCCAGAGTCCTTTGTGGACAAACCCATCCTCTCTCCTCCTACCCTTTCCAATTACTCATTTTTGTTTGCCACAATTTCGAGGCTGAGGAACACCCCCAACATGCACAACTGAGGATCAAACTGGGCCTTTTTGCAGAGGGGAGATGATTCTTATTGCTATCAGTCTTTTGCAAATTATTGGAGGGCAGATTTGCACCGATTTAAGAGACAAGAAATAAATACATTGTTCAACCTGCAATAACACAGCAATTGATGGAGGTACACAGATTTCTCATCTATTTGCTTCCTTGCTTTTAAATCTGAACATATTTCTGAATATGTTGTCCTTGCTGTTTTAAGAGTCAGGAAATCATAGTTACTGCAGCAGTACCTGCTTGGAAAGGGATCAACAAAAATGGATCCCCTTTCTTGCATAGCTTGAGCATTATGGAAAGGTGGAGTACTCTGTGAACTGCCAGTTCAACAATTCATATTCAGAGCATTGCATTGTGAAAGAGAGGCATTGTTTCCCTTCCCTACTGGTGCATTTTCTTTTGCAGAATTTCATCCTTTACCAGTACTTGCCACATGGCAAGTCAGCAATTGCTCCCTAACAACTGTGTGCATCTTGGCCCCATTTTCAATTTTAGGGGGTGCTTCCCTTGCCACTCCCTCAAGTTCAGAGCTAGCCATGATGAATTTCCATGGTCTGAAAGGACGTTCTACTTACATTTTCTTGAACACAAGTAGAACCCTTCTTATGATCAGGGATCCCAGTGAAACAGGCAAATGTCATTAATATAACTCCTAACATTTCTTTCCAGAGATTAAGTCATAAATTTACTGATAATTGCATTCAAAAAAAGTAGGTTAGAGTACCCTAGAAGGAATGTAAACCAGTGATGAGGGGAAGGGTGAGTAGAGAACAAATGAAGAAGGGGTGAATAGAAGCAAAAGAATATTTTCAAGAGAAGAGAAATTGTAAAGAATTTGCACAAATCATTCTATGTACATTCATACCATTAGCATAAATCTAGCCAGTTTGTACAGGTTCACAGTTTTTGTCTGCTTTGTGCAAATCAGCATCTGAAAAGCATCCAAATATAGTCTGATCAGTTCAGAATTGGCTGCCCTCCACAAATTGGCACCTGAGAAACATGTGGCCATCGTGCAGGTATCCTCCTGCCAATTCTTTGGGTGCCCATGTGGGTGAGCCAGCCAATTTCATGCAGAGTTCCTTTACAAGTTGAAGCTGCAGCCTATCAAAAAAACACTGGAAGTCTGTGTTCTGGGCTGGAGTCACACCCCAGCAAGCTGGTGCCACTGCAGGACTGATGGCCCAGAAACCAGGAGACAGACCATGGAAACCCATCAGATTTTCACCCACCTATCAGATTCCTCACACATCCATAGTCACACAAATTTGCTTTGCTAGCATTGACCATTGATGATGATACAGGTTGAAGGCAATTGGGACAGAGTTGTTTGACTGTATCCCAATCACGGATGTACGGCATCCTACCCCACAGACAGGGATGCAGAAGGCAGTCTGCTTGCTCAGAACCCTATAAGGCCATGGATTGTGCCCAGCAGTTGTAAAAGGTGTAGCTTTGCCCAGATAGGGTAGACACAACGTGTCCGATTCTGTCAGCGGCACAAGTTTCCTTGAAAGCTTTGCTGAACCAAACTATGGGCTCTTCCAACTCATGTGAAACCAGGTTCATTCACTAGGTGTAGATGTGTGTGTGTGCATGTGCGTGCGTGCGTGTGTTTGAGTGTGTGTAGGGCAGTGACAATCTCAATTAAGATTGTTTATAGAAACACTGTGGAAATCTAATTTAGAATTAGAATGGAATTCACAGTTACAGTCTGAGCATCTGTGACTCATTAACTGAAAACACTAATAGGCTTTTGCTTTCCATCATACTTGTCTGCACAGAGGCAGCAAGACGAAAACTGCAAAGTAATCTGTTCTGTTTTGGAATCATAATTATATATTGACAAGTTAAGCTGTGAGACTGAAATCAGAAGGATTTAGATTATAATATCAGAATTCCCAGGAGGAAAGCTAAAGGGGCATACATTGCTGCATCAGAAGTACATGCTTATTTCCAATTTCCCATTCTTCTGTGACATACTATCCTGGCAGAAAAGCAGCTGTGGAAATGCAAAATGCACATCTATAGTGATACGTATTATCTGCCAAGTCCTACTCATGTACAATGCACATATATTCAATAGGACTTGGGTAGGAGAGGCCTTTAGTGCAGAATTCTAAGTATCCCAGGGTCCATAGGAACCATAGAATAAATACAAAAGGATTTGCTCACAGTTCCCAGCATGCTTCAGCCACCATGCTGGGAGTCGTATGACTGTTATTTTTCTGTCTGTACACACACAAGATTGTACCCTGAAGGTGTCTGCACGTGTACCTGAGTAGTGTATCCATATGTGGGATTCAGGCTGGACATGGTTGCTCTGGTCTACCCAAGTACACTCACCATTAAATAGGCTACATTTGGTCTAGAACACCCCTGGTAGTGTTTGCTTGGCTTACCTGCAAGCCTGAGAACAAATTCTTGATGAGCTAAGGAAGAACCACAGATCTGGGCTGTGTTTCTGATTTGGTGATCCTTCCACCTGGTTGAGGATCAGTAATGCATAGCAGAACTTGGTATTATTTCATGTTGTGGGTTTTACTTCCTCTTGAATAAAATTCTACCCATGAACTTCTAGGATATGGAGCCCTAGGAAGATTATGCTCACTCCATTCCATCAATGGTCTATCTATCCACACAACCTAGTTTCACTGAAGTCCTCCAGTTTCTACCTTGAAGTTCCTTATGGCTCATATCAAATTGTGAGCTGTGTGTGTGGGTTGGAGGGAGGGTTTATTAAAAACAACAACAACACTGTGTGTATCCTTGGGTGAATTTTTCCAAATGCGTGCTCCCATGGCACACATCTGCCCATAGATGTGTGCAAATTTTGCAAATGTATGATTTTTTTTAAAGCAGATGTTTTTAAGTGAAGCATATTGCGTGCTTGGAAATGTATGGGTATCAGATCCAGTGCCAGGGTCCATGTTTAGTTCCAGGAGCTGCAAAGTGGGTCAATTCTGGTCAAAAATGACATGAATTTCACACCGGCCCCTGATCCCTCTCCCCAAATTCTCACCAGTCATACCTGTAACTTGTGTTATCTTTGAAGAACGCTGGGTAAGAATGAGGCACCGCACTCGAGTGCACCAACTCTCCCCACATATCAGGACATTTTTGCCGAAAGGAAAATCACTCTTGTGTTGGGCAGCACAGAACAGCAGTTGGGCTGCTTTGACACTGCATGGACATTTCATTCCGGTCCACAAATTATCCAGACCTGTTTCATTTACTACCTGTAATATGATTGTATATTCTCAAAAAAATGCACACATGTAAAAACAGTGCAAGTACTTTTGAAAAAATGTGCATTCTTTTCAAAGAAAGGGCACTTTCCATGTTTTAGCCAGTGGAGAAAGTGAACACTTCTCCTCTTCAAATGAACTGAAAAACAGGTTTCAGATGTAAACAAAAACAAGCCAGACTGGTTTTGAAAGTGGGTAGAAAAATTTTGGTTAGATGGAGCCCTTTTTGTTTGGAGGTCCCTTCATTCGTTTGGAGATGTCCAAGCTATAACCGTTCTTTGCCTGTGTCCTTTCCCATGGCCTTGCTTACACACATGAACACCGTATTTCTGCCAAGCAAGGCTGCATATTTGCTCCCTGCACCTACTTGGCCCAGCCAGCCGAAACGGGACACCAGGAAGGCCATTTCTACATCTTAAAAACAACCTGTCTTGCATTCCTTGCCATTGTTTTGCACGCATTCTAAGATCTTGATTAAGGCTATGTAAAAAAATAGTGCAGTTTTGCACAAAGTTACAGTTGGGTAAAAGTTGCTGGCTACATATGTAACAGTGTCTAGAAATGCAGCCAAATGCAAATAGCACAAGATGATTGACTTGAGAAATGGCTTGCAGATAATAGGAAGTTGTATATTCTTTTCTTCGAGCATGCATGATGCAATGGGATCTTTATTAGTGATTTCATTTAACATGGCTCAAGTATCACTGTGGATCAGTTCCAGCCACCACCCCCAGCAAAGGGTTTTGAAATTATTTCCCTTAGTCCTGGAAAAAATGAATTAAAATGCGGAGTTTTACATGGATTTTTTTCAGGAAGGATCTGCTAGTGGGTTACGAGACCCAAGTCATAACTGAGGGAGTATTGGGGGGAAACTCCTATTATCTTTATTTTCATATATCATTTGAAAAACGCTTATAAGGAGCAGGACATCACATGGAAGTGATTCAAAAGTTTAATTTCACCTAAATTTGAATTTAAGTCAGATATTCTTCTTAGTACCATGAGGACGACTTATGTTGAATTCAACTAGGATCCCTCTAGTCTGGCACTGCATTTCTCAATGGCCAGTCAAATGCCTCCAAGACTTACGCGTCAGATATTAGAAGTAATGGATATGTCCTCTGGTTTGTTCCTAGAATCAGGTACTCAGAAGTATCATGCATTTGAGATAAACATAAATCTCGGTAACCTCTCTTCTAAAGCTATCTTACCTAGACCCACCCAAATTTCCTGTAAAAATATCACCATACGTTAAGAATCTTCAGAAAAACATTGTTGAACATTAAGACTATAGGGAACCTGTGTATTTGAGTTCTACCTGAAAAATATAGCCATGTCCATCCATTTGACTAATTTGAAATGGGAATTAGAGAAATGGAGGAGAACAGAGGAACTCTGAAGGAGAAGACTAGTAACAGCTACTAGTCATGATAGCTAGACTTGGCCTTCAGCATTGGAGGAGTTATGCCTTTAAGAGCAGTTTCTGGAGAACATGAGCAGAAACTTCTTGTACACACATGCCCCACTTGTGGGTTTCCCACAGGACATTCCTGTGAAATGAATGCTGTGCTTTAGGAAGCTTGGTCTGATTCCACACAGCTCTTTTTAGGTCTTGAGTTCTTAATTGAGCTGAGGATGCACAAGACTCCACAAAGATGCCCATTGTCAAGGATGGGAAAGAACATCCTGCATGAAGAAGAAAAGCGTTAATCCAAGGGCATCAGACCTCTTTCAAACCAAGAGCTGAATTCTATGTTGGAGATGTTCTTGGGAGCGACTTTCCAGGAAGTGGAGGACATGGCAGGGCCAAAAATGGCAGCAAATTTTAGCTTAAGTTCTTACTGAGAGGGATTTCAACCTTTTATAGCAGTGAAAGAACTATAAGAAAGCCAGCGAAGCACCAAAATCTAATGGCCTGAGAAAAGGGAAGATCTGGATGCAACTTTGCCTTTCCCATGTCTCCCAGGAAGAGGGATATAGTCTGGGAATACGGAAAACCTCTAAATGTGGGAGAGGGAACTTTATGAAATCCATGGCAAGAAACATTGTCTTTTGTTCTCAGCTTGGGTAGAACATTTTGTTTGTTTGTTTGTAAACATTTTTATCTTTACACAAAATGGGTCTCAAGATGGCTCACAAACCCCAACATTTAGCATGTTGCTTGTCCAGGCAACTTTGGAGACCTGTATGTTCCAGATCTGAGAATCTCAGTGAAGAATCATGCATGTGGGGGGTGGGGTGGGGGGAGAGAGGGATTTTGCTTGTTTTTATTTTGTTTGCTTGTAATAATTTAGATTACAAATCTCATCAGATTTACTTTTTTGTATGTACAATGCATAAAAACAATTAAGATTTACATGTGAACAGCTGAGCAAAAATGATGCTTGACTCTTTGCACATGGATTTTGACAAGAAATTGAGAAGACTTTCTCCCCTTCTCTTTAATGCGCTAACATAAAATATCCTTGATCAACATACATCATTATTCCTTTTACTGACACTTCTAATTCATTACTAGTATGTGATTTCAAGGTGGGAATAATTTCATGCAGATTTTTAGATTTAAAATTTCTAAGGTGAGAGAACAGATTTTATTTAATGCCTACAGGATGTTGATTTTGAGGTTTTCGCAGTTTTCACCTATGGACCTCTCAAGGCACAGTATGTAACAGTTAATATCTACAACGTCTTTGTTGTTCTCCATAGCAACTGAAACAGAAGCCAGTTGCTTCAGAGAGAGACAGAATTACTTCTGTATTTCATAGCATCTGGCTGTTCCACTTGAGTGTTACTGAGTGAGCTATTGGCTTAACCAGGGGAGTGAAGGAGGAAGGTTTATTGCAGATTTTAGCATCTTTGCCCCAGTAAGGTTGACCTCTCACACTGCACATCTTAAAAACATCCATCCTGCAAAGATGCTTCAAAGCACTGAAAGAACTGTAAGGCCAAGTCTCAAACCCAAAGCTAACATTACTTTAAAGACGTAGCTACCAGCTATATCACTTTGTTTCATTTTGTTTTCCCCTTTTTTTCTTTTTTATGGAGTAGAAAACAAACTGAACAGTATTTGGCAAAACAAATCGCAGGCATAAAGGCCTGATTGCACATTGCAGCAGGAGAAAGGGTTAAAACGTCCCAAATGTCATTTCCTGAGTAATTTATATATCAGTTTATGGTTTCTAGTTCATGATAGTGATGAAAAGATTCTCTTCATTTGAGTCCCCTGATTGAATTAGTCACCAACCACATTATTAATGTGTCATAGTTTTTATTATGTTTTTATTGTTTTATCTTGTGGTTGTGAGTCACCCAGGGTGCTATGGCACAATTGGGCAGCATACAAATGTTTTAAATAAATAAACAAATAGTAGCTTTTTCATTATATGTTACTATAATAACTTTATAATAAATATCCATTATATACTATTATAATGACTTTATAATAAATATAACATTTTTAAACATTTTGTCTTGAGTGAAGGGGAAAGAGTAGTTTGACTACTGCTAGCTTGGAAGGCTGGAGAGTTGCTGTAGGGCTGAGAGAATGGGGTCCAAAAGAGCCAACCCATAGCTTGCTCATGGCTTGCCAAGACTTTTCTGGTGACCCATTAGGCCTTCTCCCAAATTTGCCACTGGGAGGCAGGAATCACGATAGCATTGCCTGGATTTTTCCCTTGCCAGTGTCAGCAGCCCCCTGGACCTATCCAGCTTGGCCATCAGGGCCAAACCCTTGGACATTCCTGGGAATCGGATACACTGCTTTTTCGACACTTTGCTGCTGAGATGCTGCCAAATGATCACATAATTCAGTGATGGGTTTTTCTCTGGGACTGAAGTACTCAGCTTAAGTCGCCATCTCATTTTGTCTCATTTCCATTTGCAAAAGCTGGCAAATCCGAATTACTCCTCAATGCCCAGTTATTTTTGAATCCATTCTTCCTGCAGGTGGTACTTAACGCACGCATTTCCTAACATGGATGACAATTCCAGAAAGCAAATCCTCCCAAAAAGCTGCTCATGCTTCATCAGTGTGGGTTAACTTTTGCCATGGTTACAGAGCATGCCTGTCTCCCTGGAATTTCATAGCTGTGATAAAACGAATAAATAAAGGTTGGGGGAAAAATGGATGGAAAGAATGTAGCCAGCCATAGAGTAATTAATCATAATTTATATACTGGCGCATGCAGTAAATACTGTAAATGAAAGACTGCTCTAAAGCAATTAGTTTTAAATCAATATAAGCCATTTTGCTGTGGGGGGGACAGAGATTAAAGCCAGATACTGTGCCGTTGTTCTTATTATTCACATCACATTGATATTTGTTATTTATTATAAATAATTACAGCCTAGTGACATTTCTTCTTGCTGGTGCTGAAGTCAGGCACAGTCCGGTATCTTGGCATCAACAGAGAAGTTCCTCTGGATGATATTTGACTCCCTGCTAGCCTGATTAATGGGGTAATGTTCGGCGGTTCAGATGCAAAGTCGCAAGCATCCTCAGCCCCATACAGGATGTTAGCCATCAGTGAATTCCTTTCATGTGAGGCAGTTATCATTCTGAGTGATTGCTCCTCCTAATAGCAAGGGAACCCTCACCTCTGCCACGTTACTTTGTTCATGGCAAGCCTCCAGAACTCCCATGGTTCAATCAGAATTAAGCAGCCTTAATATGTTTGATGTTAAACATTTTCTAAAGTTACAAATTACATCTAGAGTCTCAACCTCGCAAGCCAATGAAGGAGGCCTTCATCAGATCTTTAACTTTCCTTCTTCATGCAGAATAACTGTTGTAGTACAAAGAATGTCTCAGCTCTGTAGTGCCTGGGTAGGGCCCTTGAGGGCTTGCCAACTTAATACATTTTCATAAAATTTATCTTTCCCGCCCCCTTCTCTCCAAACTGCTCTGCAGTCTTTGAACTTTTTATTTTCCTTCTTACATATGAATGAAGAATAAATGAGCTTGTAAAATGAAACATTCAATAATCTGATGGATGCAGTGAGGCTATAGAATACTTCAGAGAAGGAAAAATAAAAATCTATAGTTTGGATTCCATGGGTGGTATAGTTGCAGGTTGATGGAAGGACGGTTGACCCCTGGTGCTTTAAACCAAATGATTATTCTTCAAGTCCATTGTGTCTCCAGCAAGTGAATTGGTTGTGTATAAAGAATGACCAACATCATAATCAGTGATGAACTAGATGTGAACATCAAAGACACCAAGACATTTTCTCTCTAAACATTACTACTGAAGAATTCCAGCTTTCCCACCCTGACATTTTGGGCTCTATTCTGTCTGGAACATTTTTTTTTTCTTTTTTGGCTCTTTAGTGTTGATTCAGCAGAGGTTGTCCTAAAATTGGGGGTTTACACTTCTAGAGCAAAATTAAATTGCATTTCATTGTGGTTAGAAAATTTATCAAAAAAGCTAAGCACCTTTGAACTGGTGGTATGAATGGTCCCAAGATAGAGGAGAGCTATTTCTGCTACTCCTGGACAGAAATACTTGGCATTCTGGTTCTGATTCCTACAAGAAAGCATGCTCCATGCCCTCACGGAGCATAAAAGCATCCTTCCCTGACACCTACTGCAAGAGACAGCCATGCCCATTCCCACAGAAAGTGAGGTGAGGAAGAAGAACCCAGTAAGCAGGAGCAGTTCTGTAAAAGATAACACAGCATGCTGATGTTAACAGATCACAGTTTCTAACACTGAAACCAAATTCGATGCAATCATGTTACGGGGAAAGTCAGCAGAAATTATTCCCAATTCAGTGAGATAATGTGTCCAAGCAAGATGAGATAGCATTTAATACTAAGAGCAATCACTTCCTTCCATAAATTATGACTCTTTACACTTTACCATAGTTGTACAAGAGCCACTTTTCTAAGGGCTGTACTGGTGAGACCGGAGAAAAGTGTTAAATGTCCAAACCACATCAGGGAGGACAGTGGGTGAAAATATATGTCCCAGAAGCCTTTGTTCCTAGCAGGCTCCTGAATCAGCTTGCATAATAGGCCACCATGCAAATATTGATAAAAAAGATTACATATCAACTACATACTTCTTTCATACACTTATTATTGTATTACATTTATAATTTTAAATAAGAAATATGCAATATATTAAAATGTATGAAGGTCGATTCATATACTGAGTTTGTGTTTGTGCCAACATGCTGCAACTTTTGCAGATTTTGCAACTTGCACTGATGTACGAGCTCGCTGTAGAGAAAGATGCATTTCAGCAAAGACTACCAACTGCAGAATTAATAAAAACTGTTGAAATATGAGAAGAAAGACACCTCAGAACCAAACCTCAGTTTTCACAGGATGCAACATCTGTTCTAAGGAGGTCAAAGGTGCTGAGTTCACCATTATCTTTCGCTAAGGCTAACAGGGAAGCACCAAGCAATCAGTGGCAAGGTTGAAGAGGAAAGTGGCATGCGGCCAAGGAGGACTCAGAGGACCGGATTGGGACCACAGCTGGTTAGAGTTGGGTCCCAGGCCTGAGATTCTGAACCCGTTCTATGGGAGCACTGGAATTATGGCCGCTTAGTTCGAAAAAAACTAGCACAACTGTTCTTTCCAATTGTGCAGTCGAAATGAAACTCTAGACCTCTTACTGATTAGACATAATTTCAGATCTGATAATCTCTGTATGCCGCTCTTAATTAATGGATTCCAAGTGCATTGGTTCAAAATAATGATGGTGATAGCAATAAGTGATGAGAGCAATGAGAACGATGACAGTAATAGCGATAGCGAGAACACTTGTGTCTAGCATAAGAAGCCTTTGAGAGTATTGTTCATTGAAAAGTTTTGCCTCTTCATGACTCTATGACATTAGTAGATAAGCTGATTGCTTTTGTGGGGAAAGAGAACACCATTACGGATCCCCCCACTTTAATAGAACCCCGTCAAACCCAATTTCAAGAACCTGTGTGCTAAGACACACAAGACAGAAGCCTATTAAATGATGAATCACCCTCGCTATTCTTGGTCTGAGGCAATAGCAGGTCATGGGTGCAAATCTGATACACAGAGGGGTAAAATACCTATTTTGCTGTCAGAGACGTCCACTTCCAGCTGTGCTTTTGAAACTTTTTATTCCAGGGTTGGAACTGGAGCCAAACAAATGTAATGGGGTGGCAAATGGCAAAAGGAGCTAAAGAAATAACGGTTCACATTTTCCCCTGTCATTTGATGCAAGGGGCTGCAAATGTGAATCCCAAACTGGTATCTCAATCGCACAGTCTGTACACAGTCCCATGGTATATTGATGCTGTGTTGAATAATGCAGCCTTGGAGAGCTTTCTTAATTATAGGGCAAACTAACACAAAGGGTCTAGATACCACTTGCCAAGAGAGCCTAGAACAGGCATGAATCAGCTTTCCAAAAACCCACTCTGCATCATCAGGACACTGCCAAGAGCACACAATATGGATGGTGCTGACAGATCTGGTGCACCGAACTGCAAAGCTAAATTTATGGTCCTCATACGTTGAGCAGACCTCCTGGGGTTGCTTTAATGCTGGGAGCAGGTGAGAGGTGCATGGAGGAGAAGGCTATTTATGTCCTATCCACACCCTTGCACACAGATGGACACACATGTGCAACACACACATTCCACACAAAATAAGTAACAACAGCACCACCACCAACAAAAAATGTTTCCATGCTTGACATAATTTCCCTATGGTATTGTGCCACCACTGCAAAGACATCTATAACTCTTTTCCTGCTTGAAACAATCTGGAACATGCCAGTCTCCTTAATGACCGAGGTACCCCTGATGGTGCTTAACATTTAAGAGTGCTGGAGCACCATGCTTGCCCAAACAACCTTTTTCCATTTACCGTACCTCAAAGGCCTTCTAATTTTTCTTCAGAGACAGAAATCCTTTAAGCCCATTGTATCCTTAGGCTACAAATTTACTGAGATTTAGGTTTCCAATAAGAGCGTTGAGATGAATGCCACCTTCTCATTTATGAATCAATTTTTGCCCATCGGCTTTTCAGTGTTATTACTTTTTATTTTATTTTGCACTCAAAGGGCCAAACTTCAGGAATATATATGCTGAAAAGACCACAAGAGGCGAAATTTGAAACCTGGACTGAAGGAATTGTGTGACCCATTTTCACCACAATATCATATATGCAAACGTCTTGTCAAATATCTGTTCTCCTTGTCCGGCATTCCCTTCCTCATCAGTAGCATTGCTGTTTTATCTTCGGCATTCTGCTACAACCACAACAAAAAGTTATTTCTTCACTTTGTCATGTGCATTGTCATTATATTATGTCTGCAACTGCTTTAAAGAGTGTTTTCCTTATCTGTAATTCAAGAAACACAATCTGACTGACACCTCTGTCTAACTTTGGGGGTGGTTCGGTTTTAACAAAGATAACCTGGCAGCTGGGAAAACCTCGCAATAACGTTACAGGTGATGAAATAAAATAACAAAAATAAACATGATTGGCAGGATTGCGAAGATCTATGCTGAGGAAACCACCCTTCATTTAGCAACATTTTCACAAGGAAATCAATACTCATGTGGAGATAACCCTTATCAGTTACAGCTTTGCTACAGAACAGTGTATCGGTGGGTGGGTGGGAAATTATTTCTCACATTAGATCTGAAAGATGCTGCCCCCAAAGCACTAGAAGTTCTAAAATCAAGAACTTCAGAATGCCACATCCCCTTGAACAAACCTTTATGGTTGACTGGCGATGGGTGGAGGGACAAGCCTTTGCATACAAGGTAACATCTTGTGCAAATTCCAGGACTTGAAGCTCCCTGTCAAGGAAGGTTGGGCACATCTTGGTTACCTTAGACCAGCAGAGAAAGGCCTTCGGTGTATGAACTGGTCTAACACTGAAAGGGATTTAAGTGCTTGGGTGCTGCACACTTCTTTTATTGCTCTGGTTTAATCTTATTCTTGATACATTCATTTCATATTTTTATTTTATGATTTGGCTCCTTGGCTGCCATTACTTGGCAAAAGGAAAAAAAAATAGGCAAGTCAGACATTTCTGAGTACCAGTCCCTCCGATAATTCTTGATAACATCACCATGGAGTAGCCCACCAGGCTTGGCTCAGCTTGGCTCAGCCAAACTTTGACTTGGATGCCCATATCTAACATCCACTGGTGTCTCCATTGGTGCTGGGGATCCTATGGATCCTTGGGCAATGTCTGGAGGCCCCAGGATCATTCCCTTCTGCATTTAAAGCATGCATGTTAAATAGATGTGGAATGATACGTAGCCCTACCCAGCCATTTGTTTGCATATATGCATGGAGCTGAGAAGCCCTGGCCGAAGTGCTCCACTGCTCCTGTACCTGCACACCCAACTGCCTGCATATGTGCAGACTAACACCTGAAGCCATGCAAGAATGCTTCCAACAACAGCTGTCAGACATAATCTCCACATTCCTGCTCACAGGTATGTGTAGGATGGAAACATAAGTCACTTGACTGCTGTCGTTCTTTAATGCAAAAGCATCCCATGCCCTCAGACCGTTTTCCGGACCCCTTCTTTTCTCCACCGAATGCGAGTGAGAGTTGGAGCAGCAAATAGCAAAGGAATGAATAAAAATCCTGCGGGCTGCCAAGGCTTGCCTCTGAACACATGTGTTGCATAGTAAATAGGAGGAAAAGCCATTTTCAAAGGTTATCTGCAAGCATGTTAAATAGTTGACTACTCAGCGAAGCGAAAAATAGATCCAGCGGATGAAATAATAAAACTCCAGGGACAACAGATCCACACACTATTTAGCAGAGAATGAGGTTCTGTATAAAAGGAACAGAAGCAACGTTTCCTATGGTACTTATGGAAAATGATTGCATGCAGGCAAAGACTAGTGAAACATTAAACTATTCAGCAACAGCTGTTTAGAGCTTTTCCTTAGAAGATGCACACAGCTGCATTTCAGGACGGTAATGCATCTTTATTTTATTTCTTTCCTGAAGCTGTTTCGATACAGGATTTCAGAGGAAAATATTATGCTCACTTGAAAAATTTATTAAAGTTCCATTGTAAGCAGTTGTTCTGCTTTTTAAAAAAAGTGCACTCTAATGCGATTGAA
This sequence comes from Varanus komodoensis, assembly GCF_004798865.1. NCBI lineage: Eukaryota > Metazoa > Chordata > Lepidosauria > Squamata > Varanidae > Varanus > Varanus komodoensis. The sequence goes on from NW_025335780.1 coordinate 3,201,895, forward strand.
TGGAACCTTACCCGGAATTTGGCTCAAAATCGCTTTGCAGATTTAGAACGCACCGTATAATATCTGGAATGCAGTTGTGCGTGTGTACACAAATATACGCAGAGAGGTGAGCTGCTTAGAATGGTAATTTATTATAGACTCATACATGGCAAATTTACATGTTGCCCGCCTTTGCATCAACAAAGAGGGATATTTAATTTAATCCCTCTTCCATTCCTTGTCTGAAACAAGCAGATAGTAAGTCTTCTCCTACAGTCATGCTCTTAAAGTAATGTCGCTGTCAACTGCCACTGCAGCAAGCCAGAAAATTGCACACTGCCACACATTTCATGCAGCTTTTGACATGCTAATATTTTCATTTCATTTTATGGCCATAAAGCAAACTCCACCCCCCCTTAAAAAAATGGTGCTTGACAAGAACTGGGAAAAATCCTAGAAAATATATTCTCTAAAGGAGAGTTTGCTAATAAATAATCCAGCAGGCATTTGCACTTCTGATATGGCTTCCCCACAACACCCAAAATTTGGAAAATGCATTTCGTGGGCGGAGCCAGGGGTCAGACTAGATGGCCCAGGAGGCCCCTTCTGACTCGCTCTGTTTCTATGTGTGGCTATATAAGACCGGCTTTTAAAACAGGCATGCGAGGGCACAAGCTTCCTCCAGTTGGAGTGGTCACTGGCAAGTCCAACCTGCTATCAGCCATCATAAATGGAAGGGTGTTTTCACACATTACTGAAACTAATGGGGTTCTTTAACACACCACTGCTATGACTCCTAGACAGCATCTGAGGGTCCACAGGATAATTCAGTTCCCAAATGTGTAACTGGACAGGGTCTGGATGCCATTTGCAGAAGGTACTGCACGTCTTGGCTGCTCTCTGACATTGATAAAGCAACCTTGGAAAGGAGGCAAAAAGAGGTTGGATAAATGTAATTCAGAAAACTCCTTTCTCTTTCTTCACATTAATCCACCTATACGGCAGTGTGGGGGAGTCCGTCTAGCAAAATATACAGGTTTGAGGGTTCGTAGGCATTGCTAAAGGATCGATCCCTTGAAGAACAAATCCCAGCCAATACAGACTTATTTGTGAGTACAATGAATGATACAATTGCTACAACAGGACACCTGTCCCTAGTTGCTGTTTACAGCTCACATTTTTCAAACATTTGTATTTTTCAAATATTCATGCAAACGTTTGAGGTTTACCTTAAATACTACTATTGCTGCTACTACTACTTTTCCGCCTACTTCTATTATTACTCTCTTGGTTGTACAAGAATTTATTCCATGTCCTAGTGAAAGCAACAAGGGCAGGGAAGTCTAACATTGAACTCTTAACTGAACAATGCTTTTCATATTCTGAATTATAGCACAGATGCCCAACTTCTATATGCTTTGGGGCCATTTTGGACTCCAAACAGTGACCCAATGCTGGGAAGTGTATCTTGCTACTCAAAAGCTGACTGACCCATTACTTAATCTGAACTTTTCTCTGCAATAAGAGAGTCACTATTATGAGGTACATCATAATAAAAATGCAGGATGGTATGCACAAAATTCAAAATAGATATGAAGCATAAAAGTGTGGGACATACATGCATGAATGCATGCATGTACATATTTTCAGAGTATGGCAGGGGGATATTGTTTGGTTAAAGAATGGCACTGTTATCATGCTTTTTGCCAATCAAAATTTTCTGCAGGACACCTGAACTGGATGGAGTATTTCAGGGCTTCAAATATGACTTATATGAAACAAGCATTAGAAAATGCAAATAATTTTGTAAAGCTATCAGAAGTTATAGAAAGATAACATTTCCAGTGGTCAGTAGACACAAGTTAGTGAAACACTGCAGGTTTGGACAGGAGAGCACTTAGGAAGCCCACACGCTGCCCCGAGCAGAATATAAAGGAAATCAACCAACCAACCCCTCTATGGCGAGCTGGCTTAAGATTGCGTCCATGACATTCTAGTAACCCCATTGTAGTGTTCAGCATTGATTAAACTCATTGGGGCTTATACAAATGTTGTTTTTAAGATGCCCTTATGTTTCTTTGTTTGCATTTTTGGCAGATTATTATAGCAGTGAAAACAAAGGCTGTGGTTCCATATCAATTATTCCTTACACAGAGATAAAGGCACAGAGAGAGAGAGAGAGGGAGAGAGAGAGCAGACACCTCTGTCAGCAGCCCTCGGTGTCAAGGTTAACAACTCTCCTAATTCATCAACTGAACTGAATTCCTCAAGTTTTACTGAATGCAATTTCACACAGCAGCCTTTGAACCAGATCCCACGTGTACTTCAGCCTCTGGCTAAGCGGTAATAGCTGCTGGTTCTGGGAGTTGCTCCTGGCAGGCTGGGAGACCTCCTTCCACAAAGTCTCCATTCTTGAAAGCAATTGCTTTCCTTGGGCAGCAGTTAGAGGGCATGAAGGAAAGTCTAGCTGAGCAAGGAGTAGCAACTGAGACAGAAGCAGCACAGAGGCTAGAACAGGGTAGCATTTCAGAACTGTAGGAGTGGGAGATGCCGTGGATAGCGTTTCGTCAGTAGAAGGGGGCGAAACCAGAATGGAAGGGTGCTGCCACCAGCAATGTGGACTTAGTCCTTCAGAACCGCCTCCTTCGCCAGCCAGGGTTGTGTTAGATCCTTCCTTGGCACTGGCTAAGGGGATTTTGAACCCTTTTAAGGACAGCTGTTCCCTTCAAGTTCATATGGTTGGGAGAAAGATTCATGGACATGTTTGAGCCTTAAATAAAATAACTTTGTGACTTTCAGGCTGCACTACAAGTTTTCAGTGGAAAAGCAAGAATTGCCCAGACAGCTGCTAAGTTCCTTAGAGAAGTTTGCTCGTTTCCTTTTTCCAGGTTAACCCATTCATTCCTTCTCCAGCTTTCACACTTGAAAATACCACCCCACCATTTCATCTTCTAATCAGAGCACGCTAGCTTTCTGCCCTCAAAAGCGAAATCACTTGTAAGAACTTTAGCAACAATGTCTACATGCGCAGAAGTAGCCCCACTGCCTGCAGAAAACATTACCTGGTGCCTAAGAGTGCGAGTGCACCCTGCCTTCCTCTGCAGGGGAGAACAGGTCTCTACCCACCTCTGTGTGACACCCCCTCGTGTACCGAGGTCACCTTCTCTTCAAATCTCATGTCACCAACATCTTTTTGTGAGATACTAGCCAAGGCCTCTGCATGGGAAAAGATGCTGCACTTCAGAACTGGGATAGGGAAACTTCTGGATCCAATGGATTCAGGAAAGAAATTTGGGGGTTCTATGGCAGCACTTTTCATGCTGGAAATGAATACAGCCACATGCCAAGGTCATGCTCAATTCATTGCCAGCATATGTCTCCCCAAAGTGATTGCCCAGGTCCCATTCACACATGCACACACACTCCTTCAGGCGCCGATTTTCACAAAGAAACACACATCCCACTACAGAAATGCAGTGCAAAGCAGTTAGGCTTGGAAAAACTTCAACAGCAGTTACCGTGGTAGAGAGGTCACTGCATTCAGAGAGGGAAGCGTGAGTCCTTCCCCTTCCCAGCACTCCACCACCGACACCCATACCAAATGTCCACACACAGCAATTTCGATCTTAAGAAGCACCAGCCAGGGCTTTGGTGTGCGTGAAGGTGGAATGGAAACCCATTCTGCTGTTTGGCGTCAGTCTTGCTTCTTGTGAAGAAGATCTCTGTCTTGCAGGAATGAAGTTCTGTTGGCTTGGCCTCCACCCAGTTTCGGCATTGGCCCCATCCATTGTTACCTTTGGCTCTGTCCACAGGGACTCTAGTCCCCCAAATGTTTTTTCCCCCCTCCATTGGTCAATGACACTTTATAGGGGTAAAAAAGTTCACCCACAGAATAATCATATTTCATGGTGACCTCACTGTTGAAATGAGATATTGCATGGCACTATCCATTTCATCATTCCTGGTTTCTTTGACAATAGCAATAGCTGAATTCCATTCATAAAACATACACTGTTGCCCTGAACACACGACCGAAGTTCATTCCAAAGTGTCTCTCCTGGTCCCTTTGCAAATAGCTGCATGGTGTGTACTTCAGACCCAGAACACTGTCCTTCATGCATGCGGCGACATTCACCTTGCTATTCGAACAGTCAAAGGAAATGCCGCATTGTCCTGTACTTCACGTTCTGCCCCTCTGGTTCAAAAGAAGTGCAAAGTCTGAGCTGGTTTTTGAACTTGAAATGTAGGTGCATGGTCTGTCCATGTACGCCAAGCACCACTCCGACAACTCAGTCCTTAATGGAGCTGCTCCGTTAAGAGCAAATGTATTTACAAACACAAGGCTAGATGGGTGGGTCAAATCAGGGACTGCACTTGAGTCAGCCAACACGCTATTTTTCTTTCCCAAAAGGAGGCAGCAAAAGTTCTAAGAGGTGGTATTTGAAGGACAGTGGGGGAAAATGCGGCACACAGAGTGTAAGGAACGGAGTTTGAGGCCAGAAATGGAAGGATCACTGAAATTTCAACTGCAATTTATTTTTTATTTATCAATTTATATCCTGCCTTTTTCCTACAAAGGGCTCAAGGCAGCTTACATCTCCTCCTCCATCTTATCCCCACAACAACTGCCCTGTGAGGCAGGTTGGGCTGAGAGTCTGTGACTGGCCCAAAGTCACCCAGTTGGCTCCATGGCTGAGCGGGGACTCGAACCCAGGTCGTCTGAGTCCCAGTCCCATGCTCTTAACCACTACACCACACTGGCTCTCACAATCTAAAACCTATTTTGTTGGCACCCTGTTCAAATTAAGCATTTGGTCAAATCAGAGCAAACGGAAATTAAGACTGCTTTTTCTACCCACTGCCCATCGCTCCCATGGGAACAACATCTGCACATCCGTGGTTAGGGATCACAAGAGCTTGTTTGCCCAGTTTTGCAAGTGTTCCAATGAATCGTCAGAGATGGAAGATACAATCTGATAATTTCTACCACTGGTTCCATCTGAAAAGGAGCAGGAACTTTGAAAATATCCATTAAGGTGGTGCAGGTTGACAAGGGGGATCACAGACCCCCAAAATCAGCAAAGATCATGGACCAGTGTGCAAGATGTTGCATTTTGCCTTAATAAACACATTTAATTTATTTATGCAAGTTATTGTGGGTCCAGCTGCTTGCCCTTCAGCCAAAGAGTAAATAAAACATAATAACGGTAAGGTACTTTGGCAGTTACAGTATCCCTTATTATTTATTGAAGACTTTCATTACTTAGCTAAGTTGGTTTTCCATATAGGAAAATGTCTCTTAAACATAAAAGAACTGCTTTAACAAAACACCACACGCAGATGCAAAACTGAGGTACATAATACACTGCACTTGCCCATCTGAAGATCTGCATGCACAAATAGGCCAACAATCTTTCCTGACATACTTCAATAATGTATTTGTTAGATGATCCTTTTCTGCCTGTCTATAAGTCTCTTGCAAATAGTTCAGAATACGATTCTTTTTGGTATCGGAAGGGCTGTGCTTGCAAATGTAGACCTTCCTCCTTAGAAGAAGACCATAAACTCCTTCACCTTAGGTCTACAAGTCTGTTCTGAAGAACCCCTGCTTCCCCATGGTACTTCTCCATTGACAGTGAAGGAAAGGCCAGGATCTCTTTAATGTTCCCACCCCAAGAGAATCTGGGAGCAGAGCAAATAAGACCAGCTCGGTCACAGCCTCAGTGCTTCTCAGGGACTCTTGGTTTGGCAGTAGTTGGACTGTGCTAGTAACTGCTGAACCACACACCCTAAAGACCTGAGAATTCACATGTTCAGAAATTCACACATGCATAGAATATGGTCCAGAAAACAAATTCCAGTTCAAAATTGTGGCACTTCAGCAATGCATGCCACAAAATCAATAAAAATAATTGCATTTAACAGCATGCAGATAGTTGATAAATGTTCAAGAAATACACAGATATGCTAAAATGCCTACTAATCTGTTTTGGTCATGGCCAATGAATGCATGTATACAAAACATGCACAAAATATATGTATAATTCTTTCTTTTGGGGCAGGGGGGCTTGCACAAAGCTAGGAGGAAATGAGTCTACCAGTGCAAAACAGCCTGAATGAGACACGGCTTGACTGATATGTCCATCCCAGCAAAAACATGGTCCCTTGGCTTTGCTTACACTGCTTATGCAGCTAGACTCACACAGAGAGAAATTGTGTGCTTGCTTTTATTTTTAGTGAAAGTCAATCATTGGCATATTGTGGAAACTGATTCCATCAATGCACTGGGGATGAAAGAAGAGAGCTGAAATAGATTAGAGCGATTGTATGAGAAAGGGAGAAAGTTGGATGGAGGAAATCTCCTGTAAGCAAGACTTTGGGGAAATGAGCAAGGTGAGGGATATTTACTGAATTATGCTCCGCTTGTGGTTCCACGCAGTTCAGCCTTTCCACATTCACTTTGGGAAGCTACTTTCAGAATTACAAGTTACAAGTGTTAACTTTCTACTGGGTGATAATGACTAGAAAGGGTTGGGCCCCCTGCTTAGCATCCAACTAGTATGACAAAAACATGAAATTGTAGGTGCGAAAATGGAAAGTAGTGACTATCATTTAAAGGGATTTAGGGTGTAAAACTTGCCTGGGACTTAAAGGGACTTTCTTCTGATTTGCACTATTAGTGTCAGACTATGGATACTACTGAGGTTGCATTTGACACACTTTTGTACTCCTTTCCTTGCCCATTCCATGCATACAACTTCTTCCTTCTTTTTTAAAAATATATTTCCACCAGGTATACTTTCAACAAGAGGTCAAATTGTAAACAGTGGGCTTTGGGTGGATGACTTAGCTGAGTTTATCTATTCAGACCATATAATATTTATCTAACCGTTTCCTATCATCTAGGATTGAAAGCATGGTGAAAATTAATATTCCATCCATTTTAGGGACTTCTATTTCCTTCTCCTTTAGTGACAGAGGGAGTCCAAACTCCATTGTTTCATCCTGACCCACTTCAGTGATTGAATTTATTTGTTTATTTTGTGCACTGGGCACTGAGGCATTCACCAAAATCAGTGACTCTGTTTCTGCTCGGTATGGTCAGGCAAAATTTTAACTGCTGTCCCTACATTTCCATCCCTGGTCTCCCCAGTTGCCAGAAGCATCTTCCCTTGCTTAATTGTTCAGTCTGCTGCAGGAGACAGGACGTGCTTGCAGGTTCCTGACAAGCAATCCCCAGTGTGACTGGGGATCACCGTTAAGGTCAGCCATTCCAAATTTGTGATAAAGCATCACCGGAAGACAGAGCTGTGACCTGCATTTGCCCACTGATAGTCTGGACAGTGGACTGAGAAAAGCCAGTGAGTCATCCGGTCCTTGGTGAGTGAGTATCTTCCACACATTTCTTTCGGTGGTCCTGTCCTGAAGAAATTCCATAGGCCTATGCTGGAAGTGTGCAACGTTCAGATATTTTCCTTTTAATTAGTCTTTTCAACAAGTATTTTCACCTCAGCTTCAAACCCAAGCTTATGCCATGCTGAGCAGGCATTGTTTAAAGGGCTGTTGAACAGCTATGGGTTTTTCCTTCATGTTTGCTCTAGAATCAACCCAGGGCCCCTGATGCTGATGGTGAAGAACTTTTGTATGGGAATGTTTTTAAGCTGTAGTAAATTAAACCCCCCCTCACTCTCTCTCTCTCTCTCTCTCACACACACAGTGACCAACAAACATTTAAATGTTTGTTCTATTTCTCATGATACGCATGTTCTACTCCTCATCAAACTCTGAACCTGAGTTGGTTTGTACTGTCAAAATATAAAAGAATGATGGATAAAACTGAAGAACCAAAGGTTATTATATACTAATTAGAACAATTTTATAAAAATGCTTCACTTTCTGTTGAATTGCTCTTGTTTACCTATTTTTAAGCAACACCCAAACAACTGCCAATACAGTAGCACTTCCAAGTAAAACTTTTAATTCCATAAGTCAACCTTCAAATGACTTTAAAATTGCTGGTAATACTGAAACCCGACCAGCAACTACACGTTTTTATTGAAAGTCTGCTGCTCTGATCCATTAGTTAATGACTAAGCTGTACTTGTGAGATCACATTCACGCTCCCAACAACTGGAAAGTGGCTGGGTTTCAAGGGCTTTGCAGTCAGTAACGATCAAGCCAGCCTCCTTTTGTTCTGTGTTTGCAAAACCAATATGCTTAAAAAACAACACTTGAATTTTATTGGCTGCTCTATTGAAAATGCAAGCCTTATCTTCTTTGTCACAGCAAATTCATTTTCTCTCACTGAAGTGGATTCTGCATATCACGCTCAATGCCCCTTCCCAAAACAAGGCTTTAACTTAGGTGGCACTGCTAACTTAAGAATTTGTTCAAGATAAAAATCAATTAAGAATGCACCAACAGCAGATTACCACCCCAGCTTCAGTGGTAGAAACAATTATTACTCAGTTAAAGCTTAAATCTCAGAACTAGTCAATTATTTCAAGTCACTGCAGGGATGACAACATCCTGCTGCTAAGTGCCCCTTGGGAGGAAAAAAAGAGAAGAATAAGAAAGAATTATACCAAAGGAAGACAGTAATAGAGAAGTACAAGAGATGTTACCCAGCTGACTCTCCCAAACTTTGCTGTAGCTAAGCTGAAGTATGTGTGGCTGAAAGAAACACTCGTTTGTATCTTGTTTACCTCCGTCTATGCCCTGTAAACCATAGAGATGCCACTTCTCATTGTGTGCTTTAAAGCTCCAGGAATTTTGATAGTGCAACATAAACAAACAATCCCATCTCTCTGGAACTTCCTGGGATTCCTTGGCATGACTCCATTCTGTTCTGCTCAGTGTTTCCCGGCCCATCCACAGAGATGGCCCAAAACATGTTGATGCCAGCGAGCAAGCCCATCGGGTAGGAAGCATGCACTCGGTGGGCACTGCTTGCCATCATGCTTTTACTCACACTTACCCACAAAACTTCTCTTTCATCGCTTTCGCACCATCATACTTGCCTCAAAGTCCTAAATAAAAATGGCTGTGTCCTTCAGCACATGCGAAGATTCAAAAACAACTCTATCCAGTCATTTGATTCTCCTGCTGCCAAGTATTTTACTCTGCCCTGTTATTAGGGTCTGCCCACCCCCGTTATGTTCCCCCATGGGACAGGGGAAAGGTAGGGATGGGTGGAACTGTATGGATATTGAGCATTACAATCGGCAGGGGCCTGAGTCAGCGTGTTATGCAGATGGGGCTTGAAAAGGAAGAAGTGAAAGGAAAATGGAGTCCCTTGGTCAGAGCAGCAGCCATGAACATTTATATTTTCTTGCTTGATCATGACTTCCTGTATGCTCTGGGTTCAGGTGGCATTATAAGCCAGGGAGTCTACAATGAACCTCAGCTTAGCTTATCAGCCACCCCAGGGTGGCTGATGAACTACCCCAAGGGAAACAGGGGGTTCATATGGCATGCTAAGTCACCCTTCCTGCAACTTGGTGCGTCAAGCAAACTCTCCTCCTCTCTCAGGCCAAACTACACATTACATAAATCATACTGCCTGGTGCTGCAGGGTGTCCTACTTTTTTGCTTTTGTGCATAAACGCGCAGTTTAGATTGGAACCACGATGCACCAAGAACAGAAGGCTAAACTCTTCCATCGACCACCCAGGGCCTGCAGTGGCCTTCCCCACCCTGATAGTCCTGCTTTGGGTGACTACTCCCAAGATTCCTGACTATTGGCCACGGCAGTTGGATCCCAAACCACTGGAGGAATATTTGGGTTTGAGGAGCTCTGCTGTAAAGAAGGGGAGTTCCATTCATTACCAGTGCACCTCAGTGGTCTCATTCATTTCGATTTAGTTGATGGGGAGAATTTCTGGGAAGACAGAGCCCAAGTTCTTTGTCCAAGAGCACAGAGTCAATTACATTTCAAGAGCAAACAAATGACCTTAAGCCTTTCCCCCTGCACAAAAATCTTAAGGGATGCTATCAAATGTTAACACCACCATGAAGGCCCCTGATAAAACAGGATTTTGATTTCAAATAAGAAAATTACTTGCAACTGGGAAGCGAGTGCTACTTTAGTACTTAGTTTGTTCTATAACCCTTGCATTGGGCGGATCACACATATATCTAGCCGTAAATAGAAGTATATGCCAGTCTATTTAAAAAATACTGCAGCATTGCTGATATTTTTATGATTAAAAATACCTACTTACAGGAGGAGCTCTTTTATAATAGCTGACAAATCACTTACAAGGGTGTTATGGAAATGACAGGCCACCTAGTACTTGGGTAAAACAAACTTCCCACAACATTGCTCAGTAAATCAGGCAGATTCTAATACTTTGCATATGATGCACCGTAAATTCCACTTTGCACCCACTAGTCTCGGTTGTTTGTAGCAAGTTATCATGCGCCTGTTGTAGCAATCATTCCATCTGGGTACATATCTAAAGCAGATTGAGTGAGATATGGGAAGTTGTGTTTCTCTTTTGCTGCAAAATTATCAACAAGCCTTTTTCAAGTACAATAATTCAGATGGGTTCTTAGTTTTCATGTAATTCTCGTTAAGGGTTTTCCCACATTTTCAAAATAGGAAGTTTATCACCTTGGGCAAGTTTTGTCTTTCACCAGATGTACTAAAGCAGAGACATGCAATTTCCAACAATCACATGCACTTCTCACTGTGCACACCTCAAATTTATTTGGCTGCAAGTGAGACGGCATGGTGTCATGAGCAGGGAGTTCAGAGATTCATAGAATCATAGAATAGTATAGTGGGAACGGGTCATGAAGGCCATGGAGTCCAACCTGCTACTGTTGTGGGACACCACATTACACCATCCCACTCAGCTGGCTGTCTAGTTTATTTTGGAATGTCTCTAGTGTGGGAGAGCCCACCACCTCTCCAGGCAGCTGATCCACTGCCGTATTGCTCTGACAGTGAGGAAGCTTTTCCTGATGTCCATCCCGAATCTGGGTTGTTGCAACTTGAATGGATTATTCCGTGCCCTACACTCTGGCATCAGCAAGAAGAGATCTTGACCTTCCTCTTTGTGACAGCCCTTGAGGGACTTATAGAGGGATCTCATGTGCCTGCTCAGTCTTCTCTTTTCAAGGTTAAACATGCCCATTTCTCTCAGTCTCTCCTCATAGGGCAGTGTTTCCAAACCCTGAATCATTTTTGTTGCTCTCTGGATCCTTTCTAGTTTTTCTGCATCTTTCTTAAACCTTGGTGCCCAGAACTGGACACAGTATTCCAGGTGAGGTCTGAGAAGTGAGGACTGTAGAGGATTCCTGCCCTGCCAAGCAGACCCTCTGATATATAGGGTCCAGTCACTATTTCTCAGCCTGTGCATTGTTCTACAGTTGATGGAGCAAAAAGCAAACCAATCAGGAACAAACAAGACTGCCACGTTCTTTCTCATTTTGCAAGATGGGAAGGAAAGTTGCTGGCTTTTTCAGCTGTGTAGTGAACAAAGGTAAGAGTGATGTCTTTAATTATACCCACTTTTGAATCTGGCCATGCCCGCTGCTGGAAGAAAGATCCAAAGGAAGGTTTCAGTTGAGGGCAAATGTTCTTCGCTCCTGATCTGTAACACTGACCTCCATCATCCACAGAAATACCTGAGCAGTGACTGGATACTCATAATCATCTGATAACTAGTTGGACTGGACGCAAATTATATTATCTTTGAAATAATAGGCCTTTCAAAGTTAGGCCTTTATGCACTGAAAAACAGATATAAGCACTCAGAGTATATGCAACAGATTAAGCAAGACCTATGCCACCATTACCCAGTTGCTTCAAGTTGCCATTTACCATGCAGTTAAGAATATATACCCGAGTGACATGCTGCTTAAAAATTATTTGTGTGTGTGTGCGCGCGTGTGTGAATGCATGCATATATAGATAGCCATCCTCAACAAGTATTGTATATTTGCTTTTTTACAATTATAAGATGAGGTCTTTGAATTTTCTGTGACTTTCCTCTTATACCAAAAGCACACAGCTTTCCTAATATAACTGAAATAACATCCCTGAAAAACTAGAAGCTAAATGTTCATGTTGGACAACACCTGCTGGGGATGGATAAAACATTTACTATGTTAAGGTTTTTTCTGGATTTACCTGATTCATACCTTCGGGAACCAAGGAGAGAAGCAAATGCAATTTGCTATCAGACACCCACACATTTCTGAGCTTGTGATGCATTCCACGAAAGAAAAAACAACGGGTTCATTGGTCAACAAGTGAATGGATACAAGAATGTATATGTGTGACAAAATCCACATGAAAACACACATCATTTCTGTGCCAAAAAAAATCTCAAGAAAAAGCTAGATCGATGTGCATAGAGCAAGGCTGGTGGAGGGAAGAGATTCAATGACATTGAGCTTCAGTGATCTGCCCAGCCTAACTCTTCTTTGACTGTAGCAGTTTTACCAGAGAGAAGATGGTTGGTTTGAGCTGACGTGCTTTCCCCATAGAACATAGAAACTGAGCGAGACAGAAGGGGTCTCCTGAGCCATCTAGTCTGACCTCCAGCTGGCTCCGCTCATGCCCTGCCTACCATGTGCATCTCCAGCCGATCTTTGAACACCCACACTGATGGGGCCTCAACCACCTCTTGTGGAAGCCCATTCCACACCCTCGGGGTCCTGACTGTCAGGAAGTACTTCCTGGCATCTAAATGGAACCTTGGTTCCCTGACCTTGGCTCCCTTGGAGCGTGTCCTGCCTTCCTCTGCAGGGGAGAACAGGCCTCTACCCACCTCCGTGTGACATCCCTTTGCATACCTGTACTTTGCCAACATATCCCCTCTGAGTCTCCTCTTCTCCAGGCTGAAAAGGCCCAATTCCCTCAGTCTTGCCTCACAGGGCTTTCCCCATGTTGCATACTGTACAACAATTTTGGTTGTCTAGCCCACTTTATTTCAGCAGATTCAGCAAAAGTGTCTTCTTTAAAAAAATAAATATACCAGTTTACAAACAGAGATCCAAGTCATTGTGCATTAGGTGGAAATTAGATTGGCATGCCGGCACACTGTCCTGCAGATTCACATACATGCCAGTGTGATGTAGTGGTTAAGAGCACGGGACTGGGACTCAGGCGACCCGGGTTCGAGTACCTGCTCAGCCATGGAACCGACTGGGTGACTTTGGGCCAGTCACAGACTCTCAGCCCAGCCTACCTCACAGGGTTGTTGTTGTGGGGATAAGGTGGAGGAGGAGAATGATGTAAGCTGCCTTGAGCCCTTTGTAGGAAAAAGGCAGGATATAAATCAGAAAATAGACAGATAGATAGATAGACAGATAGATAATTTTGATAAAGAGGAGAGCCAGAGTGGTGTGGTGGTTAAGAGCGCGGGACTGGGACTCAGGCAATCTGGGTTCTAGTTCCTGCTCAGCCATGGAGCCAACTGGGTGACTTTGGGCCAGTCACAGACTCTCAGCCCAGCCTACCTCACAGGGTTGTTGTTGTGGGGATAAGGTGGAGGAGGAGAATGATGTAAGCTGCCTTGAGCCCTTTGTAGGAAAAAGGCAGGCTATAAATCAGAAAATAGATAGATAGACAGACAGACAGACAGACAGATAATTTTGATAAAGAGGAGAGCCGGTGTGGTGCAGTGGTGAAGCGCATGGGACTGGGACTCAGGCGATCTGGGTTCTAGTTTCTGCTCAGCCATGGAGCCGGCTGGGTGACTTTGGGCCAGTGACAGACTCTCAGCCCAGCCTACCTCACAGGGCTGTTGTTGTGGGGATAAGGCGGAGGAGGAGAATGATGTAAGCTGCCTTGAGCCCTTTGTAGGAAAAAGGCAGGATATAAATTGATAAATAAATACATACATGTGGATAAAATAAATGCACTGTAAACCACCCAGAGAAGCTCACAGCGATGGGCTGCGGCATACAAATGCAGATAATAAATAATACATGAATAATAAGATCAAAGTTCTTCTATGACTGACTGACTGACTGGCAAAACAGCTTGTCCCTCTCATTGCTACTTTTGTTGGTCTTGTTTGCAGATCAGAAAATAATATTCTCAAATAAGTATGAAGGATAAAGTTGCTCAGACATGCTTAATTCCATATCTTTAAAAGCAATATGTGAGCAAAAACTCAGTTATCCTTTAAACTTCACCTCTATGCATATGAAAATGCTTAGTAGGGGAAGATGAACGCAAAATGCATATATTAAGGAAATACAATAGAAATCTACTGCGTTAGTAAAAGTTCTTGTAAAGATTGGTATTTTCAGCAAAATTATATAAACACACATGGAGAAATGTCCACAGAAACACAGCTATACCAACCTCCCTCCAAATTGTGCAAACTATTTAAATTCAAATGGAATGGAACTAAGGGGTAGAGACATTTTCACAGTTTGCAACAAACTGGATTTAGGACTGGAAAAATGTTTGTTTTTCCATAAGGGAGCGCAAAATGAATCATCATGTTATATATATTTCCAACATATATCGACATCGGTATCCTTCAATGTGTTCTTATCATCTCCCAGTCTGAGAAGAAAATCCTCAAAATTAAAGGAACATTCTCCTTACTTTATCTTCTTTGTCATTTTCGCCTTAGTCTCTAAGTGTTTACCTGACAAAATTTGTGGGAATGCAATATATATCTGAGCCAGTGGGGTCAAAAAAGATCTAACATGCGCTGCTGTCTAAAGCGGCAACTAGACACATTTAGTTGTGACATAAAAGGGAGAATTGATGTGGTGTATTCTCCCTTGGTGTAAGTCTCCGAGATTGAATTTCTGTCAAAACTAAAATGTTCAGGCTCAACACAAAGTTATGTAGGTATAAAAGGATTAGCAAGTAAGAATCTATGGTCTGTATTAGAGTTCAGACTAAGTCACTGCGAAATGAATGAAAATTGCCCGGCAAAGCAAAAGTACCTAACAGAAGCCCTACTGACTGACACAGGAACTTACGTTCCTGTGGAACATCATACGGAAGACTGGATTGCAAGATCAGAATTGGCTCATGACCGTTGCAGCGCTATTCATTAGCTATGTTAATGAAGTCATAGCACAGGTTTACAGACCCATTATCTGGGCATGTGAATGCTTCTGGGTGTGTTAAGTCTTTTGAGACTGGTTTTTGGTAGGAAGAAATGGGTGCCCTATTTAAAACAGTGACAGCAATGTATAAATCTACAACTTTGGGCAGTATTGTGTAAGGAAACTCTGCAGTGTAGAGTTGACTGCAGAAATATTGTCATTTATTAATGCCTAGAGGGATTTATTTGTGAGTATGTAGGTTTAGGAAAACCTACCAATATGTACCTCCAGCAAAAATATGCTATTCCAAAAAAGCATTGCTGTAGCTCAAAATTCATCCATGCAAAACTTGCATTTTTAGCTGCTATAAAAAGTGGCTTAGTCTGGTGAAAAATACTAGTCCAGGCTCTTTGGAACCTTAAAGCCTGATAAAGCACAATCATTTCTGCCTCCACTGCTAAAGATTCCACTGTTCCATAGCTAGACTTCAGATGTTTTGGATTTCAACTCCATCTCCATTACAGGCCATTGGTTAGTAATGCTGAGACTTGCAATCCAGAACATCTGAAGAGTACCAGGTTAGAGAAGACTTCTCTACGGAGTAACTTCTCTGCTCAATGTCTCCAAGATGAAGCAATTCATTCTGGTCAATTCATGGTAAAGTGTCAATGTTCAGAAAAGGGAAGTGAAATGAAATATACAATATAATATGATGAAGACAGCTGTATTGCGTTTGTGCATTTGGAATTGTGTCTCTTACTCCCAGGGCTGTTGTTATTTGGAATGGAGAATTAAAACCAAGTTTCATCAGAGTTCATGATGCTCCTTGAATATAACTCAATAGTTCTATTCAAATCTCAGAATTTTCTATGACTCTGTGTGGGCTTCTAAATGTCATGGAATGTGATGCTAAGCAACAAAGTGAACAAGAAAAAGTGTGTGGGCATATTGCAATGATGCATGCCACACACGAAAATTACAACCATAAACTGATGTTAATTTCCTGCCACCCTGTTCCTGAAAATCCCTGCAGATACCTTTGCTGGGAACTAATTATGGTTGCCTAGGACAACATATGAGGTATGTCTTTGTGTCTCCAGCTTCAGAAGTTCATTCCAAAGAAATAAACTTATCTGAACAATACATGGAGCCAAATAGGGATGGTCAAGGAAAGACAGATGGAGCACAGAATGTTTATTTATGCATTTATTTTATTTTAATTGTTTTGCTTATTTTACTTATCTTCTAATAGTTTTAGCCCTCAGTGGTCTGGACGTAGACCGAATCAATTGCTAAGTAAACCATAATCATTCATTTGGATGTCTATACTACTTAATAGCCAAAGCCCTCTGGGTAGTTTATGACATATTAAAATAGGGTGCAGGGTAGGTGGGAATAATCATCAGTTGAGCCACATGGTTCTCTCCACTGAGTTCATTCCGGGCTGGTAGCAGAGACAAGGTTCTGGTAACTGGTCTTCGATTACTTTTACAGAAAGAAGTGTATACACATTTCCCCCCACTGCTCCACCATATCTTGTCAACATGCAACATGGATAACACCACTTCTCACTTAGAGCAAGATCTGTAAACTGGGCCCAGAGGATCTACTAGTCTCACAGCTGTCACCACAAGAGAAGCATCCATGAGGCCATGCATGGAGCTTGTCCTTCTGCTTTCTGTGACGTAACAACTGCTCTAACAAAAGTCATCTGAGCCATCCATAAAATGAAAGGGTCTGGGCATGGCAAGCAAGGCTGAACTGCCAGTAGCCCCTGGACCTGGTGACAGTGATGTTCTAACTCAAAGTTATTTGCATGTACGGATTATTTTCCCCCACTGGGCCTATGTCGTGAGACCAATGGTAATATGGAACATTCTTGAACTTTAATCATAATTAAACCATCACCACAGAGATATTTCTACTTATTCCTGGAAATTATATTTATCATTTAACTCCCCAGACATCCTTTCATTAAAACACCACAGCATTAGGTTTATTAAAATGTGGAGTTTTTATCAGCTGTACTTACCTGAATAGTGTGTAATGGACTGGAGTAGGGTGGGGTAGGTATGTGGACTGGAGAGGGCAATTTTAAATGTTCTTTTGGCCCCACTTCCAAGAACAAACTTTGTTTGCAGTGGAGCCTGTAAAGCCCTCGAGAATTCAAAAGTTATTCCTTAATGTTATGCCTGGTTTTCAAGTCTATGTACGAATCTTGTCGTTACAGAGGGAAGGGGATTGTGTTTTGGACAAGCACTGATGGTCCAGAAAGTCCACAGTGGGAATCAGACGAATGATTCCTTAGCTTCCTATCCAAATATTGATGGGAAGAAATGGGGTTTTGCTCCACTTCTGTGGCTCTTACGTCATCAGCATTATGACACATACTTATCTGCTATGGATAGCAGGCACTCCCCCTGAAGCAGTTGCTGTACTCCCTCAACTATTCCTCTTTCTCTCTTTGAAGGAGAATGAATCACGTCTGCTGCTCGCAGCTATCAGCATATTTCATCAGACGGGCTCATCAATGTTCCTATTTTCCTAGGTGTACTCTAGAAGGCAAGTTCTTCCCACGCCCCAGTGTACTGCACGCTTAGCTGAATTGGGTGTACACAGAGTATGTTTGGAAGCTTAATAGCATTGACAGACAGCTGCCATATATTGCAATCAATAATGAATAGATTAATAAATTAATAAATAAAACTGTAGGTCTGCTCAGCCACCACCCAGCATATGGACTGCCTTAATTTGTACATGAAGATTCCTGCCAAAGGATGTCATTTAAAAAGAATAATTCCCATGCAAAAACTAACACTACCAGGCTGGGCTCTTCTCACCAGGTAAGGTGAGAATTTCATTTCAGTTTGCTTTTGACAGAACTTGGCAAATAGCATAAAGTTGTCCTTAGTCAGAACAAAAGCAACTTGAGACTTAAAAGGAAATCCGATTTTCCTTAGAAGAAGCCAAAGCTGCCAGATTTGTGCTTAGGTCTCAGTAGTCAAGGCTGGAATCCCTGTGCATTTGCCCATATTAGTGCTGAATCGGTGCTCCCATCTCTCTCTTTCTCTCTTTTCCTGGCAGTCTTTACCATCCTTAACTTACGTACATCTGAAAGGATTCTTTCCATTCAAGGATTCTATTGAGCACAGGAAATTGAGCACAGGAAAAATGCTGAAAATTTTATTTCTGTTAGCCTTTCATATGGATTTAGCAAAATTGACAGAGTTCATATCCAGGAAAGAAAGACTTGAAATTTTAAACCCTGAAATGCGCAGAAAACTAAACTGATAGATTCATCCAGCACTAGCTAGAACTGCATGGTTGGTATCCCATTTACCATTTTGGAATCATGAAATTCAGCACTACACACATTCGCTTTAATATGTGGAAAACCACTGCACACTTTACAACTTCTCATACTCACTGGGTAGATCTGGAGGTGGGAAAATTGTAGCCAGTGAATAAAGTGAGATGAGTAATTTCTGTCTACCCACCAAACTTAGCTTCCACCTATAGAGAAATTCCTCTGAACCAAGCAGTCATCACTTGTTCCATACTACAACTATTTAATTTGAAAGAACATTTAAGATGATGGCATAGAAATTTGTAGCCCTACATTTATCCTTACTATTGTTGCCCAGCAAAAAGACTTATTCTATATTCTGCCACATAGAATGTTTTCCTGAAAAATTAACTAGGTAAGCAGGAGAACAATAGTAGCTGAAAACCATTCTATTGGCAGTTTTTCTTATTATTCAAATATATAAGGAATGTCCCTGATAAAATAAATTGTATATATTTCTAACATCCTTTGGCAGTAAAACAAAATAATTCTGTCTTCTGCACTTTAGATCATAAACACAATATGAAGCCACAAATTGTAGAACAGATGCAATAAAGTCATGTTGTCGGTGAGCAATTAATCATGGAATGCCGCACTATTTGCTAAGGCAGTTAATATTTTATGCAATTTTGAACATGCAAATTTGAGATAGTGAAAGGTAATGTGCGACATTAGTCAAACTTCTGTGAACATTTTCCCCATTAAGATCTCAACAGCAAATACAATCAGGAATAATATTTCTGCAAAGTGATCCACAACTTAGTGAAACTCAAGAACTTTAATAAGACTGGAAGCTCATATGGCTTAGAAGGCACAGACCTGGGTCCATACGTCATGGCAAACCGCACTGTGCTGCTTTTTCACATCACAAGGATTTTGCCCAAACTACCAGTCAATCTTAAAGGAAATCAACCCTGACTGCCCCCTTAGAGGGCTGAAGATGAAGCTCAAATACTCTGGCCACCTAATGAGAAGGAAGGACTCCCTGGAGAAGACCCTGATGCTGGAAACGATTGAAGGCAAAAGGAGAAGGGATGGCAGAGGATGAGGTGGCTGGATAGAGTCACTGGGGCAGTGGGTGTGGGCTTGGCTGGACTCCAAGGGATGGTGGAGGACAGGAGAACCTGGAGGAATGTTGTCCATGGGGCTGTGATGGATTGGGCACAACTTCGCGACTAACAACAACAACTGGACAGACAATCGCATGATTCCCCGGGCAACATGGTTTCTGAAGCCCCTGCTTCTCCCTAGCCATGCATTCTACCAGCTCGTGCAAGTGAAATTGCTCTCCTTGCGCTACTGCTCTGTAGGGTCCTAGGCAGATTCACCCTGACTGCTGAGGTTTTCCCTCTGCCCACTCCCAAGTGTGGTTGCAACTCTGCAGTGCATCCTATCCACTCCAGCCTCCAAAGCAATAGTTATTAAAATGGAATGAATACTTCTGCCACACCTCTCCCCTTCTGCTTCAGGACATTGTCTGGCTTCCCCCCCCCCCCCCCCCGATTCCAAATGTGAACTGGAACTTGGGCATAACACTTGGACAATAGAAAATCAGCAGGTGATGGTGCCAGAGAGCTGAGGGTAGTAGAGATCCCTCCCTAAGGCTGAGCAACTATTTCTCCATTCACTTTGCCATGGGATTTCCAGACCCACAATGGCAAACTAGAGATGCAAGGTCCAGCCAACTGGAGAAACCGTGGTGAAGTGTAGAAACTTTGGGACCGACTGTTGAGCCTCTCTGAGGCATTGGGAAATTAAAGGGACCATGCAGAACTGCCATGATGGGGTCTGGATGACACCACAGGCCTGCAAAACAGCCTGGCTTCTCATGACATATCAACAGGTCATGTTGGCAGATTGAGGACCTCCTCCTGAAGATGCAAGGGTCCTACTCATGCCACCCCTGAGTTTCCAGGGGCCCCACCTTCACCCTAAGCAGTTTTATTCTGTATAGCATCTTCAGGAAGGGGTGCTGTAGTTTCATGGGAAAGGAAGGATGGGGAAGTTCATTTATGTACATCATCTGGACACAAACCATAGTTAATAGAAATTATTCTACTAATTGTGGGGTCCATGTTTTCAAATGTGGTCCTTGAAGGGATTTAACTCTCCCTGCATTGGAGAGTTTCAATCTGGATCAGTCTCCCCATGCCTAAAATTTATATTGCCAAAAAAATGAGCCATTAAAGCAAACCAATCACACAGGAGTCTGTAGCTACATTCAGTGACTGCAAATGCCTTCTCTCTGCAGACCTTGTGGTCAATTCAGAGAGAAGCCATCAGATATGCTGACACCGCTTACAGTTCTGTAATATCCACATATGAGGGAGGGTGAAAAGGCAATGCTTGAAATTGCTGGGAGTCTCCTAAATTTTTCTTGCTGCTCAGTTTGGGCCCAAGTCCTGCCTTCCTCTGTGACCAGTGTCCGCTTTGTGAGAACGGAAGATCTGCAGAAATCATAAGAAGTTTCTGCAGATCTCCTGAAACGTGTTCAAGTTGCCTGCATGGACAAAGCACCACTGATTCAGTCCACGGAGGGAAGTTCAGCAACTAAGTCAGTTTGCACATACAAACGTGGAGACACAAATGCAAGGAACAGAAGCAGCTGTTTGAAAATGTGTGAATGTCTTCAGTGGAAGTGTGCTCACATTCACAACTGCCATTTTCCACAGGGCAGGCTTCCATGTTTAGCAAATAAATACAGACTTCATACATCTTTACTTGTAATTCACTGAACTGAATCTAGTAAGAGAGAAATCTGTCAGGACTGATTCTGCTCAGTTTTTCATATTTCCTAAATTAAGTTTGAACCGTCATGTCTTTCATCAATTTGTTTCTTTAAACTCACTTGAACTGTCTATGCATTTATATAAATACATGTATTTGTAATGCAATCTTCTAAATAGTTACATTTTTTTAGCCACTTTTCCTAATGCAATATAGTGGGACGTGCACATTTTCCCTTCTTGAATGCATGTTGTGTACACTTATGCTAGTTTTTGAGCACTCTTTTACATTTCTGAACTAATTTATCATTTATTTAACAGTTATATCCTGCCTTTTCTCCTCTTAAAGGAAATGAAGACAGCTCACATGGTCCTTGTTCTTTCCATTTTATTTTCAGAGGGAGGCAGGTTAGACTGAGAGTCAGTGACTGCCACGAAGTCACAAAGTGGGTTTCATGGCTAAGTTAGATTACAATTCAGATCTTGGGAAGCCTGGTGTAACACTATAATCACTACACTGGCTAGCTTTTGTGAACTGCGGCGTAACATTTGTGAAAATTGTTGTATCACAAAATTGCATTTTGTTCATATGTCCAGAAAGAACATTTGGAAAGTTTCATTCAAATATAAATCCAATTAATTTATTCCCCTCATTCACTGGATCTAACAATAGTACAGTCATGGAAGAGCCATGGTCTAATAGGGCCAGTTTTAGCTCCATCATGTAGGGCAAAAGCATCACAAGAAAAAGACTGTTGTCCATATTACTGGACATGAGATCAGTGCTAACCAAAACTGAAAACACAAAAGTGACTGACAGTTAGCAAAGGACTAGTACATTCAACCTTCAACTCTGTAGGGAAATTTAAGCTGTAATAGTATAGCAAATTGAAGTGTTCTATTTTGTCTAATCAATGGATTTTAACTTTAGTGTCTATACCTGGGGTTTCACTGTCATTCAGAAAAAAAAAGTTTCATCTTTTGTTTCTATTGAGTGTCACAGCATCTCCTCAATAAGGGTTTCTTTAGCTCAGCTTCTTCCTGGGGGTGTGATATTAATAACATTTCCTTTAGTCATCTTATGCTTTGGCAACATCTGGTGGTTGCCTCTTTTTGTAAGGAGGATATAATACAGGTAAACTTTCTATTGGAATATCCTTTAATATTTACCAATGCACTTAAAATATCTACCAATTTCCAGGAAGTTAACACAGGGCCAACGTAAATGGATTTTCCATGCCCCTTTGACAGCTAAAAGACTAATATAACATCACTGGAAACATGAAATGCTTACCTCCTATAATGTGATGGACTGAGGATGTAACAACCTTTCAGCATTTGAACAGATGGCATATAGACTCTCGAATAAATGCATATATTTTACCTGCCTTTGTGGAAGCGTATGCATAATTGATATATTCACATCTTACATAATTGCATTTTTATTTTTATTCTTTTTATTGGTTGTTTTATTTTGTTGAATCTTATGATAAATAAATAAATAGGTCAGCTGGGAAGTTGGGACCAGCAAAGAGAGGGGACCTAAAATTATTAAATGAATGGGCAGAAAACACTGTTACGGAATATGGTGACACAAACGAAAAGAAACAGACATTCAGTATGAGGCCGTGTTCGTAAGCACACAAATGCATGCATTTGAAAATAAAGCCGAATATGATCACCTCTCCAATCATCATCATCATCATCATCATCATCATCCCTCTCTTACTAAAGGCACATCTAATCTGATTTTAATTCGTTTATTGGCCATGATTATGAGCGCATTTTCTTACCATATGCACACCTCTACATCTATTTTCTCTTAAGGTATACACTTCTCAGCATGTCAAAATACCCTCTGAACAAATGCTATAATTTTTAACATTTTTTTGTTTGGTTATTGGTTTATTACAATCTTTTCCCCCTTTTCACAACCTGCATCAAATAAATTTGGAAAACAGTGAAATTCAGAGCAGGTCCATTCCAAATTTAAAGCTGTTTTGATTGATCGGGAAGCTTAAGGACAGTTCAGTGGTCACAAGGCAGGGATGTGTCCAGTCCAGAACCGTGGAGGTGACTCAAAGCGAGCGGAGGCTGCTGCGAACTAACTATGGCAGTGATCCTGTCATTAGTATAATACTGCTTGCTCGCTCACTTAACTCTCCTGGCACTTGTTAGGGGAGAAGCAATCTGCACTCTAGAAATAGGCTGTTTCTCGCTTTGAGAAACGAACTAGCAGACAACAACACAACTGTTGACCCTTTCCATAGCCAAGGAGCTGGTTCCCATTCCTTTGATCAGTCTGGGTTTCATGGTACTGAAGAAAAAACCAAGGCAAACCCTAAGCTACCGCTTCTAGTCATTTCATCGATCCCTACCATGATCAGGAGAAATAAACCTTCATAATACTAATGAGCTTCCCACATGGGCGGCTGAAACATGTAGCCTCTTCTTTTTTCTCCTCAAAGGGGATGCATAACAATTCTCAGACTAAAATGCAGGAAGGCACTAGGGATGCGCAAATCAGCACGGCCTGTATTATTCAAGCTTTTCCAGTTTCCACTTCCATTTTTGACTTGTGTTTGTATCAGATTCACAGGCTTCTGATTTCCCTTCCCCTTCACAAATGAGCACACATTGTTATACACATTTCCCCAAATGTATTAACAACGTCCAATTTTAAATGCCCACATTGTCCCCACTGATTAAATGTGCTTATGAACATTTCTGCAACGCACATAGTGTGTCCAAGCACCCGCACTTTGAATGGAACTGTACACTGGGGTGTGTATAGATTTTGCACCTGGGTCTATTTTCAGTTCCAGGAAGTCTGAACTTGGTTAAAAATTTTGGTTTTAAAATAGGAACTGAAAGACGTATTTCATACATTGCTAGAAGAAACCAACTGAAGCTGACAACAACAAGAGTTGTCTTATACATGCATTAGGAATGTCATTAATGGAAGAGTGGAATGAGCTACTGTCCTTCCTTGCACAAAATCACATGTAAAGTCATGAGGATTTTCACTTCAAGTGCTTGATCTGTGTGATCTTTGCTACCTTAGCAAAATGGGGGAGGATTAGGCAGAATATGTACAGGTGTTTGAAGTGCACGTTGTTAGCCATGGGTGAAGGAGAGAGACACCTCCAAGAGATTACAGTCATGCCGTGATCATATGCACATCAGTAACATTAGGATTAAGTACAATTAATGCTCAAAGCAAAAAATGAAATAGTTATCATGGATAACTCACCAAAGTAGTATAATATGTAATTACTCCAGAAAACAAAGGTAAGTATGAACTGTATCTTAATAAACAGGATAGCAGAGTGTGAATAATAAAGCTAATGTTGAAAATCTCTCTCAGTCTCTCTCTCAGCATGAAAGATTGCTGGCTTTAAGATTAGCTGGATGAATTTTCTCTCACTGTGCATGCCTTTTCATTAGGCTAGGGTAATTGTATAACTCTCTTGTCTCTTTGTAGGCTGGCAACTCTTGGAAAAATATAACAATGCATCTCTGGTGTGCTGGTTCATTAAGCTTGGAGAACATTTAACTCATTCTAGATCACAGTAGGCTTTTGAAACCTGAATACTAAACATAATTTCAGCAGCAAAATACAAATATCAGGAAGCAGCAGCTACAAGATGGGGCACAACAATAAACGAATGATTCTTGTGAACCTGGAAACAACTGTCCAAATTGTTCTCACCATGGGGTGAAACACTCAAATCAGGAAGAGCATCGGCGACACAATGCATGAAAGTGAGGTTCCATTTAAAAAGCAGGCAGCGGGGCTGTGCATTTAATGTTTGCAAAGCTCCAACAGTATAAGTGGATATGCATATCCATATATATATGTGTATATATATGTATATGTATGTATGTTAGAGAGAGAGAGAGAGAGAGAGAGAGAGAGAATGAATGAGGCTTCTGTAATGAAAACATGTTTTCATACCAATTTAAATGCACACACACACATAGCAAACCCTGAAGCACTTGCAACACAAAATGTGCAGAGTACTTGTTTGTAAGAAGAAGACATTGAATAGGAATTGTCTATAACGAATGGAACTGAACAAAAAGAAGAACATGCAGGAGAACAGCATAAACAGGAGCGTGGTATTGATATTTCCCCCTCCTAAAGTCTCTCACTTCACAATATTTTAAAAGCATTCAGAAAAAAAAACCAAATTTTAAAACCTCTCTAGTGTGATGGTATCACTGTATATGGAATAGTACAAAGTAACATAGGCAGTGTGGTGTAGTGGGCAGAGCACTGGACTTGGACTCAGGAGATCCAGCTTCTAATTCCCACTCAGTGGGTGACTCTGGGCTGGGCATAGTGTCCCAGATATGCCTCCTTGACAGGGTTCTTGCTGTATAGTTAAAATACAGAGGGAAAACCTTGCAATCTGTCTTGGCTTCCCTGAAAGAGGCAGAAATACGGAGTATAAAAGCAATGTGATAGCGGTGATACTATTTCAGGGAGCCAGCAAAAAAGAGAACTCCTAGGGGCACAGTAAGAACACCCGTTTTTCTGGGCTAGAGTCTAATTTCACAAAGGCCTCATATGCTAAACTTTAGCAACTAAGGGAAAAATTATTTCAAAAAGCTCAAGATGCGGTTAAGCACAAGAGGTGGTTGTACTCTACTAATAGTTTCACAAGCACTAGCACAATACTTGCACATTCAATACTGAATATAATGAATTGTGGAAATTGTGCAAATCTGCCTTTGGAATTTGTAGTGAGGTTGCAGAATACAGGTATTGCCTTCCACACTTTAACAAGATGGTTTTTGCAGGCAATACAGGTTTGTGCTATAGGAACGGTGCCACTGGATATTCCTGTAGGCCCTTAACTTTCACTTTTAGTAGTGCATGGAGATAACGCGTCTTTTGAAGTAAGCTGGTTTGTTAAAGTTCATTGAAAGACCTGTTAATGGCCTTTGTTCTCTATGGAAAGTTCACCCAAAGCCACTGGGTTTTCCCATACAACTGAGTTTCTGGCATATGGAGAAAGTGCATCCAGGGATGGCTGCTTACACACAGATGGGTGTAGCCATTCCAGTAACTGGGAAGGATGGACTTGGAGCCCTTTTGCAGTCATGCTTTCTGTGGAAACACTGACTTGGTTCACACATCACAACAAGCAACCGTGCACGGTTACCACGGTTCCTGGTTTGTGACCTCAATGTGCTTGAGCAGGCTCGTGGTGGTAGCTCTGCCCCATCCTGCCATCTCCTTCCTGCTTAGTCCTCCAGGGAGTATCCCAGGAGACACTGTGTCTTCTCTGACAGCCGTGATCACAAGCCAGGTTCAGTAGGCTTCAGCTTGTGCAAACTGGGCTCAGACCCAGAACCACTGGAAAGATGCCCATGGGCTCCCTTGCCTCCTGCACCAGAGGGGAACACATGAGTAGAGGGGGCTGCCTGATCCATGGCTGGCGAAAAGGAGAGGAACCCAACCGGCTAGTCCTGCAGGATGGACTGCACCCAGCACACCTGCTTGCATGCCCGGGAGAAGCCCTTCATGCACATGGGAACAGATTGGGGAAGATCAGATGGGCAGCGGTGCCCAGTTGGAGTAGCTGATTCCCCACTCACCTCCTTTTCCACATGCATTTGTGACAGGAGGGTGCCTGCCCTGAGCTCCTTGTTTGCAAGTAGTAGTCCGAGGGAGAGCTGGTTCTTTCCTGTCTTCTGCTTGCCAGAGAGCCACCCCCCGTCCCCGGCACTGGGGTGGGACATCTCTGTGTCCAGCAAGAATAAGAATGGATGGTAAAAGGAGATCATCTGAGTACCACAAGAACCCAACGGGGCACTGCTGCCCAGCTGATCCTTTCCCCCACCTCAGATGTGTGTGCTGGGGGTGCCGCAGGGGAAGCAACCGAATAGCACCACATCTTTCCACATCACTGACTAGCCTTCGTACTATCACAGGTTGTGTTCATGGGTCTGGATAACATGGAAAGCAATGAGAAACCATAGCGCAGATCACTGTTTCTAAACACCAAAGGTACCACACTGAAATACCATGCCAGTGATTGGACAACACAGCAGACCAACACTGGGAAAAACCCATCTTGCTTCTCAGGTACTATAAACCTTCCCCCTGCTGCAAAAAGAAATTGCCCTCCATTTAATGTGCAATTGGAAACCACAGAAAAATACATATAGTACTCTAGAAAAGATGCAAAGATACAAAAAAGATACAAAGATATGGCAAAGATACAAAGAGGTTACAAGGATACTATGAGGATACCACAAGGATACTACATGGATATCACAAGCATATTATGAGGCTACTATGAGGTTACCGTGAGGATACTACAAGGATAGTATGAAAATACTACAAGGTAACTATGGGAATATTGTTACGATGCTACAAGGATGCTACAAGGAAACCAGAAGGATACAAATTTACAAAGCTGCAAAAAAGATACAAAGAAGGTATAAAGATAACACAAAAATGCTACAAGGATGCTACAAAGTCACAACATGGCAGAGACACCATGACGTCTCAGCACCATCATGACATGGCATCCCCCATCACAACAGATGTATTTTCAAATTTGTTTTTCATCATGGAATGCAAAACAACAACAATCCATAAGTCTGTAGAAAATGTGTGACGGGGAAAATCTGACTAACTGCAGAATCCATGGGCTGGAATCATAGAAATACAAACTCATTTGATCCTTTTGAAGTGTCTCTGGCATTGCGGCAACTTAATATATTGATTTCAGGTACATACAAGCAGGCCCTGGTTGTGTGGGGCATGCAGACTAGGAGAGTAGGGGAATCCGGGACAGGCTGACATGGTCAAAAGAATGTCCCGGAACCCACAAATTACACAATCCCTCCAGTAGCGCATCTCAAATTTTGAGTGTGTAGTAAATCAGCAGGGCGAGTGGGGGGAAGCTCTCTTTCCCTAAGCTATATGCATTCTTTTATGATTCAAAAGCATCTGTCCACTCAGGTTAGTCTTTTAGCCGAGTCTATATTAGCAAAGAACCCATCACTTGTGATTAATATTACATGTTCTAATTCATTTTACATGGTACATTTGGTATCTTTTCACTGATGCAGGCACACTCTCACTTAGTACCTTCACAAGATGACTATAGTAACAGACAAAATGTGGTGCTGGGAAATATATTTATCTTCCTGGATTTCTCATACTGTTCGAGGCAGTATCAGCCTTGTTTTAGCGAGTTTTACAACTCTAAGTTATGCATAGGAATCACCACTGTAAGTTTGCCTTGTACTTAACTTTTGCCTTTTTCACCACCAAAGCATCATTCCACATAAATCGCTCAAACAAGACAATAGAGTTGGCTTAGGGATCAATATGGTTTTATTTTCTAAATGACATCCTAGCAACACAAGTATTTGCATTAAAGTAGGATTCATTTTAAAATGGTAGTTTCTTTCAACAGTTTAGCATTCACGATTTCGTTGTAAAATTTCTAGACCACACCTTCATCCAAACAAATCTATTCTGAGGTGGATTAGATATAGGCAAATCTTTCCCACCTTTCCAAAAGTATTGCTTTTCCCAGTATATCACACCTGAAATGGAAATGCTTCTCTTTTAAAAGCTTTTTTAAATTGTAATTTTTTTGGAATGGGGGATTTCTGCTAACAATAGTCTGCTGCCTCCCTTTTATATTCCATGTGCCTGTTTGATCAAAGAACATATTATGACAATATTTGCTCTTTTATTTATTTGCTCTTTTTCTCACTCATTTGCATCAGAAACTGTTTTTCACTCCCAGAGTTGGCAGAGGTGGGAAAACTGCAGTCCGGTGCATTGACTTATGTTGCAAGATCTATCAAAAGAGAAGATTGGGCAAGGTAGGAATTTGCTAGAAGGATATAACATCTAGTCCTGGCATAAATATAGTGTAACCTATTGGAGAACATCTCATAGTTTTGCCAGTGCATTTTAATTTTTATGGCCTTCTCCACAGCCTGTTGTCCTACAAATCCATCAAATGCATAGCCTGTTTAGAATTCAACAGCATGGCACTAAGGGATATTTACCAGATGACTGCTGCCTTCAAATATTCCATTTGTTGAATTTTCTGTACATCTCCCAAGCATCTCCCAGGACGCTGGCATGGATGCTCTGCATCTTTACAGCAGGGGTCCCAACCCTGCTGGGAACCAGGCCGTGGTGGGTGGGCAAGCAAACCTTCAGCTGTGCTTGCAGCTTCTCCCCAGCACTAGCACCACCACTGAAGAGCAGTTGCAAATTCAAAGGACCATTAGGGACCTTTTGGGTCTTGGGCCTCGAAAGGACAAGGGAAAGGCGGCGGTGGCAGCAGCAGCGGCAGCAGCAGCAGCAGCAGCAGCAGCATCGAGTGGCAGTGCTGCAGGGAAGCCAGGCATGTGTGAGTGGGCGAGAGAACTGGGAAGCAGGCACGGGCTGGGCTGCAGGTCAGGTAGGGGAGATGGAGTGAGAGAGCTGTAGGCCAGGCGTGGCGTAATGAAGTGCGAGGGGGTGGGAAGAGCCACCAGCAGTCGTGAGGCCTGTTTGAGCGCCACTGCTCTATTCTTTTCAGCGTCAGGTGAAGACGTTTTTACTTCCCCAGTATTGTAACAATTAATTGGGGTTATCCTTGTTTCTATCACTATTTTTGGATACAGTCTGCTGTGCACTGTTGTTGTTATGGTTTTTGTTCTTTGTAAGCCACCCGGAAACTTTTTAGTAATGGGACGGCATAGAAAAACTTGCATAAATAAATAAACATTTGAGGTCTCACGCCACCGCTGCACAGCCCTGCTGGGTCTTGGCTCTTGGGTCTCTAGCATTTTGGAGAGTTCTGTAATTATTTAATTATATGTTACAATGTAATGATAACAGAAATAAGGTGCACAATCAATGTAATGCTCTTGGATCACCCTGAAACCATCTCCCCTCACCTGTCCGTGGAAAAATCGTCTTCCACAAAGCGGTCCCTGGTGCCAAAACGGTTGGGCACTGCTTACACGGAGAGGAGCTCTTTTGCTGTTAGAGCACCTGAATTCAACAGTCACACTTCTGGGAACCACGTCACCAAAGAGCCCTGGAGAGTGTTGAGTGCAGTTGTCTTGCTACACCAGCAGCCCACTTACGCTACAAACAAGCTACTCTTAAAACCCGGAACATTCTCGCAAGCAAGTGCCTCATGAAACAAGAAGAAAAGCTGAAGTCATAAAGGGAAATGGGCAGGAAAGCATGACAAACATAGAGAAGTGCCTCCTCAAGCTGTGAAGCATTTCAGGGTTTTATGTATAATTCCAGGCTATACAGTTCTGACTGAAGTGTCACTCAAGGTGATGCTTAGTAAGGCAGGTAATATACCTGTGAGGTAGTTACCTGTAGCTGCTTAGATTTACTACACATTTAATAGATGAACGAGACTTGGGATCCCAGTCAGAATAACCATTTGCAAAAGGAAGGAGGCGTTTTCCACACTACATATCCTACCAGGCACATTAAAATGCAGAAAAATACATCTGAATTGGAAAAAAGGAATGCTTCCTGTCACTCATGAAGGCACCTTTAACTACCACACCTCATAAAATAATGATATATTAATTAGTGCAATAACAGGCAATAGCAAAGAGCAATATCTGTTGTCGCTCCCTTTTTGTAGGCCTGCTTCCTTTGCATCTACTCCGTATTTCGCTCCGATGTGCTAAACATCATCGCTGCACCTGCTGCTTCAGGTCATCTCATATGCTCTCAAATGTGTGAAGGGACCTATCTTACACACGCCACAGAATCACTCCAGCTGTTCAGAGGACCCCCAAATTGGGGGGCGGGGCGGGGGGCTTGTGTGCGCCACTCACCAGAGTTGGGGTCGGAGTTGCCGTCCGCTTCGGTCCTCTTGTCCGGTGAGGCCTGGTCGTAGAATTCGTCCTGCGGCTGAACCAGAGGAAGAGGATGTGAGATCAGCGTTCCACTACCCACAGGCTCATGATCTCCTAATCCACTGTCACTGCAGCTTTCCTGGGAGCCATCGGGGAGGTGAAATGTAACACGGCGCTGGGACTACAAAGAAGAGCACAGGACAGGCTGGATTAGTGCTCTTCTTTTGACTATTGTCGCTTTCTTTTAAGATATATGTCTTCGTCTGTATTGATGTACAATCGATAAGTATTCTTTCCCTTTAAAGTTTCTGAGACATTCCTCTCCCACCCCGCAAAAAACCAAACCCCCTTTTCGCTGCAGTCCAAGAAAGCAAGCAAGCTGCAGGTTTCAAGGCTAGTTTCATATGCTCTGCTTGTTTTTTATTCCTCCCTTTCTTGTATCATTTTTAAACAACTGCACAGGGTTTGTAGCTGTTTATCCCTTTATGCACGAGGCTGATGCTACTGGGTTCTGAATTTCAATCTGATGCCAATGTTATATGCATGTTCACCATGGGAATTAGCAGCCCTGGAGCCAATTTCCAACCTGGTCTCATCCGCTTTTTGCTGTATGAATCAGGGTCACCAGGTGCTGGCAGGACTTTGAAATGCTCAGTGCAATGGTTTGATGCACATGGCAACTTGCACAAAATGACAGATCTGGGGGAGATAGAAACATGTCAGAGCTACATAATATCTTGGCCATGCCTTCCTTTTACGAACACTGTTTAATTTCCTGAAGAATAACTTGCACATTTCCTAGTATGTTTCATTGTTGTTGTTGTTTTTAAATTTCAAAAATATTAATCATTGGGGTGGCAAGATACAATGTGGCATGAACATGCAAAAGATACGTTTTCTGGAAATATTCAGAGAGAAAAATTACTTTTGGGAAATATTTCTTCATAATACTTTTTAGTATTTTCATTTCAGATGTTCTTCAACAGCAGGAAATAAACAGATGGAAGAACCTAACAAAATCGGATCACTTGAAGAACCTAACAAAAATGCCCCTCTTACTTTCTGTTTGCCCACAGCATCAGGATTGTAATGATTTTAAGAATAAATTAGAATGGAAGAAACAGCATCCCTTTTTCAGGGACATTTTCCTCCATGAAGTAGGGCAAGTTCCAAATTGTGTTCCTGCTTTGAGTACATTCTAGCATTTTGTAAAGGCAGTTCACAAAATCAGACTGATTCAATGACAAAATCACTGTTTGGGGAGACAGCCACGGACACAAGAACACGCACATACAGAATTTCAGCATCAGTTTTAACACACTTATCATAAAGGGCAAAGAAACAGCATGGACACAAAAGACTTCAGCTTTGCAAGTGATAAAGCGATATCAGATTCAGCTTCAGTGATTCTGGGCAGATGGTTCCACAAGACATTGCAGGAGTACAGTGGCTTACGGTTGGCTTTCTGAGTCATGTATGCTCCAATCCTTTTTCTTTCATTTTTCTGATCCGCATCATAAGCAGGATGGGTTGAACACTCTGTTTCTATTCTGTGCGTCCATCCTTGAATCCAGTATAAACTTTTCCTATTTTTATCCACAATTTTAAAAATTTCACATCAACATTTGTGCATAGTATTTATCTACAAAATGATATTTCTCTACCATACTTTTCTCTCAATGTATCCCTTTCTAACATGTTTTGACACATTTTTGAAGCAAGAACTACATCAAAATTGGGAAAGTTGGTGGATAGCTAAATTCCAATCCATATTTTAGCTAGCAGGAACAGATCCAGGAGTTCATCCTTGAATACTCAAGGACTATCAATAACCTACATGTTACATGAAACACAACCTGTGTAGCTCCCATGTGCTGTTCCTGTTGCTTGAGAATGTTTTGGCCAGTCAGGCAGCTGATATACAGAATTGGTGAAGGAAAGTTCAGATCTCTTCCATGGGTGCTACAGTCCCAATCCAATGCTTGAATGAACAAGAAACACAGAGAGAATTGCATGCTACATACTGGATGTAACATGTAATTTGTCCCTGAATTGACCCTAAGCTACACTTTAGTCCAATCATGAGACAACTTAATGAACATAGGCTCTGTACAGATATCCACATGAACACATGGGAACTGAGGCCAAAATGCATCAAAATTCTCATTCCCCTACCCTTAAAATGCATCTTCTGTAAGGAATGGCAGTGCTTAAATGTATGTCATAACATACATTTGAGATACTGAAGGACCAACAGAGGAACATACTGTCTGACCAGGATAAAAGTATGAAAGGGTGGAAACAAGATACGGAAGAGGTGTACAGAAGGGATAAAATGATGATAGACACCTTCAAAGAGGAATCTTATGCGATAGCATCTGTAATATTATTAAGTGAACCAAAAGCTGCTCTGAAAGAACTTAGAAGGAATAAAGTACCCAGAGTAGATAACAACAGACCTAATTCCAAGCTGCAGAGACTGAATCAGTCCAAATGCAAACGAGAATATGCCAATAACTATGGAATACAAAGCAATGGTCCATAGACTAGAAATGTTCAATGCATGTTCCACTCCACAAGAAATGAGATGCTAAAATGCTAAAACAATTACAGGACCCTACAAGTACCCTTTCAGGCAAAGTGATGCCCAAGATGTTGCAAGGAAGGCTGTAATTCTATATGCAGCTTGAGATGCTTGATGTTCAAACTAAATTTTGAAAAAGAAGAGGCATTTATGATCATATTTCAAATATGCATTGGCTTCTGGAGCACACCAAAGGGTTTTAGAAGATTCTCAGTCTATGCTATTTAGACTACAGCAAATCATCTCATTGTGCACCTCATGAGAAGCCATGGATGGTTCTGGAAGTGGCTGTACCACAGCACTTGACTGTCCTGATGTGTAACCAGTAATGTGGACAAGAAGCTATTTTTCAGAGTAGAGTATGGAGAAATAGAATAGTTTTCTATAGGTAACAGAGTAGATAAGGATGTTTTTATCCCTTCATCTATTCATTCAGTATGCAGAACAGGAGTGCAGGATTAGAATCAGCAGAGGAAGAGTAAAAATTAGTGGAAAGCACATCAATAATTTAAGCTGTGTAGATGATACCATCTTACTGGCAAAAAGCAGCAATGAATTGAAATGACTCCTGTTGAAAGTGAAATAATAATGTGCAAAAGCAGGACTGTGGTGGAACATTAAGAAAACAAAAATTATGACTGCAGAAGAATTAGGCAAGTTTAATGTCAATGAAGAAAGTGAATGTGTGGACAATTCTGCATACCTTGGCCCAATAATCAATTCAACGGGAGACTGCAGCCAAGACTTGGAAGGGCAGCGATAAAAGAAGTAAAAGAAAATTGATTTCAAGGACATTTCACTGAAGATGAAGGCCAGTATCATACACATGATTGGATTCCTGATCGTGCTGTATAGCTGTGGATGCTGAACAGTGTGGATAGGAAAAACAGATGCATTCAAAACATGTTGCTGGAGAAGAGCTTTGGAAATACCCTGGATCAACAGAATGCACATGGGTCCTGGGCAAACCCAAGAACTTCCCCTGGAAGCAAAAATGGTGGAACTGAAGCTGTCATACCTCAGCCACATCCTGAGAAGGCAAGACTTGCTGCAGAACGCAGTAATGCAAGGGAAAGTTAAAGGCGGAAGATGGAGAGGAAGACTATGAGATTACTCTATTCCATAAAGTTTACAGGTGTCGACCAGAGTGTCAAGAACAAAATGGAGAGCCAGTGTGGCACAGTGGTGAAGAGCGTGGGACTGGGACTCAGGCGACCCGGGTTCGAGTCCCCGCTCGGCCATGGAGCCAACTGGGTGACTTTGGGCCAGTCACAGACTCTCAGCCCAACCTACCTCACAGGGTTGTTGCTGTGGGGATAAGATGGAGGAGGAGAATGATGTAAGCTGCCTTGAGCCCTTTGTAAGAAAGAGGCAGGATTTAAATTGAAAAATAAATAAATAAATAAAATCAGTATTTTGGTGAGCATTCATTCAAAGGGTCATGATAAGTCAGAGCTGACTTGATGATAGGTAAGAACGGCACATTGTACAAATAAAATATTACTACCACTGCTGCTGCTAAATTTAATTGCTACCTTTTCACTTCTTGGAAGTAACCCAATGATTCTTTCCCTGTACATTGTATCCTCACAACCAAATCTGTGAGGTAGGTTTGTATGAGAGTTAATGACTCTGCCAAAGTCACCCAGTGACATTCATGGCCAAGTGGAGACTAGGCTTTAAACCTAGGACCAGTTCAGTTGTCTTAAGTAGCCACGTAAGTGTAGGCATAGTCAGAAGCTGAAGGATGCAAAAAGCACAGTATATTTTCTCCAAGATGCACCAAAGCTTGAATTCAAGCATATTTGCTACACATCCTAAGGCATTTTTGTTTACCTTTTACCTTTTAGTGGACAGAAATAAAGAAGGTTAAGTTGACAGCATAGTTAAATGATAATGATGATGACGATGATGATGACGACGACGACCATTGCCTACCACAAGGCCATGGAATGTACTACCAATGCAAAATAATACACAACTACACAGTTCACAGACTATATATCAATGGAACTCCATTAGCTAAAAACTGAAATGTCTGAATGAAAAGCTGAAATCTAAGCATTTTTTCTCAGTAATAACTCCCATGTTTTCAGTGACACTTCCTTCCAGACAAGTGTGGGAGTGAGTAATAGCTTAAAGGAAGCCAATGTGGTGTAGTGGTTAAAGCTGCTGGTCTGGGACTCAGATGATCTGAGTTCTAGTCCCTGCTTAGTCATGGAACCAACTGGGTGGTGCTGAGTCTGTCACAGACTCTCAGTCCGATGTACCTCACAGGGTTGTTCTTGTGGGGAGAAGATTGCAAGCAGGAGAAGGACAATGATGTATGTCACTCTGACTTCTTTAAAAAAGAAAAGAGTGGGATATAAATCTAATAGATAGATAATAAACAAACAAAGTATTAATTCACCCAACTGTTTCAAAATTAAGCCCAAACCACACTTTCCACATTATGCACCTAAATTCAGCTACTTTTACTTATATTTCCAAAGAAAAGAGGAAGTTTGTTTTGGTGTTTATGTATGTATGCTTGTTCATGCGTGTTTAAGTAATAGAGACTGTAATTCCACTTCTCTGAAGAAACTTCATTGTACTCAATGAAACTTATTTCTGGATAGACAGGCATAGAATTAGACTATGACTATCCTTTACATACTAACCATATATAATAGGCCCCTCAAAACTTTTTAGGAGGTATTCTTTTCTTAGAAAATATTCCTAACATTATTCATATTGGAAGCCATTATACTGTTCTTGTCACAGCATATTATCTTTCACGAATACAGTGCTTTTTATTATTAGATACTATGAATATTTAAAAGGCTGTTTCTTATCTGTTTCAACTTCTACTATTTTCTTAGGGTTGTGTCCCTGTTATTGGTTACACATGTAGCTTTGAAATAACACACAAATTTTGATTTTTTTCCCTCCTGTATACATGGAATCATAGAAAGCTTCTGACTAAATCACAATCCATTTATGA
This sequence comes from Varanus komodoensis, assembly GCF_004798865.1. Taxonomy (NCBI): domain Eukaryota; kingdom Metazoa; phylum Chordata; class Lepidosauria; order Squamata; family Varanidae; genus Varanus; species Varanus komodoensis. Next base: position 3,238,407 of record NW_025335780.1, read on the forward strand.
GAGAGTACCCAAAGGGAGACTGCAGCTAAGAAACTCAAAGACAACTGAGACTTACAAGGACACAATGAACAAACTAGAGAAGATAATCAAGTATAAAGAAGTTTTCTGGACACCAAGGTCAAGATCATCCAAACTATCGTATTTCCACTCACAATCTATGGCTGTGAAAGTTTGGCAATGAAGAAAGCTGACAGGTAGACAATTGATGCGTTTGAAACATGGCGCTGGAGGAGTCGTTTGTGAATACTCTTGACTGACAGAAAGATGAACCAGAGGCAAAAGTGACAAAACTGAGACTGTCATACTTTGGACACAGCGTGAGAAGGCAAGACTCACTGGAGAAGGTAATGATGTTAGGGAAAATCAAAGACGGAATATGGAAGGAAGGTTAAATATGAGATGGACTCGATCTATAAAGGAAGCCACGGTCTTGAACTTGGAAAAGCTGGATGGGGCTGCCATGGACAGGGCATCTTGGAGGGCTTTCAGTCCGAGGGTTGCCATAGGCTGAAGATGACTTGACTGCATATAACAGCGACAACCCAAAGCTGAGACACTTGAGTTGGGGAGAACACTAGTAATCACTTGTTTGGGTGTTGTTGTTTCAGAGAATTTAACTAATATGGGGGATGGGGCCTTCTTGACAAATGTCCATCACCTTTGGGCCAATGAATGCTCTACCATGTTAGGTATGCAGCATCTACTTAGAGTATATATACAACAGGTGAACATTTACAAACTTTTGCAGCACCCCTCTCCCCTGCAAAAGAAAAACCAAAACTGGGCCCAAAACAAAACAACAAAACCTTTCAAGGATGGCAGGAGCCTGGTCTACAGAAAACATCTTCACCATCCAACTGATGTCCCAGAATACCCTGTATGTAACTTACTTTATTTTTTCTAACCCACAATGTGGACTGATACTGCAATTCTGTACAAATTAAAATAGGAGAGAGTCCCATGGATCTTCAAACAAAGGAATTCATTTGCACAGAAGTACATAAAATTGCATGGTGACCCTACCAGTTAATTAACTGCGCAACTTAACTGCACTTTGCGTTCATCCTTTACGCAAAGGGTGTCTCCTGGACATCATGGTACAGAGAGGAAGAAAGGTTTTCTTCCTGTGGCCAGTGTGAACCAATGTGGAAAATGTACTTTGAGTCGAGCAACTACTCAACTCATTAAACAGGAAATCCACACTGCATCAACAAGGGAGGAGGAGGAGCGAGAGCACTGGAAGTCTTCTCCTTCTGCTCCGTTTTCCATTGGATTGCCAGTATGGAGGCAGGTCTGGTTTAGCTGAGTACCTACTCACCCTTTGGCCTGCTCTACTACCTGCAAGGTCACTAGGTATAACAGCCCATAGGTCCTGGAGGGCTTGTTAACCAGACCAACAACCTACCCTGGCTGGGTTTGCACATAAGGATAAGCCGTGAAACACCTTTTGTGATGGCTTGACTTCTCAGAATGGCAGCCAGCCATGCAAGAAGCCTTTTATGAAAATTTATCCACATGGTGGAAGTGGCGTTCTCCTCCTCTTCTTCCATCACATTCATATCCCACCTTTCTTCTCCCTTATGAGAAACCCAAAGTAATTTTCATAGCTCCATTTTTCACACCCTCACAATTCCTGGGGAGCAAGAGAAGTGGAATTATCCTTGAAAAGGTATTCATATAAATGACTCTCACAAACCATGGACGTTTAGCAAATGCAGCACTTGATGTAAAGTAATAAGCAATTAAGGAACAATGGACAGAATTTCCCTTCATTTTTGTTTGTTTACTTTTAAACCGTTTTTCATCACATCAGACTTCTCTTAACACATTAGCCCAGGGTTGGAATTCACAGTGCAAAGGTGACACCTTAACGACAGACTGGGAAAATATTATTTTGTGTTGTACCCCATCTATTTCATTAGCAGGAAGTCATTTTTTCTTCTTTTAATAAAGAACCCAGTATCTATCCACACTTGTCTCAAATGCAAAGTGAAATAAATTTTCTTCTAACAAGCAAATAAAGTGCTACAATTTAATCTAATCTAACTCCTTGCTTTATCTTACTCAACTGGGAGTCAGCTAATGCTAATAATTTCCACATTTTAGCCTCTTAAAACAAGAATTAATGTGTCTGAGCCTTAGGAAATCAATTCCAGTCTTATGCTTGGGTTAAATTAGCAGTCGGTAGCACTGGGAAAGATCTCTCCCATTTGCATTACTTAAGAGAAAACCAGGAGCACAGTGGACAGTTTTGATGATTTCATTCATTTGAGATATGCTTGGGCAAAAGGTTAACAACCTTCAAATTCTCCACCCTAACAGATGACTTTTGATTAATCAGGTTGCATTAAGTATGTATGGTGACATACTCCAAAATTTGAAGGACTTGACCTAAATTGGGGCCAATAGATATGGTAGATTTTCAATCCCCCCCTTGCCATTGAATTGCTTTCTGAACCTCTCACCACCCTCACTGTACAGGGTTAAGAGAGAAAGAAAAACTTCCATTGGCACTTTTTATTTTCTTAGTCTCTCAAGGCTGGAGTCAGGGATGAATTTTGGAAAGCAAATGAACATCTGTAGCAACCGAGTCAATAATTTGACTTGACTTAACTGGTAAGACAAAATCTGCTACAGTTAAGAGCTAAAGTAAAGCATTTTTAAAGAGAAGAAAATGAAGGATTCAATTCTCCCTTAGTGAGTATTTGTCGGTCAAAGCAGAGAAAGGAAGGGTAGCATTTTCTTCTCTCCATCTGTGGAATATACATTATCTGGATGTCATTTTATAAACAAATTACTTTAAAATTCACAATATGGGGTAAATGTGGATGGTGACACCATTTGTCATGAGAGTTGTTTTTATCTATACAAAGTGTTGCTTCAGCTTTTTAATTAGTTGCACATTACAGCTCCTGTCAATGGTAGTCAAGGGTACTACTGAAAGGGCATGGCGGGAAAGGAAGAACTCTGACCGATGCCCCAGCGCCTTTGTCTTGCACGAGTGTTTCCATATCTTCAAGTCATGGAATATCTCCTTGGCTCTCTCTCCTCTGCTTACAACAACCCCTGGCGCTGTCTCTCTCGAGTTCTCCCTTTCTCCTCTCTCTTCCACTATCTCCCAGTTTTCAGTGTCTAGGCAAAGAAACTCTGCTGCTTAAGGTGGAGCAGCGAATGTCATCAAAGCACCTAACAGCCAAGAACAGCCAAGTTCAGGCAAAAATTCCAACGGCATCTCTCCTCTCCCTGTCAATAAAAATGCAGTGATAAAGTAAACCACAGACCATTCTGCAAAGAATTTTGGAGACACCCGAAATCAACTGGCTGAACTGGTTGCTGTCTTGCTTCCCCTATAGGGCCAGCCTTGCAGGTTTTCTCCTTGCTTCTCCCAGTCCATGCACCTGCTTCTTTCATGCAGCCTCTCCTTACCTCTAGTAATGGGTGTGGTTGCTATTTCCCAATAGGTAAGAGGGAAAGCATTCACTTGTGCAGTGAAGAGGAGTAGGAGTTAGGAAGAGATACAAGGGCAAGATATATTTCATGACCTTGGTGACCTCAGCCATGAAGCATCAAGCCTTCCCCAGTCCATCCACTCCCATCCTGGTTTCAGTTCCTTCGTCGCTTGAAGGTGCATCAGATTATAAGGAACTGGCTTTTATGTACAGAAACCATGCTAAGGTCTTCTATGGACTAATATCAGGAATTGGGCTTGATAATGCTTATGCATTGCTTAGTGTCACTCCCTCCCATGGAGATGAATGTTCATATGGCAATAAGGAGGTAGGGAACTTCCCGTTGTTCTTTGAGGAGAGGAAGGAATAACAGAGAGAGTGAAAATCCCTTTATTATTCCATCCCGTTAGCTTTCTTTAACAGAGTCCATGACCTTGACAATCTGGGAGGCCATAACCTTTGTGTAAAGGTAGTGGGCTTTTATCTAATGGGATGAGGCCCTCTTGTACATTATGATTAACCTCAGGTTTCACACACTTGACTTACAAAATGGCTCACTCAAAAAGAAAGTTGTGTGAGTGGTTTTTCAGTGTTTGAAAATGTTGAAGCAGACAGACACAACAGAAATGATCAGAGCTAGTTAACAGAGAAACCTATGACCTTATGGGCAAACTGGTGCTAAACCACACTGTATAATTGCAAGAATTGCATACAAAGGAATCTATCATGGTGCCGATGCATTGTCTTTGTTATACACTAGTATCCAGGGGCACCACCATCCCAAATACAGCCCTACCTTTCACGTGATTGTGATGCTAACAGTGATCATGAGCACATGAATGGACAACAATACCTCATTAGTGCTAAATATTATTATTTATCCCATTTGCAATTTCAGCCCAAAGCAAGGGGACATTCCAAAGTGTTTCACATTGGAACAGATGGAGAAGTATCCTACACTGCTATCCAGCCTGTTTAATTTTCTCTGTTTCTTTACCTGCCAGACTTGCAATGCCTCCTGCTACATGATTGGGTTTTTAGGGTTAAGAAAGAACAGCCTTGCAGTTCAAAAGTAGCCCAGTTCAATCATCGGAGTGACATACTTGTCCATTTCTAAGACAATCCAGAACCTGATCTGGAGAAACACTTGGGCGTTGCTTGGACTGAAGGTCTACCTTCTCCTATACTCTCCCGCCTGTGTACTAAGAACTTCAGAGGAGGTCGTTTCCAGATTCCATTGGGAAGAGGCTTGGTCTGCGGATTTACAGTGCAGCTCCTTTGTAGTGCTACCTGACTTCCAAAGATCTTTGGCTTGCTGGTCGAGGAATTTTTAATTTAATTTGTCTCTCAATATATAATTGTGTGCGTGTATAATTTATTGCTTTGATGTTTGTGTATGGTCCCCTGGGATCCCTTTTGGATGAAGGCCAGGTTATAAACTTTAGAAAGAATGAAAGAAAGATAAAGGGTATATTTTGATACCTTGGGTGCTTTTATCTTAACACTGACAATGTTAAGGACAATTATGAGACCGCTGAAGATATTTGCCTCAACTACCCCTATTTCCCTATCCGTGTCTTCATTCCTTGTTACATTCTTTAGGCCGAATTTTACCTTTTCCATTTGTAGCATCCTCAGTCCTCTCACTACACTGCCCAGGGTAGCACGTGCCCTACATGTTTCCTACATATTAGATCAGGATGTGTGAAACAAGCAAGAATACAAACAAGCACAAAGAGTGTGAACAAAGCTCCGTTCAGTCCTACTAAAGCACAAATCCCAGTGTTATAATAAAAAGACACACAAGCACCCCCACAACCTGTGCAAAAGTGCTGCCTGCTTTCTCAGCCCTGTGCAAAAGGCTGCTAGAAAGGGAATAGCGCATTAGAAAATTGCCTGCTGCACACAAGTGCTAGTGCGTGTAATGGGTATCCGTCAGTGACACCTCGTTGGGTTACAATTAATTCTGAGTCATCAGTCATGCCTTCTCCTGAGAGCACAAAAAAGTAGCGGCAGCATCGGGACTGCCCTTTGAGGATACGCTTCTGCAACATGCTATGATTCTAGAAGGCAACCATACATCTGCTAATACTATAGGCCTCACAGCTGTCAACTTAGATAAATGGAGCCAATGTGCAAAAGCAGAAAGTGGACATGGATTGTCAAAGATAATATGGCAAGCTTAGTACATCATGTGCCACGTATGACTTACCTAGTGCTTAATTCAAACATCTGAAGTCCATTATCCCAAATTTCCTCAAACCATGGACAATAACCTGGTACCAAATATTTCAGAGGTACCTGAAGATGCCTTGAGGAATGACGCATAGGCGATACGTCAGCCTGCCTCTGATCAAACAATGTGCAATAAAAATATCTCAGGTTTAGGGATAATTTTGGGGAGTGATGTCTTTCCCCCACAACTACTGAGCAGAGGATGGAACTGCAGGCCATTCCAGCTGGGTCTCAAGCAACACAGTCTATCTCCTGGCCTGCTGAGTTAGAAGGCCAGTTGCATCCCACAAGTTCATAAAAAGCTGCCAGATCCTATGTCTTCTTCCGCCGCATTGGTCTGTCATCTGGGCATTGGCTACTATGAGGCTGCAGCCTTTACACTGCTAAACTATGGGTGTTTGGCACACCTTGGACCTGATTCCTGCTGGACTCTTGCCTGCCTGAGATGCATTCCTATCTGGTTCATTAAAGAAGTTCATAGTTTGGAATATTCAGAAGTAACTAGTGCACATTTCCTTTACAAGAAGAGACAATCCTTTTCCCCACAACACAAAAAGTTACATTGTTAGTTTTTGTGGAGTGCAAGGAGATGAAGGAAAGCCAAGATATCTTAAAGCAAATTGTACCACCTTAACTTCAATATGATGAAATCAAATATTTTTCGTATCGTAAAGATTTCTGATCTGCAACATGTCTTAGGCTGACAGATGGAAGAAAATAAAAATGATGGCATTTGGGGATTTAAGGTGTTATCTCTCCATGGAATATATCATATAACTTAATGTTTGTAGAAGCCATCTTATCTCAGACTTCACAGGTTGACAAAGTACACAGAGAATGCAGTCATGCTTTTGGTTTGATCTTTGACTTTGACAGATCACAGATATGAAAATCGGAGCCATTTTCCACGGGGGCTGGAGGCAAGATGATAACTGGTGATGAAAAGGAACAGGTATCCACAAACGGCTTCAGAAGCAGCAGCCAAAGAGAAGGAGCTCCTTCTCTGCGCATGAGAAAAAACCAGGTGAATCTCTGTGGGTGCAAGTCCACAATCAAGATTTGGACAACTGTTTCAACATCATCATGAAAAGGAAGGAAGTTCACTTCTGGATGCTCACTAGCATCCACTTTAGAACTAGAGTCTATAAATATGTTAAAAATGTGCATAGAATTAAGAGCATAGTGAGGGAAATCCTTTGCTATAAATAATGATCACTAAGAATTAATGCCTCATTATTGGTATAATTAAAGTGTTGTGACTAGATAGCCACAACAATTTTGTAAACCCTTGATATGCTACCTATTTTGAATTTCTGGACTTCTCGTAGTTTGCCTGTTTAAAAAAATGTGACAGTCCAACAATCTTTTATTCCAATTTACTTCACTTCAGTATATATATTAGAAACAAACTGAACTTGGCTAAAGCTTATTTCATTTGTGGAGGCCTTCAAAAAGTACCCCAGACCATTCTCCAACCCAATAAATTATCATTGTTTATAACCAGCCTCCAGTGGTCCCAAATCTTCAGTTTCAATTAATTCAATCCTAATTAACCACTTTGACAATGCTGTAATTTGTGTCAAGAGCTCCCCATTGCATTATCTGTTCTAGAGAACTCCTGGCTTTTGGTTTGTTCCCATTGTTGCGGCAACAGTTTGGTTCAAATTGAGAAAATGTAATTCTGCATGGATCAAAGTGGCATACACATGAGAAGTCCCTTCTTTGAATGATGCATGCTTTGCCCCATGTCAATCTCTCTCTCTCTCTCTCACACACACACAAACACACACACATGGAGAGAGAGAGAATATGAGAGAGATTCTCTTCATTCATTCCCTCTCTTTGCCCATTATTTTGTCAACTGGGAGAAAAAAAGGAGAGTTCCTTGTGTTTCTAGCCACTAACCCTGGCTAGAATTGTGTTTGGGCAGTAGCAAAGTCCCGCAGTTTCCCGACCTTCACTGTCAATAACCCAGGTCAGCCCTCCCTGACGTGAGCCGTGGCCAGGAAATAAGACCAGCCAAGGGAAGAAATTAGCTTTGCTAAGCTTTGCGTGTGACAGTTTTGCTGAGCATCCTTCTAAATTACAGTTTTTTCCAGCATTGCCCTTTTTAGGCATCACTTGGGAACGCTTTAGTTCCAGGACTGAGAAGGATTTCCCCAGTGAAAACCCCTTTAAAAATATTTCTTTTCATAAAAGCAGCATTCTTTTATGATAAATGTTTTGTATCTTAAAAGCCATTTAAGATGCAGCCCAGTGCAAGTTTAGACATTTGAAAAGCCAACAACTCTCGGCGTGTTTGGATTCTTAGGTCATTGTCTAATCTTACATAGGAGTTGCTCCTCAGATGTCACCTGAATTCACACACCACACACACAACCTGTAGTCAACATAGTTCCAACTAAAAAACCATTTAAAAGGGGGGAAAGAAAAATGTTAAAGCATTTCTTCCAAATTATATCATTTCTTCCCCATTGTGACCTGCTTTTATGCCCATACGGAACTTTCATGTTGACACAGCCAGTATTTAAAAAGCAAGACCTACATCAACTGTGGAAACCACAAAGAAAAATAAAGCAAGTATAATGAGGACGAAACAACAGAGAGCAATATAAAACCCACTTTAAGACTGAGGAGACGAAATCATCAAACAGCAGTGTTTTGTATAAATAGAAATCTCTAATAAGGAAAAGGCATATTTAGCTTTCAAAATTATGCAAAACATGAAACTGCCTTCTAATAAATGCAGAACATTGTCTAACAAAAAGGTCAATATTGTCTACTTGGACTGGTGTCAATTTTCCATGTCTAAGACAGGTATCTACTCAAGCCACCCCCTAAGTTAGTTTTGGCAGAAGATGTTAGCTGAAGCACACCTTTCTCCTCTTGTATGAATGAATCTGCCAGTATCGGTTTCTCTCAGTTTCTCATTTTTCAAATCCTAAATGCAGTTTCTTCTGAACCTTAGGAGCTTGTCCAACCTTAGGCTCAATTCTTACACACGCTTTTTAAAAAGTTCCTTATGGAAATCTGCATACATCTCTTGCATCCATTTCTCCATATACATTTTATTACAAAATGTTGCTCAATGTTCACTTTTTTTGAAAGAGATTAACCACATAAAATCTATAGAATGGATTTCGAGACACTGTTTTCCCTGGCATTCACATTTTTGTATAGAAATTTCTCTAATATGAATATATATTGTGTGTGTGCATTTTAATGAGAGACCTCTGCTGCAAAATTTGGAGCAGCACAAATTTGGGAGGAAAACTGTACTGGGCTCCAGTATTATTTTGGAAGCAGGCATCTCAGTGTATTCACATGAAAATGAAAAAAAAAATTCTTCCACATATCTATGTGCCTGACCACAGAACTACTTTAAAAAGAAAATCTACCTGCCGTTCCTATTAGAAATGCCCATTTCCCCTTTTATACTTCGGAGTTCTAACTGAAGTGAGCTAAATAACACCAGTTGTGATGCAATCGCCACACAATTTCATAATGAGGACGTCAAACTCTTACGTGTGTACAGTTGTGTGTGGGGGGGTGGGGGGCATGTGATCAAGTGGATGCCCTAAATTGACAGATGGAAGGCAGATGCACTTTAATTTCTTGAGTTTTTCAGAATGCACAGATTAAATTGCTTGCTTAGCATGGCGGGCTGAAGTTGTACACCGGAGCAGAGCAATCATGTAGTTTTTTATTCTTCCGCTCAGCATTTTCCTCACTAGTGGACATCGGCATGGAGTGCAGCAGCACGGCGGATGCCCGGCAGCTGGAAGGCTGCTGGGGAACAAGAGAACACAGGCCGGGTCCAGCCTGTACATTCCTTGCACTAAGTGGGACCATATGGGAATGCTCGCCTGAATCTTACCCGTGGAAATCAAGGGCCAGGTCAGACAAGCAGCGCTTTTCAAAAATTCATGATGCTGAGCTTCTAAGCTAAACCCAGAATGACAGACAAGTTTAACAAAAGGTGGAAATATAAAAGCCTGCCCAGTTACTTTGCCCTGCAGCGCTAAAGGTGTTTGCATGATTCAAGTGCGAACTGGGGAATTGGGGACTTGAGGTTATCGCTCTGGCCTTGTCAGGAAAAGTCCCAGAAGGTGATAAGGGAGTCTTGGCTATTGACATCGCCCGACTGAGATCAAATCAAGGGGAAAGCACCTTTGCATCCTCTGGTTCATTATACACCGACTAGATAGTGGTGGAGGCCTGCATTAAAATGGTCTCATGATTACAGAAAGAGAAGTGTTCCTCATTACTAGCCATGTTCTTAAGAAGGCTTCTTCTAATTCTTCTGGTTAAACCTAATTCACAAGTGTTAGCACAAACGGCCTGTCTTGATTCTGGTTCTGCGGTGATCGCACCTTCCACTGGCAGAAGACCATGTAGCTGAAACGAGACTTATTAGTGCTCTATATCCTCGTTTCTTTTTCCTCCTTCTACATCCTGCCTTCCCAAACAGTCCTGACATTTATCCCTGCCATGGCTAAAAAGGCAACGAGCACTGAAGGGATTACTTATTTTCAGAGAAATGTATGGAGGTGAGAGGGACAAGAACGGGCAGGCTGGCAGGCAACAGGGCAAGGAAGCCCCATGGCCAGACCATTGTGTTGCATGGAGTCTAGGCACCATGTGAGCAGGTGTGGCTGTCTTCTCCTTTAAGACCTAGAGGGCACGTGGGGTGACATGTACACCAGGGAGTACATGTGAAATGTGGACACTTGTATGCACCTTCATAGTAGCTGGAAAAGATTCCCAAGGGATGCAGTGCTTTTGAAATGCACCACTGATTTCAGCCCTTGTGTAACAGCAGCATACAACAGGAATCTGTAATGTTATTTAATGAGGACTAGAAACTTGAAGCAGATTTGCAGTGATATGCCCATGATCTCTTTTATCTCCTCCCCCCACCTCTCTCTCTCTCTCTCACACACACACAACTTTTTTTTCTTCAAATGAATGCAGAAGATGATAATTGCTTTTGGTAGCAGCATTATTAGACACTCTTCTGAACCATAAGCTTTTGCCCCACAAAACAATCTTTGTCCATATATTTCACATGAATGTGTAATGTGCTAAAATCTCTATTGTCCAAGTTTCAGTTGTCTGGACTTCTTGAATATGCACGCCTTCACAGACAGGACATTAAAAGAAGTAAACAAATGGATAAACTGCGCATTCTGAACTGGAACTGAAGCACCAGGTCTCATCTGCAGTGAGGCTATGTACCTCCAAACACCCTGGTTAACATGCGTGGCCCCTCCACTTTGCACTTAAACAACGGAGATGCATTTTGATATATGTCTACAGGGCATGGTACCAATGAGTAGGACAGAGACTGAATGTGTAATTTGGTCCCTGACAACCCTCAACGCACACACATCCAGTCACATCTACTTTGAACATCTACACAGGCTAGCAAAGAAGTCTGCATAGGTAGGTATTAAAATCTGGACCACATTTTTGCATCTCCTAAAAAGCAGGGGATGCAGGGAACATCACAGCAGGGATGGAGGGAGCCAGCAGTCTTGTCCTCCAGCAGAAAAGGGGGAAAGGCATCTTCACCAGTGGCAAAAGCAGATGTGACAAATGTTTGTGCTGAGCCATTCCTCTGATGTACATTCTTCAGCACTGTACAAATGGCAAGTTTTGCTGGCATCAAACAAACATCCTGAGTGTGTTTCCTTGTGATTGCCTTTAATTTCATATTGCAGTGATTAATCAGAGCAAATGTCTTTATTTTCTGCTGCTTTAACTACAAGAAATGATCGCTTCAGTTTTTATCCTATTATAAGGATTGTTGCAAAAATGGGAAACAATTAACACTGGGTTTAATGTGCAAGGCCTATAGAGCTGAAGTAATTGCGCTCAAGCTCTGCTAACTTTGTAATCAGGCATTTGGTGGCAAGCTGCTTGCGATTGATTCTCAGAGAAGAACTAACACACTCAGAGGAGGAAGGCAGGTGTGCCAGAAAAGCAGACATGTTGGCAAAACAAATTAAGACTCTGAAGGGGGAAAAGAAGCAGAAAGCAAGGAACATTCTCATCAGGAATGTGCTACCCAGCTCTGACTGCTTCTGATTAAAACCAACGTGCAGCCATGTGGCTGGGTTCAGTGCAAGACTGAGCACAATGGTGGGAATTTGTAGTGAGTGCAGAAATCAGCAACAAGAAAATCTCATTTTTACTTTTTAAAAACAAGTTTCTAGACCACAAGACATGCATAAGCCACTTGTGGAACACCTTGATTAATGCAGTGAAGTGACTCAAACAGGTGGAAGAGGCCCTGTGAAAAGCACCTGGTTGCCTACAATACATGGTTGGGGAGCTGAATTTGACTGGTGCAACTTTTATGAATTAGCTGATAGCTTCAAAATTTAGGCCGAAAGGTGTAGACAAAGCTTAGGAAAATCTTACATGACAGAGGTTTTGTGCCTTGTCCATTTCCTTTCTCCTCTTGACAGATAGGTGAACCAGAATTGAGTAAACATATAATTTGTGTAATTTATTCGGGTCAAAGAATTCAACTTTCCTTGGAACAGAAATAAATATTTCTCCAACGCAATGCATGCCAAGTTCTTTTTATAGTACACGCAACAAAACCATCACAGGAAAGAACAATTTTAAAATATTAGTTCAATACAAGAGCCAAGTGTCAGTCCCTTGAGAAGCACAAAAATAGGAGTGAATCAAGTTAATTAAAAGAAGCAAAGGTGACATTTCCATAAGCAGCTGGGATAAATAATGCCAGTGGAGTTTGGTAGATGTCTGTTCACATTAAGCAGGGGCCTGTATCAGGGAACTATTTCAAATTCCTCTACCCCACGCAGAGCAACTGACCCTGTCATAAGAGTTACCCATGCCTAAACTCAGACAATGGCGTTTGGTGTTCAAGACTGAAAATAAAGGTCTCAGTCCCATTTCTCCTAGAAATCGTCCTAACCTACCATTCTTCAGACATGCTGGGCCAGAACTCCCAGCATTCTCCACTGAGCCATCCAGCAGATTTGGAAGCACCTGGATGGAAAGTAGCCTAGCAAGATTTCCGTTTGCAGGGGTCAGTATTAATGATAACAAGAAGTAGTAGGTGATGACGGCCCAGAAGAGGGACCAAGTGTCGGTGAACTTGTCCATCCTCAGCAGTAGCTTCTTGTGGATTGTCTTGTGGATTGGGAAATCCCAGCAGATCAGCCAATCCCAGTCCCCGTTCCCATTCCCAGTCATGTGCAGGTAAGCAGTGGGACTCTACATCAGCAAGACTGTGATGGGATAGATTCAGATGTATATGCAGAAATGTACATATCCCCAGAGCTTTATCATGTAGGGTTTTCCATGGCAAACTGATCTTAAAGCAGCAAGCTGGGACCAGTGTGGAAAGAATGACTCCGAATTCCCTTGGAAGCACAAATATTCTGCTGAGATGGCTTTTCCCAGGCTAAATAGACATGCTCCTTCAGACACTTAATAGGACTCCAAAAGCAATTCCCTCTGTGCTGCGCAGAATTTTACCGAGAATTTTGGAGGGCAGCGGTGAGCTCCTCCCCATCAGAGATTCCAGCCCAGGCAAGGGCAAAGGCAGCTGAGATATCCCAGTCCAAACACACTGGGAGTAGCTTGAACCACGCCCCTCCCTTTCCAAGAAACCAATTTGCTCCCCGCACCTCAAAAACAAAAGAAGGCCAACCATGAAATATGTTTTTAAAATATATATTTTGCAGGGATAATTGGATTATGTTGTGGGCACATGCGTGTGAGTGAGTTGCTGTATAATAAATGGTGCAGTTCATTTTCCGGTTTATCCCTGTTTTTCCCTTTGAGAGCCTATAGTGTGGCCATCAGGATGAATGGATATTTGAAATTCATAGAAACTCAGCTACTCATTCTGTCCGTGACAATATAAGAATGGAAGACTATTTCAGGTCGAGAGGCACAGCTCTGTCTCTTTCAAGTCCATGGCATTCTTTTATGTTTACCCATAATTCCATTATGAGATTGCCACAATAATCCAGATGTGCTCTCTCTCCCCCCCCCCCCATGAACTCTTTGTCCTAACCAGAAATCCTATCAATGAAAGGATTTTATAAAGGTCCTTTCTCCTCCTCTTTTCAGAGGCTGTGACTAGTTACCAATGGGGAAAAGAAGACCCATATATCCAATTATCTTCACCCAAAGGGTAAGTGTTCATTCTGGCTGGTAGCCTCTACCAAGACCCCTAAAAACCCCAGAAGTTTTTCACAGCAGTTAAGCCTAACATGGGCCTTTTCATGGTTCCTCTAAAGGCCTCTGATGGACATGCTAAACAATCCACACAACTCTCTCATCACAATGCCAGTATCCCAAGACATAGTCCCACCACACTGACGCACCGCATCCTTGCCCTGTCATCAGCAGTGTTTTGATTCCTGCCGTGTCATATTCAGGTGTCCAGAGACCCCTGGGGAAGAGGTGTGAGCAAGGACGTTCACTTCCACCTGCCCCATCGTGCACAGCTAGACCGGGGCCCAATCCCAGAAAACTTCACAGTTACATTGACAAGCATCAACTTCCTTGGACATTCCTGCTGTCGGTTCTACTTGTAGTCCATCAAGTGGAGCAAAAAAACTCACCAGCCATTTATTTTGTGGTGGGTCAGAGTATCCATAAGACTAACATCCCAGGTAAAGCTTTGCTGCCAACCAGGGGGTGTACAATGAAGCGAGACAAGGGTGTGTGCAAGCACACGTGCACACACATGCAAGGCAACTGTTCAGGCCAGTGGGCTGCTTGTTGTGGCTTGGTGAGTCACTACTTGTGCAGGGCTGTTCCATCCTTATTAGCGAACAGAAAATGCTTCTGGGAAAGGGAAGTGTCATTGAGAAATCGGACAGCCCTGTGAATGAAAGCCCCATCATGGCCTGCTTAAGCAGGATTTTCTCTGACTGTGAAACTCCAAGATTATTTACTAATTAAAACTGTTTTACCACAGAGAAATCCTGGGAGATTTGCCTTCTGTTTCTATGGGTGCAGGAGTGTGAAATCATGGATGAACAAACTATAGCTCCATAATTCCCTTCCGCCAGCTTTAATAAAAAGGGTTGAAGTGAACTGGCAAAAGTAGTTCCCAGCACTTTTACCTACCAGTGAATACAATTTGCAGGTGGAAATGCATCGAAGGAGGGAGGCAGAGCTCTGGCTCTCTTAAGCTCTCTGAACCTCCTTCCTGTGCTCAGCTCTGGCCAGGAAGTGAGCTGTGGAGACTCAGGAATGCCGGAAGCATCTTTGTGCCAAGTCAGCAAAGTGCACACAGCCTACACATTAAGTGTGCAGAAACAGAAATTTGCTGGCTCAGTGGTCACGCGGCTGGCAAAGGGTGAGTGGACAAGCCAGTCTCACTGCTTCTACTTGTGCAATGCCTGGAGTTGGTTCCTGGTGGATACACATTCCAGTGCTTGGCCTGGGCCAGGCTTAGGGCCAAGCGCTGGAGTCTAGGGAGCTGAGTTAAGGCAGATCCCAATCCTCAAACTGGGGTCCTCACACATTGCCAAATCAAAGACCACCAACACTGGAAATGGAAGGTGAAAACGGATGCTTTCCCCACCTTGGCCAATGTTTCCTCTTGTCAGGTGAGGCAGGAAGGCAATATCAAGCTTCCAATTAAACAGGAAAGATATGACTACTCCTGAGCAGCCTTCCCTGCAGAGGTGGTACAATTCCAATGTATGCTCTGAAGCTGAAGGCAATCAAAGAAAGCAGAAAATCGCTCCTTGGGAGAGGAAGTCCCGTGACATCTGAAAGAGGTGGCAGTGAGACCTAGGCAAAGGTTCCTCTCCTAGGTACAGTCTTTGAATGGATGGTGGCCAACCAGTTCAATTAACTGGATACATTTCAATCAGGGTTCACTTTGATCACCCTGCACAATGACCTATGCCAGGAGAGAAACAGGGGAAGTGTGGCACTGCCGAAACTCCCGGACCTCTCCCTCACACTACATACCATTTGTTCTCTTTGACATGTCCAGGGCGGTAGGTGAATTTCCTTCCACTTACACAGTGCATGTTCACACTAATGCACCCTTGCACAAATGCACACCAGTAACACTGCATATTTGTGTAATTGCAAATTTGTGCACGCCCTCCCAAGAAGCAGAAAACTGGTGCCCAAGTCCACAGTATCTACATAACTCAGGAAAAGTTGGTCTGCCATGGAATCTGCAGGTTGGATTCACAAAAACCCAAACTCGTTTGGCTCCACTGGGGATTTCTCCAACACCCTTACTGGGATGGCTTGCATTATATTGTTGTTTAAATTAACGTAGTACTTTCTAAATGTGCAACCCTACATACAGAGATTCAAAATGTATTCAACTCTATGCTCTCTTTGGTGGGAGATGTGTAATAGTCACTCTAACATGTAAACGCACTCACACAAAATATTCCAGATGCCTGTTTTCCATTCTTTTCTCTCTCATATCTGAGTACCGATTTTTAAAGCAAACAGGCAGGGCTCCTGAGCTTGCAGTCCCTGAGCCCTTAATTTCTAGTTAAGCGATTTAAGGTGTAAAGAGCCACATTTTTTATCTGGAGGTTTTGAAATGATGCTGTGCCAGGAATATTTATTGATTCATTAGATTTATACCCTGCCTCTTTTTCTTTCCTAAAGAATTCGTTCACTTACACACATCATTTTCCTCCTGCGGCTCTCCATCCCCACAACAACAACCCTGTGAGGAAGGTTGGGTGCCTTGGTGGTCCAAAGTCACCAAGCCGGCTCCATGACTGAACGGGACTAGAAGCCAGATTGCCAGACTCCCAGCCCTACGCTCTTAACAACTCCACCACACCGGCGCTGTCTTGATAACAACCACCTGCTAATTCTAACCCCAATTGATAGGCTTTTTGCAGCTTCCTAAATGAGTCAGTCCATCACCTTTTCTGCCTGCTTAGTGCCTACCAGCAACTAAAAGTGTGCAGCAGGAAGACTCTAATTACTGACACGCCAAAGGTCACCTAATCCCAGGGAATGCAAATGCCCTAATTACATTGTTTCTTAAGGACTCTTTTAGGGAAGTGTCAATCAACAAAAGCAGCAAACAGAAAGCTCAGACAAGAGCACGTGTGATGGCAGCTTGCCTTTGATTCATCTCCCTGGAGTGCAAGTGACAAAAATGACACCACATGAAATGGGCTGATATGCAATTTAATTATGGTGGTTTATAATAGACAAACTATAGGGTGTTTGAAGTATTAAAAGGCAAACTGTTTACATAAAGCTTTTTAGTAGCTTATTGCTTCCTAATTATGCCCACCGATATACCTGTCATTATACGTAATAATCCAGTGGAATCATACTCCATTTTTTTCCTTTTTAAATGTACAGTAGTTACATATAATAACACCCTGGAAGAATGTGTGGCTATTTTTACTCTTTAAAGGTTGGCAGCTCTAAACAAAGCTGCCTGCCTGCCTGGTAGTCCAAAAACCTTGGAATTTTCTCTCTTTCTCTCTCTGAGAATTCTTTCCGTGATTACCACCAAAACGGCATCTGAATTCAGGCATACCAATAGCCTGGACAAATGCACATAGAGCAGGACTTCACTAAAAAGCTCTATTCCTCCATGGTACATCCCAAAAGGAGTCCCTTCCTCTGGAATCCAAACATGGAAGTTGGTGGTGGAGCCCCAGATAGCTGTACAAATAGCCCTGCTGCTGCAGGTATTTGTTCTGTGCGCCGACAGGAAAGGCAACTTGATGCACTCAAGTTTCAAGCTGAGTGGCTCTAAGAAATGAATGAGGGCTTATTTGGTTGTGTGCTTGGGCCAAAGGAATACACCTGCACCTGCATTGCACAATTGGTGGTGTGGACCTAGTGTTTGTCTGGGTGCTGAAGATATTCAGTCCATGGCTGGAAGTATGCATGGCAGGGGGAAAGCCTGGCATGTGTGTGATCTCTCTCTCTCTCACACACACACACAGGTTCCTAGTACGTGCTCGACAAGCTATGTTTTAGCAAAGAAAGTTTAGCACCATTGCCTGCAAATGCAGCTGAGGGGAGGGGGGGTTGCATGTGGATGTTATGCCCGGACACTGCAGTGTAAATAAGCAGATGGCAAGAAAGCCTTTGCCAGCACCATAATCAGCTTAACTACCAAACGATGCAATAATACATTATAGGGGTGTGTCTGGTCCAATACCCAACACACTTCCCAAGGAATTGCATCAGCTGTGATGATGACTGTACAAGACACGTCCAATTTGTTTGGGCATGCCAGCCCACCAGGCACTCACAATCTACCAGCCTGAAACCAGTTTAGTCCAGACACAACGTCAATTTACATGGCTAAACTGACAAGTCATGCTTGTCACCGATCATTAGCTCCTGTTCTCCGTGGTACTGTGCAACACCCCCTCGGATACGCAAAGCGAACAAGTCTAAGAGTGGCTCAGACACACATTCCAGATGAGCAGCAGCAGCAGTGGCAGCAACTGCAAAAATCAAGGTGAGGAGGAGATCATGCGCGTTACAGAGTAATTTAAATTCCATGGTGCATGCATGTACACACATGTTTGAAGTCCTTCTCTGGAATGACATGGCTATGTAAAATGAGCCTACCCCCCCCCCTCTCACATGCACACACGGGTTCCCTAGCGGAGCACTTTCCCCCCTTATGAATAGATGACATTCAATCACATTGCATAAACGGGTGATACTCTGATATATCTACTCAGGCTTTTCCAGGTCTCTGATAACCCAAATTCCTTGTGGGGATTAATTTTGATCTTCTTTCAACATTCATGCCCACCACATCCTGCATTGCCTCAAGGAGCTTAAAGCAGAACCTTTAAGAACCATGACAGGTCCCATCTGCCACTATTCCTGGATGACCACAGCAGGATGCCTCCAAACCACAACTGAGCTTCCATTCATTGAAGCTTACAGTTGATTCACTCCCACTGAAAGCAAAGTTTCAAACCTAGTAATTGATGTAGAGAGGGAAGATGGATGGATCCTTTTCCTCTAAGAATGGCAGACAAAATTACTTCTTGCTGATTTGGAACTCCATCTCAGGGTCTTAGAAACACAGAAACAGACTGAGTCAGAAGGCATCCTGGGCCATCTAGTCTGATCCCCAGCTCCAGGCAGCTGTGCTCATGACATGCCTACCATGTGCATGCCCAGTAGTGCCCTGCACAACACACATTTCCTCTGTTCTATGGCAGCTATTAGAAGTTCCCCAAATTATCTAATTTGGTAACTGTAGGGAGAAGTTAAAAACCTAGAAGGCACGGCCATTGTTGGATCACTAATTGTGCAGGCATGTCTCAGGGAAAGAGTTGAAAGCCAAGCATTTAGAATGAGACAGTCTGTCCCCTACTGCTTTTGGCAGGGCAGGCAAATGACAGAACTCGTCACTCTGACTGACAAGTAAATGAGTTCCATGAACTTTGTGTAGTAATTTATTCACGTGTGCAAACTGCGAGGCAACAGAGGATCTGAGCCATTTCTGAATAGCTACCATCATTTTCCATCCAGTGACCTCAGAAGTCAACCATGAGAGGAGCACAGGTAATTTCAGAAGGTCATATCTGCTTTAAGTTTTTAAACATAACCTTTAAAAAGCAACATAGTACACTCTTGCATCGAATCTTACTATAGGTTAGCATAGGCCTTCATGAAATTGGGCCAACTTACTGAACAAGGGAATACATACTTTGAATGGAAATTGTATTCTGGGAAACTGATGATCAAGAAATGCTGCAGATGTCTGGGAAAGTGTGACCCAGACTTGTTCCAAGGCCCACTAAGGTTTGGGTCTCAAATACCATCCATTCTCCCCTATACTGTGCAGTGCCTGGGATGGGCTTTTTGAGGAATCTTCAGGGATGGGGTCCCCGAGAACTGCTGGTCTGCACCTTCAGTCCTCTCATATCTATGCCTCTGGTCCAGCCATGTGCAACCTAGATGCAACGGCCATCAACTACTCTTACAATTACTCCATTTCATCTTTTAGCTTCTTCCTCTGAAATCACATAACTGACAAATGAGGCACCATAGGGGGTTTTGTCCCTGTGCAATATTTCAAGGGAATGCCACAAGACATTTTGAGAAGGTTATAGAGGATGATCAGTCAAATCCATCAGAAAATAACACCCTAGCTCCTAAAGGTTGCATGGATGCTATCCTGCATTTTGGGATTACAACTCAGTGCCATGGTTTCAATCTGGATGCAGCTGTGGTTTCCTTTTTCGTTATCTAGCAGGATACCAATCACCACGAGAGCTGCTGCTTCATGGCAAACTCCGTCACACATCGATATTTACTTGCTCTCCGAAATAGATTGTGCAGAAACCATTCCACATTTTGATGAGATGCTAAAACCATAATGTGCCTCTAGTTCCATATGCAGCCGGCTGTTACCAAGTTCTATCAGTTGTGGTTAATTTGTGGTAGCTGAATCTCATCAGCAATTTATGGCTTGATGGGGTAGTTAACATGTAATAAACGGGGTATGTGTGAACTGGTCTTGTGAGAAATATTTTTTCCCAGAAAATTTGCTCCAAATATGAGTTAACATTGCAATCCTAAATACTTTGGGTGTCTTTCAGAGGACTACATGATTAATGCAACACATTCTATGGGGTCTGAATGTATATCAGTCCCTCCGATAGCAAGCTCAGATGGTGGAAGCCCTGCAAAACACCAGGGAGGCACCAGCACAACTTCCAGGGGTGCAGGCAGTCTTGAGGAACATAGAAACAGAGTGAGTCAGAAGGGGTCTCCAGAGCTATCTAGCCTGACCCCCGGCTCCACTCATGACATGCCTACCATGTGCATGTCCAGCCTATCCTTGAAGTATCAGGGCAAAATCTCTCACAGGAGATGACTGCTCAGCAAGAATAGAGAATGTCCAGGGTTGCAGAACAGAGGTTGTCTGTTGAGAGGATAAATCAGTGGAAAACTGGGTGGTGGTGATAAATTATCCAAATGGAAGTTGGTTGGCTAGGAAGATGAAAACATGCCTGCCTGCCTCTCATAGTCCACCATACAGTGATGCAAATCAATATCTAAACTGGGCAGAGTTCTAAAGCATGTTTTTATTGTTGTATGGGATGGGGGTGTCCTGAAATATCTTACACAATTGCTTTATTGCTGGACATTTTCTAAATTCCAGAAGAGGAGGCATCTCAGGTATGCAACCATTCTTCCTAATCCACACGGCATGCTCAGTCAAGCCACTAAGACATATTTTGAGGAAGGAGGGCTGCCTGTGCAAAAGAGGCAAAGCAGATTTTCACACGAAAAGGGAAGGGAGACCAAAGGTGCATGAGAAAGCACAGCATGCAATGGGGAAGACTCATGTGCCACAGGTAACCTCCACTGACCACAGGTGAGAGAACAGAGCTAGAAAGACTCAATGGCAACATGCTCGCTCACACTCAGGAGTGGAGTACAAGTTGTGTGGGGGTTATTATTGAATCATGTGCTCTTACTGAATCATGGGTAATTGCGTGGCTGGCACCAGGCTATGCTATAAAGCCATGCTTTATTGACTATGAACATCCATGTAAGGATCCCTGGTTTGTTGCTGAATTGTGATCAGTGGGCTTTTCACCATGTTTTATTACATCAGCTGGGTTCACACAACAGAACAAGCCATATTTCAATGATGATTGACATTGAACCCATACTTGACCTCGGCTGTGGGTTGTCTGAACCCAGTCAGTGTAACAAAGACCTTCTATTCTGGTGAAAAAGACCTTCTGTATGCACATGCCCATGGGGCATTGTTGACTCTTGCCGTACGTACATGTCTTCCTTTTTAATAAATGTCTCCCAGCAAGCAAAAACAACCCCCCCTCCACATCATGTTATGTTACAAAGCTAACATTGGTGTGACATCCTACAGACTATACAATTTCATAAACCAAAATTGCAAATGTGACCTACATTCCAGAGAGAGAATGCTATTTCTTTCTTTTTGTGCTTTTCTAGCTTACATTGCAATACTGTTTGGTTTCCCTTTGTTTCTGATGGTAGCACAAGTTTGCTGCATTTTCCACCTGTCTTTTTCTGTGTTTGCTTTCTTCAACAAAGTGTGGTTAGAAAGACAAACCCCTTTTGCTACTCTCTCTCTCACTTTTCTTTTTCTGAGGTGCTTGTTCTATGCTTTTTGCGATCATTGCTGGCATCTGGAAAATGAAAGAGCTGTTGGAAAGCTGCTGAAAACACCCCCTTATTAGTGAATTGCTATCATTATATTTTCCCTCTTTCTTTCAAGACTTGGAACTAAAACAGAATGAAACAAGCACACTTAGAGTGCTTGAGGGGATGGACCATTTCACTCCACAGCTGAGAATCATAAGTGTGCTTCTCCAGATTAAAAAGTCTCCCTGCACATACAAAAATAGCATGTTTCGATGGTGCCTTAAGTTGAAGTCCACTCTATGCTATGTGCATGAAACCTGACGTCCTCTCTCTAACTTCCTCTCTCTAAGGATAACTTTGAGGGTCATGCAAGGGCTGCCTTTGGAGATGGCTCGGAAATGCCAGCTGACCCAAAGTCCAGCCACTCCATCCTCATCCAAAGCGTGTTACAAGGATATTTTTTCCAGTTGCACTTGCGAGGAATGGATTTCCAGGCCCAAATCAAAGTGGTAGTTTAGATTTTTAAAGCTGTTACACCATTTGGGAACATGCTATTAGAAAGACGGTTTGAGGGCAGGTTCCTCTGCTCATAGGGTGGATACCCCTAGCAATCTGTCTGATCATAGCATTGGAGGCTTGGCTAAATACCCGACCATGGAGGTCTCCAAGAGTGGTACACAACAAAGACAAGACCTACTCAGTGTTGGCCTCAAATCTGGGGAGCTCCCCCTCGAGGGACCTATCATTGTCTCCATCAGTTTTTCAAAAGGGCTTTCAGTTTTGAATGGAATTTCATTTAGATCAGGCTATTAATCAAGCTACGCACTTACTTGCTTTTGTAAGCTGCAAAGCAAAGGTTTAGTAACTGGAGGGATTGTTCTAGGAAGCTTCCAAAAATGTTTGCATTTGGCATTTTTGGTTTTAAAGCATGCTATATTACTGAAATGATACCCTGGCAGTTCTAACCTAGCAGGTGACAAAGCTTAATAATACAGCTTAATTCTTCAGTATCTGCAGGACTAATATGCTGATATTTTAAATCTTCAGAACAGCTAGAATGTTCATAAACACTAACATCTCAGCAGCAGATGGGGGTGTCAGACTCAGGTCAGATCACACAGTTTCAATAGTTAGGGCTGGGTTTTTTTTTTTAAAGCCTGCATTTAAATTAAAAAAAAAAAAACTGCTTTTGCCACAGGGCATTTCTTTTTCACTGGGTCCACCTGACCTCAGAAGAGTTTGGCAGACCCATGCTGTAGTTTTATGTAAATCTAAACCATCAGGACTTTAACACAAGCTCTCACTTTTTCTCTACGTAAGGCTGAGAGCCAGATCTACCCTGTCAGTTCCTTAATCCCATTGCCTGGGATTCTTCAGAAGGTCAGAGAGCCTTTTCCCTGAATCAACAGCTCGGTTCTGTTTTTTCCCATTAAGTCTCTCCCACTGGATGATTTTCCATCTTTTGCACAATTTCCTTCCCATGCTCAAATGCTGACAGGATTGAAAGCCCATGTTCTGTAGGAATTGCAGTTGGAGTGGAACTTGGGAGATCTGGCTTGGGTTCCATGAGCTAGTCACTGATTCTCAGCCTAACCACCCCACGGGATTGTGAAGACAAAATAAATAAGGGATAGAGGGCCCTGTAAGCCACTTTGGTCCCTTGCAAGGGTGAAAAGGGTATAATATAAATGAAATAATAGAAATGTAATCATGAGATTAAAAATTCTTGTCCTATGGCTTAGCTACTGGCTATTAGAGATTTAAGCTAAATTTCACTGGGGAGTTAACCCATCCCACCTTGACTCTGGACCACCTTTCAGCCTTTATCTGTCGCTGGACAGCACCCAACAAGAGTGTCTCCAAGCCTTCAAGCCCTGCAGCTGCATCCCTCTGTCTACCTGTCTGCTGCTCCATCCAGCTGTGCATGTTTGTGTGATGAACCTAAATGGATTGTCCGTGCCCTGCAGGTTAGCTCCCATAGAATTTGCTTTTATTCACAGATAAGAACCTTTCCAACAGTGCAACCCTCTATAGCTAAGGGTAGTTTCCTGCCATTAATATTTTTGGGACAGGACCTAACTTAGAAGTAAGTATCCCCCAGCTCTAACAAACGGGTACATGGCCTCTCTTGCAACAACAACAGGGGATATGACTGGGGCATCCACAACAGACAGTGGTAAAGCTACACAGAATTAAAGCCAAGGTTCAGTTGGAACCCATCTCCAGCAATCAAGCTCTCATTAAAGGACAATAACTTCATTCAACAGGCCACTGAATAGACTTCCCCATGCTTGTAGGACCTATACAGTTTCTGCTCTACTGATCTCTTCTTTAAGGTCACGGTGTTTTGCTCATATGTATTGAAGGCAGGCCTTTGACCACAAAAGTAGCACATAAATAAATGAACTGATACATCCATCAAATTTTTTGTACGAATCACAGGATCTCTATCAAAGGCCAGGGGAGATCAAAGGAAGATGCTGTGTCTCTGAAGCGTTTCCTCACTGGCATCTTTGAACTGCTTTCAGCTTTGAGTCTGGAATGCAATATGACTTCATTTGGGCTGCCCTGGGCTGCCCTAAAGGCCATTGCCCAGGGTGAAGGGGCTGGTAGGTACACGAAGATGAGAAGTACAATGGCAATACCACGCAAAGGTTACCAGGGGTACCCACATTTACACTATGGCTACATTTCTGAGTTATGAGAACGTTCAGATCACAACAGAAGTTTGTGTGCAGCATTCTTATCCAGCTAATTTGATCAGTCACATTATTTCTAGTAATTACACATAGGGCTTTGAATGAAAAATAGGACAATCCACCCTCCCTTCACACTCCCCTTTCACACTTTTTCCTGCTGTTTCCAACAGCCTGCTTTTCTTTTCAACTATCACTCTACATTCTTGGCTACTGCTCAGTCTATGCAGGGGATGGAGGAGCAATTTGATTGGTTTCTGACAAGTCTAAACATTTAGACCAATACATGAACAAAGCTCAGCTATCTTTCATATCCCAAAATTTCAGAATTTTGCAGTGGAATTCTCCAGTTGAAGAAATATGTGCAAAATATTAGGGAGCATGCACCTAATGTGCATATAGCGGAGAGAAGAACATTGACAAATCCATTATATGAAGAAATCTGCTTGCATGCATCTGGTTGCATGGATACAATGGAGTGATCCTGAGTTCTTCACAAGAGAAAAAATGGCAGATGCAATGTAATAATTATAGGGATGACGGTCATGATGACAATGGCCACAAGACCCATCTGGTCCTGTCTGGCTTTCCTTGATTATAACTGCATGCAGGGCATTTTGGCATCTCCATCTTGGAAATGTCTAATTTGGCCGAGCTGGGCTGGTTCAACCTTCTATTCGTGCATATGACATCAACTCGTGTTTGTGGTCTGCTACCTGCCCTCCATATGCCGTTCTGGATGTCTTATATGGATTCCTTGGGTCTGACCCATCCTATTTTTTACTATCCTTATGCTGTCTTTGACTTTATGGCAAACAGTTTCAGGACAGTCTGGTAATACAATCTCCAATCATGTCCACATTCTGATCACACTGCCATGGGCATTGTCTTGTTTGTTTGTTTGTTTAAGGAATGCCATCCATCACAATTTCAGAATTTAATATGAGGAATAAGGACTGGCATCAGAAGGATGAAAAACAGAATGTGACATAGTTTAACATTTGCTCAAGTGAAGGTGAAAACAGAAGTGAAATACTTTATTGCTGTGTTAATTTTGGGGATAGTAAATCACTATGGTTTGGCAGAGTTTGTGCAACAAAAAATAAAACAAGAGAAGGAAGTAGCGAGAACTTTTGATTTGATTTCATTGGGCAAGATTTGTGAACTGCATTCTTAATTATTTAAAAATAATTATTTGACAAAGAATCCTAAAGGCTGTGACAATCATAAAATGATTAGGCTCTCAGACTGCAGATGGTTTGATAGTCTAAATACTAACAGTGCAGTTAAAGGATTCCTGCTTCAGCATGTGCTCAGAAGTACGGGATCGTTCCTCATGATTCCCAAGAAACATCTGGCAAATGTTTGGGCATTATGTCTTGAAGAGGAAGCTGATCTTGGAACACTCCAATGGTCAAGGATGTATCTCCCTTACAGCAATCCATGTTCTTTCTCCCAGTATTCGTTTCCTTTCCCGGAAGAAAGAATATTAAGACTGGCAGGATGCAGCAATACATGCTTTCTTGAAAAATTCTGGATGCCCATGTCCCTCTGCCTCACTGCTGTATGTTATGTTTCCATCATCCTCTTCCATTCAATTGCACGTTTATACTGTTGGTGCCAACTGAGCCTAAAACAGAAATAGTTTTAACTGCTTTTCACTCAGTTGAATTCCCTAGCCATGCACCTTCTCAAGTGTTCAGGGCTTCCCGCTTGGGTACGTCTCTGTGATATACGTCATTTTCGCACAAATGGCTCCCAAAAGCCAGAGGGAACAGGTAAGCCCTGTGGTAAAGGCCGTTGTACGTGTCCATGTGAAATTTTGCAAACCTAGCGGCATCTCCAGACTGCACGTTGCTTTCTTTAAACATCTCTCCACAGAGAGGTCAGGCTTCCGATAAGCATGTCATTGTGGGAACACTGGGCCAAGGCTGATATTGTCCCCAACCCACTGCATCTATTCATCGGAGCTTGTCAGGATTCATCCCCTCAAAAGAGACGATACTGCATGCAAAATGCTTCTGCCAGTGCTTTGTTGGTTTTTTTAAATAGTAATAATAATAATTGAAAGGTACCAGGCACAAAGCATGTCTATATTCATGTGGCGCTGAGCAGGCTCCATCCACTCAAAAGGAAAAACTCCATCTGCACATTTTATCCAATCCTGTAAAACAGGAGAGGGGAAAACTGTTCAGCGATTTCTACTCTGAGTTAAGTGGGAGGCCCAATGTTTCATTTCTGGATCAAGGTTCAAATTTAGCCTCACAAAATCAGTCTGAACTAAAGTGGGTTCTTTTTGAACTGCCAAAGTGGGGTTCATACCAAAACTTGTGCACGGTATACTCCTCTAGGAGAACTTTTTTCCCTCCCAAAGTATCTGCAAGAATAGAGATTTTAAATTGATCTAGCCAGATGCTACTGGGCAAAGTTTGTAGTTGAGCCTGATCAGAGCTCTATGCAGCATTTTTGGCCCGGATACTGACGGCTGAAGCAAAATTTTGTAAATGTTTCACTATCACATGCTTTTCCCCAAGTCCAGGAATGATCCTTCATCAGAGGATTGCTTTCCCCTGAGTTTTTGCACAAGTCTATTTTGAGCTATTTTCCTGGCTGGAACGCACAAACATTGCAGAATTGTCCACCCCTACTCCAAAGAAATTGGCAGAAAAGAGGTAAAGGCACAGTGGAAAACAGAACCTTGTGCCATTCCAAGTTTTGCCATGGAATCCTATCATGTCTACTTAAGCATAAGCCCTATTGAGATCAACAGGACTTACTCCTAAGTAAATGCATATAGGATTGTTGCCTTATTACTAAAGTTAAGAGGAAGAGTCCAAGGGTCATGCAGAACTTCTGAAGTTCAATCCTTAGTATCTCCAGGCTGGGCTGGAAAAAGCTACCTGAAACTCTGGAGAGCTACTGCTAGCCTGTGACAATAATTATGGACTGCACAGACCACTGGTCTGACTTAGCTTCCTGCATTTCTGTGTAGGATAAGCTTTCATAGAAAGGGCTGGCAGCAAACATTCTGCAGCCAAAGAGAGCAGGACCTGTCCAGGCTTACTTCAGCACTGGTAAGGAAACAGTGTCCTCATCGCAGCGAATTAGTTCATGGTCTTCGGGCTGGCTTTGCCAACCATGCAACCCTGTATTTCAACATCTGGCCCCCAACATCTTCTTTATTTCTTTATTTATATGCCACCCAATAGTTGAAACTCCCCGGGCAGTTAATAACAACTCTGCTACATGAGAGGGTTACCTGACTGTGTTTAACTGCTGTAGACTAGAGGCCATTGCATCAGATGGTATATCCAGTCAGCATGCATACGCATGCACATATTCACACATGCACGTACACACAGGAATAGAAGAAACAACTGTATGGAGAAATGGCATGAATCCAGAGCAGTAAATAACAGAGGGATTCTGTAAATGGTATCTTCTCTGTGAGGAAGATACTATTTTCTACACAGTAGGATGCAGTTCTAATCGAATGTACTAGAGAGAGTAAGTCCATGGGATACAGTGGAATTTACTTCCACATAAACATCCACAGAGCTGGGCTCTTTTGCTCTTTTTAAGCAGTTAATCAATGCATTTCTTATGGTACTGTAGAGTTCTCATTATCTGTCTTTAATCCCCAAAGTAGGGTCTAGGGACACTAGGGTGTTATGCAAACACCAGCAGTGTTCCGTGAGAACTGAACTGAATACTTAAAATAAGACCAGAATTCCCCACCTTCCTGGATGCATGAGCGATCAATTGGTGATAGAGAAACAATGAAGCCATACAAAGACTTAGTGAATGTTAAGAGGACATATATTAACTTTGTTCCTGCATGAACAAGACATTCACTCAGCACCTATTCTGTAAGAAAGGTGTACAATCAAGCCACAGGCAGGATGGCAACATGGGGAAGACATTACTTTTAAGGGGTGCTCAACATTCTAGCAATTAGAGCATCAAATTTTATTAGTCGGAGCCATAAATGCATATGACATAAACAACGGAGGGCAGCAGCATTCCATAACAGCATGTATTTTCATAGAGCTAACCTTATCGATTATGTTCACAGCACAGAATTCTAGCAGGAAAATAAGCCCTTGCTCTAATACAGACTTCTACAGCCCTCTAGTGTTCTAAATCCATAGGCCCCGACAGAAAGCATCCTGAAAGGATTCCATTCTTAGCAGCTGCTCTTTCACCTCCTGCCCCACATCCTTGTTCTAGATAACCGTTTCTGACAATGATAACACAGGAATCGGTAGGGAGAGGCACTGTGTTGATATGGGAGTTGCATTTGCCTATTAGCAAATCAGTACCAGGAGTAATTCATAGTTTTGGGCAGATGCCTATGGCACACGAATGTTTCCTATCAGAACTTCTGCACATTCTTGTCAATTTTCCATCAGGTTTAACCAGAGATGAATCTGAAAATTTTTGTTTGGGAGAAACACACAGAAGAAAGAAGAAAGGATGAGATCCATGAAACATCTCAAAGGAGTTCTGCATAGTTCTATGGCTTCCTGAGGTCCCATACTGGGTAGCACTGGGTATATTATCCATAGTGCTGTATCCCGTGGTGACTGGCCATTCACAGCCTTTCCCACTGATTCTGTCATGCAATGCACCCCCATTGCTCATGCAACATGAATCTGGGGGCAACCTGAAACAAGTGGATATGAACCTTCCTGGAATGAGGCTGCTCAAAAGAGCTGCCACTAGGGCACTCTGTCCAGCATCCCCCTTCCAGAAATGAGCAAAAATGGACCCAAAAAACTTGGACCCAAATCACCATTGTGCAAGTTGTGGGTGCCACATGCAGGCCAAAAGTGGTGGTGGTCCCTGCATTATGAGCAGAAGTGGACACTGCCCATATTTTATATACCCAGGCAAATGTTGGCCTTAAGCGTCATCTATGGTGGTTGTTACATGGCATTCACAGCCAGGCTTTTTTCTCCTGTGGAAACTTATGTGACCATCATCATCACCACCACAGTCTGTTCATATCTCCCCTTCCCCTCTTGTGAGCAACCCAAAACAGCTTACCTAACTTCATTTGTCCTCACGACAACAACAACTGTATGAGGTAGACTGGGCTGCAGAGTCCATGACAGGCCCAAAATCACCCAGCAAGCTTCATGGCCAAATGGGGACTTGAACCCAGATCCCCTGGGCCCCCAGTTCATCCCACTAACCAAGCTGGATCTCTTATGAAAATGATAGTCGCAAGCATATTTCTCTCCTTCTTTCTACTCTCGTAAATTCAGATGACACTGCGGAAGCACAGTCCTTTCATTAAAGCTGATCAGGTTATGGAACAGTACAAACCTCTCAAATGTGAGAAAGTATCTGCCCATATGCAGAGTTGGATCCTAACTGAAACTTCCCTTCCGTTCCTCTCTTTCTGAGAAGCTCTGGCTCCATCTTCAGGGTGATGCCTGCCTCCTGAACACCAGGTTCTGAGAATGAAGAACATTGAGTGCTTCACTTGCCATCTCCTGACGGAGCCCAGGATCCCTGCCCTGCCATCTCCTGCCATTCCTGCTCTGAAGAGTCCTTTTACAAGGCAGGCTGGTTCCCATGCTCTGCCTGAGAATCTCCACTAGGTGACCTTGAAACTGCCAAGTCAGTTCCCCGGCTCTGCCTGTCTGCTGCCTCCCTGAACTGGACAAATCTGAGCAGCCAGTAGTGTGTGAAAGTTGGGCCCCTTCTCCACAGTGGGAGAGAAAATGTGCAATCTTTCATTTTAGGAACTGTCTTTAAAATTAGTTACATAAAGTAAAATCACATTATTTTAAACTGGTATTAGTCACCCTACCACAAATCAAATAAAGCAGAATTTGCTCTTTATTACACAGAGCATATGCCTAAAGAATTTATATTGTATTGGCCCAAGTGTGGATTTCCCAAAAGCAGAATAATTGCTTCAACTGTCCAACTTTGCCTTCTCACTTTCTTTTTTACAGAATCTGACAGAATCTAAGCTATACTCTTGATGGCTATGTAAAAATGGGAGCTTCCAAAATTTCAAGGGGTGTTTGGAAATGTTAGCCTTTGATATTGATTTTTTTTTTTAAATACAGATGTGATTTAGAGATTCTACATGACTTTTCTTGGGCTATAGGAACTGCCGAGCAAAGATGGTTACCCAAGATTCCCTTTTAGTTGCTTAGACCATAACCCTGAAAGGAATAAGGTTTGCATCTTAACACAGCGTGAAGTAGGGGCCCCATAGTGCAGTATAGCAAGGCAGATGGGAAAGTAGTTTCACATCCCTGTAGTTCTGAACAGGATTGGCATCTTCTGGCCATCCGGATGTTTTTCCGCTGATCCAAGACCACTGATTAGGCTGGCTGCTGGAAGCTGTAGGCCAGTTTCTGGAGGACCACAGAAACTCACTAACTCACTAGCTCTGCAGTGAAGCCCTTGCACAAATGTATAAGAGCTAGCTGAGAATGCTAAAATATTCCAATAGTTCAACTAGAAGGGTTTCCAGTAAACATCAAGAAGGCTAAACTTTACGGATGCTCTTTGGCACCCACCTGAACAGGTAAAGTGGGAGGATTTAAACAAGGCAAGTTCAATCATAGAATCTCACCTCTGAAGTCTAAAGTGGTGCAATCCAGTAACATTTTACATCACATCTGACCAGCAATTTCACTGCATGTGTATTGTAAATAAAATCTACCATTTCTATGATAAACTTTCCTGAAATTTTGACTGGGAGGTTAACCCTGAAAGGCTTTTACAGCAGCAACAAAAGAAATGCATACAATCTCCTCCTAGCATGTGTGAAGGCAGTAGCACGAACGGGGATGATGTGATTTGTTCAAAGGCAGATCTCTTCCCTTACATTCTGAGCTTACTGTTCTGAGTGTTCTAGTTTTCCTTGGAGGAGTCATAAAGGTTTAACCATAGTAACTAAGGTGTATAATTAACAGTTCATTATTTGTCCTGGGTTCTTGGAACAGGCAAGATATCAAACTAGACAAAATATTAAAATCAAAGAGTTGTATGTACAAAGGTCTATTCCTAAGAAACCCTTGCGTGGTTCTGCACATGTGAACCACTACGCATGTGAAGAACACAAGCATGCCTGCTGTCACACAGAAGGCCAAGAGGAAACCCTCTGTCCCTTCCAGCCCCATTAGGTGCAGAATACTTCGTGGTGAATGCAGACACTTGCCCTCCAGAATCTCCGACACTCTTCGTAAAGCTCAGATGATCAGTGTTGTAGTAGATCGAAGGATACTAGTATACATTACCAGTTCAACCGCAGACCTATTGCCGTGCAGTCTCACTGCTGAAGCACAACAGTTTATTTTGCACTTGGAATTCCTAATAACTGTTGCCTGGGGATCTCTACGGGGAGTTAACAGAAGGCTGGCTGTTATATTTACTAGTGAGGGCAGTCATTCTGCTTCTCCTGGACACTTCTCTGAAATCTATCTGGTTAAAAATGCACAAGGCTATTCCAAGAAGACAACATAAAGCAAGAGGTGCATGCATCCAATGTACCCCAAATTTGCTATTTTGGGGGGTTAATCGCCGCTGGACCTTACCACTGGGGCAGACTCTCTTCATGGAAGCCATGTAGGCAGCATTAAGGTTTTGTTTTCCCCTTGCCACAATACCTTGGAGTCTTCTCTGAGGTCCTCGCCATGTCATAAGCATGGTGTCCAAAAGGAGGGCAATGCGAATCAATATCAGTAGGATATGACTTCAAGGCGATCAAACCGGGCAGTCCGAGAGGAGATCAACCCTGGCTGCTCTTCAGAAGGCCAGATGCTGAAGATGAAGGTCAAATACTTTGGCCACCACATGAGAAGGACGGACTCCCTGGAGAAGAGCCTAATGCTGGGAACAATTGATGGCAAAAGAAGAAGGGGATGGCAGAGGATGAGGTGGCTGGATGGAGTCACTGCAGCAGTCTTAAGTGGACTCTGGGGGATGGTGGAGGACAGGAAGGCCTGGAGGAATGTTGTCGATGGGTCGGACCCAACTTCGCGACTAATAACAACGAGGAGATGACTAAACTGATACTTTGGCTTGGGAGTTGGCTTCTTGCAGCCCACCCCCAATAATGGCCATGTTCCCCCATGCTTTTATTTTCCATGAATAATTCTAGATGATAGAATAGATAAAAGATAACAGAAAAATGAAAACTTAAACATGAAATATTTGTTTTCAGGAAATCAAAACCAAAAGCAGAGACTAGCCTGTTTAGAACACAATAGTTGGCTGGGTTATGTTGGGAGATGCGGAACTTTTTCTTTTTCCCTAAACATGCTTAGGATTGTACCCTGAGTATTTTTGTTTACTATGTAGGAGTGTGTATGTAGTATATATATATATATATATATATATATATATATATATATATATTTCTAAATCTTGCACAGCAAGCCAAATTGGTACTTTGTTAAGCCCATGCTAGAATAGCACTAGCTGTTTATGGATATTATTAATTTCTGTCATAGCATGCTAGTCAATTGGCAAACAACAGCAAATACAATGTCTCAGATTCTTGGAGATTCTATGCCAGCTTCTAGACTAGGACATAATGAGTAGGCATGATTAACAGGGTAAGAATTTAGAGAAAGAGATTACTATAGAACTCTCTGTGTGTACAGCTGCAAATCTCTTAGCACTTGCATTTCCTGGAGTCTATGCAGTTACATTTACATTCCCAAAGTCACTTAAATGACTTGTGTGTTCTTTCACGTCTTTCTCTCTATGTGCATATGCATGAAAAGATGTTGCTAATAAGTGTGCTGGTCATATGATGATACAAATACTTAAGTTTCAGGGTACCAGGAAACACAAAGTTTTCCTAAGTTTAAATTCCAGTGTAATTAAAGGCGCTTAATGCTTTACTTTTCATATGGATTTGAACATGACTTTCTCTGGACTGGGTAGTGAGTGTATATTTCATGAAAATAGAATTTCTAGCATATCCTTGATATTTTAACAGAAGAACCACCTATTCATAGATGGTCCTATGAGTTATATGTTGGAGTGATACACGGAAATCTTGTACCAAATTTCCTTCTGTCTGTGCACAGCACAGATGCACAAATGCAGAGTTCCATTTTCCCTGACAAGGATTCAGTAAATCAAAGATCACTGTAGCTGCAACACCACTTATGCATAAATATGTAGAACTTTCAAACCAATTCATAAGAAGGTTCATAACAATTGGCCATAACAAGACACGTACTTGGTGAGTGCCAAGAATACAGAAGAGGGAAGATGTCGCTTCACAAACGTTTATCACTTGAGAAAAACACTGTCAGGTATCAAGTATGGACTAGTGTCTTGTTTAAATGTACACCTCAAGAATTCGGCATGCCAGATTTGCATGGGACAATTCTATGCACACAGAAGTAAAGGACATAGAAACATAGAAACAGAGTGAGTCAGAAGCGGTCTCCCAGGCCATCTAGTCTGACCCCTGGCTCCAGCCGGCTCTGCTCACGACATGCCCACCATGTGCATGGTGGACCTCGGTCTCAGTGAGATGAGATGCGTTAAGCTGCACTGGTCACTCTGGATGGCATACATATGTACATTTAAACTGATCCCAAGTTATGGAAAAGCTCATGACATATAGGTATGTATTAACAAGTCCACCGTTTCTCTGTCCCTCCCCATCCTGGACCGTGTATGAATATGCAAAGTTTTCTTTCCATTTCTTAGACTACCTCGATGACGCATTCCTCTGCTTAAGGATGGAGAAGAAATCCATTTGCTTCACACCTTAAGAACTTGCTTACCCTTTGCTATTCCCATTTCTCCAAATTAGACAGCTGTGCTCTCCAGATAGATAGACAGACAGATAGCATATAAAACCTGTGTCTTAGGGAAATGTTTACACGAAAAGCTGCATTTGTGAAAATAGCCTTAAAATGCATTATACGAGGGAAATTGCTTGCGAGGATGCCTGCATTAGAAGAAATTCACACAAAATAGGTACAATTTTTCATGTGAGTTTTTTTTTTAATTTTTTTTGAAGATTGAGAGAGTACCTAGTGAAATGCAATTACTATTTAGGAAGAGTTGGATGTGTACAGTGAACTCTGCTGAAACATCCAGTTAATATAACAAAAGCAACCTGATGTTAATGCCAAATGGTTATATAGCTCTGACATTTGAGTCATCTCCTTGGTCATATTCTCCTAAAACCCCTTTCATGTCTTGTAAGAATCACTTCAGTGCAGGTTCACAAGGATGGCAACTGGATTTGGGAGGTGGGGATGCCGTTTGAAATGAGATTGAAGAAGCTGGGTCTTTTTAGCCTGGAGAAGGAGAGAATCCAAGGGGATCTTCTAGTGACATATAGGTATGTGAAGTGGTATCACATGGTAGATGACCATGACCTGTTCTTCTCTGTGGTGGAGGAAAGGACACGGTCCAATGGGGCAAAGCTCAAGGAACCAGGTTTCAGGTTGGATGTCAGAAAGCACTTCCTGACGGTTGGGACCCCTCGGATATGGAATGGGCTTGCACAGGAGGTAGTTGAGGCCCCATCACTGAGGGTGTTCTAGGAAAGATTGGACAACAACGTGTCGGGGATTACACGAGCAGAGCCAGCTAGAGCTGGGGAATCAGACTAGATGGCCCGGGAGACCTCTTCTCTATTGCTGTGTTTCTATGTTTATTCATATGCAGGGGCTCAAAGAATAGATCAGGCAGGAGGGCTACAATAGGGGTTAAAGAATGTTAGATGAGCAACAGTCCATCTGGTCAAGGATTATGTAAACACAGTGACCATCTAGTTGACTTTGGAAAGGCCAAACCAAGACTTGAGCAGAACAGCATCCCCCTTCGTCACCTGAGGTGGCACATGGGCACCCTAGCCTGTCCCTCTTGCCTATCCAGTTTTAAAGCCATTGGGATAGGTGACAATCACTCTGTCTTGTAAGCAAGTCTATCAAACCAGAGCTCTCCACACACTGGCTTGCCCTACAGAGAGCTCCACATTGCTACCAGGGGCTGTGAGCTACACAAGCATGCAGGCTCACCCTAACCCCGCTACCTTTATAAACAGGACCTCATTCACACAAAGAGGAATCCACAGGTTGAAGGAGTCACAAGTGGGCAGAATAGGACAGCCATAATTAGGGTTTCCCCTGTGCAGGTATCTACAGGGAGCAGGACAATATGGAAGCCAGTCGCACAGTTCCAGTGAATGGATACTGATGGAGCTCTCTTCGCATACATCATTCATGGGAGGAGGATGTAATTTTCCAGGCATTATTTTTATATGTTCAAGGATGCACAATCTGAGAAATATGTAAGCACATTTCAGTGCCATGGATCTGGAATTTATTAATTAGTTTAGTCACAGGCTGGAACAATGTATTGCGTTAGCAAAGCAGATGTCTGAGTGAGTAGAAGTGCAGCATAGAGTATGAAAAAAAACCGGCCTTAAAATGACTAAAAAGAAAGAATATGAAAATTAGGACCTTCCTATCTGAGCATCCCACAGTTGCCTATTCAGATACATACAAAGGCATCAACTTGAACCATTGTTCACAATGTTCTCAAAATGACATCAAGAAGACAGAATGGGCCTATTGTTTGGCAGCTCTCATAAAGCCAAAACCATAAATGGGTAAGAATACTGTACCCTGAATAAAGCGATCAAAGTATACACGAGACATCAATAAACTCACTGAGTGTCCCTCATCATAAGGCCTGGTACTTAAAACAACAGATTAGCAGAATATGCATCCGAGTGGCATGGAGCTGCTCACAATTAATCAATGCCTCCGCTTCACCAGAATTTCATTCAGAAACAACATCCCTTTCAGAAATCACTTGAAGAAATCAGCTCTTTTGACAAGAGGGAATATCCTGTCAGACAGAAGCTCAAAAACAGAGGTGGCTTTTCTTTAGCGTTTAAGGATTTAATTTTCTTGTCTCATTTTATGGATTTACCACTCCCTAAATCCCATTAAACACAGCAGCCCAGACCCAGAGTCAGTCAGTCATGCCTTACCTCCCTTGGAATTAATGGGCCTTCGATTAGTTATGGCTGATGCATTCCATTGATTTCAATAGGACTGATGCATGATTAAAAGTGTACTCTTGCATCATCTTCCCCAGAATCAGGCCCCAGTGAACTTAATGGAGCCTGCTCCTGCACATGTGCAGAGGATTGCCTGTAACTTAGTCTGGATCCATCCCACCTGAACTTCAGTGTATGCCTGCACAGGACTGCATTACCAAGCAATCAATCCAGACCATATTGTATGCCTTGAGGTATGGAATTACACTACCCACCATCTTGCTATTTATTTATTTAAACCATTTTGATGCCGCCCCATTTGCAAAAAGCCTCGGGGCGGCTTACAACCTTAATAAATAAACAGTTATATAATTAGAGTTAAAAAACCGGAAACATCTCAGCATGTACATAAAAACCCAATAAATACAATTCATAAATTAACAATTAAAATAACTTTTAAATAAAAAGGTCTTGGCCTGGCACAGAAAAACAAATAACGACGGTGCCAGGCAGACCTCTCTGGGGAGCGCATTCCATAGTGCTATCAACACGATTTTAACTGGAGGCCCCAGGGACTGAACATAGGACCTTACGCCTGCTGGAGCACGTCCTGTCACTCTGCTGCAGCCACTGCTGAATGCTCACCCACGGCCTTTCCATGCAGCCAGTAATTCATACAAAAGATTTGCCCAGTTTATTTCCTGCCCCCTCCAGCCTTTCTTTGCTATCTTATGACCTGGGCTGCTTCCAGATGGAACTTTTCTTGTTAAATTCCCTCCATTCATAGCATATTCAGGGGGACTAAACAATGCCATATTTCATGTGTAGTCCCTTTCATCCCCCCCTCTTTTTTTGTTTCCAACAAAAATTACAGAGCACAATGCTTTGGAGCACTAGGGCCACTGCAGCAAGAGGAAACTGTTGGGTATTTCCAATGGAAACAACGGCGAAATGCATCCCTCTTTGTTGGGGCTTTCCCTGGCAATGCTCTCCCACTCCATTTCTACTTCCTTCTTTTATCTGATTTATTTCTGGTTGCTTAGAAATAAATGTGCAACCCTGCAGATCATTTCTGCTTCTTTAACCACATTTATCTGAACTGTAATGCATATTGAAATTGACTCCCTCAGAAAGATGCCTCCGTATGGACAGAATCCAAATTCCAAATTTATTTCTTGGAATAGAAAAGTCACATAACAAGGCATCTGCTTTCTTTTCTGTTTTGATGGGGGTTAACATTGATGATCCTGAGTCATGGATCTTAACTGCAATTTGAACACACTTTGCAGGGATGTAAAATTACCCTTTCGGTCATGGAATAACATCTGATACTCCATTATGTATGTTCACGGGTGTCAGAGAAAGAAAAGCCGAAATAGAAGATTCTGTTTCATGTTCTAAGATCATGGATTCTCGCTCAACAATGGTTTCCTGGTGGTTGGTCTAGTCCATTTTAAAGGAGTGAAACTCTACAATTTCTACTTCTTTCCTTGGCAGGCTATTCCAAATTTTAATAGATCTTCCCATTAGGAACATTATCTTTTTACAGACAACAGATTCTGTCTGTGCTTAATTTTACCCTGCAAGCCAAGCTATTCACCTTGAACTACCACCAATTCCTCTTGTCTGACAGTTCCCACTGCCTACGACAAAGAAGGCTGTTGATATGATTCATCCAGCAGTCAGAACATGTATCATTTCCACACTTCTATGCTATTCCTCAGCCAGTTGCTTACTGATTGCTGGGTCCTCAAGGACCATCGCTTCCAAGGAGTTCACACATCAACTGATTAGCCTACTTTTGGTGCCCCACAGCTCATTCTGTGAGCTGACTATTTAAACGCACGCTGCTTGATAGTAAAACAAACACACGAGATTTCTAAGAACCATCCCTGGTTGTATTGAGCATCTCTTAAACATTTTGCCTTCCTCTAGCATCAAATCCTCCCCAAAACATTAGTTGTTTTGGATGTCGTTTCTCTGCCCCAGATCCCTCCAGCAGGTAACAGCAAGGGGTTTAAATTCTGGACAAGTCTTTCTTGCAGCAACATATGATCAACCTAACAATGCTTTGCCCTCTTGATCCGACACTTGACAGCAATAGATAGTCCTACCAATTTATGACTGGTGTAATCACGCTATCCCCAGCAGATTTGAGCCTCAGGTTCAAGGAGTGGTTTGCTCTTCTTGCTGGAGCTCTGAACAGATTAAAATCCCCTGTGGTTACCCTCATGCTGTTTCTCAATATGCTTACATTGTGTGGGATAACAAAAGTACTAGTTGTTACACAAATTGAGGGAGATTTTCTGCCTCAGACATATTTGGTTCATAGAAAGAAAACTGTAAAAGGCCAGTGACTGAACTTCAGGAAATTCTGTACTACCTTGTACTTCACAGGAGGATTGGATCATAGGTTCATTTTATGTGTAAATTGCACAACAAAACATGAGCTTGGGGTGTGCAAGTGCTCCAAAAAATACACAAACACTGATTGGCTGAGCAGCCAAGTCTACAATTTGCTGTTCCTTTCTTTTGCGATTATACAGATTACCTTGGCTATCTTGGTTGTTTTCCAAAGCTTGACCAGGCATTCCTTAGAATGTAAATCTCCTGGCAAGTGCTATTATGTGACCATGATAATTTAGCAGTGACCAACAATTCTATATCCGACTTCATCATCTCTGATGATGAGCCAAGTTCTGATTTAGCTGAGAGCCAGGTTTTGTGTAGGTGCGAGAGTCTGACAGTGAAGCAGGGAAAAGGTCTGGTGGGAAGGACACCGATGACTCCCAGTGGAGTCCGCTTGGCTGCAAGGAGAAAGGACCAACGTGACAGACCTCTTTGGTTTCTAGTCCTTTCTGCTGAGGTTCACAAAACTAAGCCTCCAAAGTGGCTTTTACATTACTGTCCCCAGGTTGCCCACCTGGATAACAAGAGAACTTGGAGTGGAGATATTAGTAACCAGTTAACAGGTCTAGGAATGTATTTTATCTGCACGCTGTGGACCCACAAGATTACTTTTTGCTGTAAATATGTTGCACTATAGGTTATTCAATTTTCTGTGTGGCAAAATTTCATGTCACAATTACAGAGGTATGATAGGCATCTGGTTGCATCCATTTGTGTGGAGGAAGCAAGGCAGGCCTTCCCACTCCCCTATGGGAAAGATCCTAGTAAGGCATCTATGGGGATGTGGCACCGAGAAATACCCAGCATTGGGATGGTGAGTTGGCCACACCCTGCATGTTGAAGGAGGAGCCTGCATTAAAGGAATGCACTGCAATGAGCCACCCGTGATAAAAGCTCCTTGTGTGCAGGCCAGGAAAACCAATCAAATGCAGCTGCCTGATGTCAGGCAAGCTTCCAGCGATGGCTTGGTAGATGGCTTGGGAAAGGTGACATTTATAAAGGCAACAATCATGCCAGGTACATCCCCCAAAATCTAGTACATACCCTGCAGTATACTTCCCCTGAACACGGAACGTTGGATTTTGTACTGCTATAATGCTAGGA
This sequence comes from Varanus komodoensis, assembly GCF_004798865.1. Classification (NCBI taxonomy): domain Eukaryota; kingdom Metazoa; phylum Chordata; class Lepidosauria; order Squamata; family Varanidae; genus Varanus; species Varanus komodoensis. Next base: position 3,278,447 of record NW_025335780.1, read on the forward strand.
GACATGCTTGAAAATAATCTTATTCCTGTTCCACATTCCTCCCTTCCTTCACTTACTGCCATAGCAAGTAGAGACATTAAGAAAAGAAATCCTGGGGAGAGGAAATGGAATGACAACTGTTCTTCCTATATCAATATCATGCAGTTATAATTGCTATAAAGGCACACACATTTTCCTTTCTAAGTAATAGCTCATTGATACAGTTTGTCTCTGTGATGTGGAAGCTACTTGACATGCACTTACAATATTAGGACCTTGCTTCTGCATTGCGGATACTTCTCAAAGCACTTCCTTCACAGGGGTGAAAGCATCAACTGTCTGTCATGCAAGAATGAAGCTGGGTGGATGGGACTTGAAAATACATTCAGTCCTGTCTACATTTCACATCTGATGCCCCTTCTTGGCAGGCTGTTCACATGAAAGGGAAGCAGAAGGACAAGGGCTCCCATAAAATGGCCCATGTTTTCTTTCTTAAAGCAATTCTTAGAATGTGCTTAGTGCAGATGGAGCGCAGAACTCAATAGTTTCCCGTTTGCCTGGAAGCATTTGTAGGCAAAAGTTGGATCGGTACCTGGACAGACTGGAAGCACATTCCACCTTCTCATCCCTGAAACAGGGGTCCAGGGTCACGTGAGGCTGAGAGCCAAATGCCCTAGTGGGTTCTGTTTGGTCCATACTTCACACATACATTATGGCAATATTTTACCAGCTTCATAGACCTTCCGTTCCAAAGTTCTGCAATTTAAAGGCAGGTTGATACAAACACTGCTCCTTTGCTGCATTGCCTGGCTGTTACAAATGTCCGAGAGAAGCTGACCAATGCTAGAGCTCGCTGTGTATATGGATAGTGGAAGCCTTTCTAGCAGCAGAGAAGGGAAGGTAGCTTTGCTGTTCCTTGCAAAGGACCTGCCAGAACGCAAATGACATTAGGGTGAGACCATCCCAAATCTGAGTCACACAAAGAGTCATTTGGCCACTTTTGGTTTCTGGCCCTCGATTGAAGCATTTACTCTTCAATACCCTGAGGGATGGAGCCAAGCAGTAAGCCTTTCATGCTTGCCTATTGCTCAGGATACTGTGGCGTGGGATACCTCACCTTTCCTCAGAAGCAAATGAGGATGCTTATCCAGGTAGTGAAGAAGGCAATGAACCCAGAGTTTGGTCTGCCAGTGTAAAAGAAGTTTGCTGCTACCAAATTTGTTTTAGCTCACGGTCTGAGACTTGAAATAATTTCTGCAATATTTAACTTAGTTTAGCCTTCCTGTTTGCCTTACCATGTGAAGGCTTTGGTACTCATGTTTATCATTAAAGCTATGTAACATTATGAATTAGTCACTTCGCTCATGCATATCTGCCTTTTAGTTCTTAAATGAGTTCCCTATGCCTTTGTTATAACATTTCAGCCAGGCCTTTGATCTGAACAATTACTATTTCATGAAAAGGAAGTGTGGAATGGTAGTGAAAAACCTCCTCCTTCTTTATGTATCATTTGAAGTTTCTAAAACAAGATTTGTTCTGCATAAATTAACCCTGGTAAGCCACTAAGGCCACTTCTGTACCCCAGAATTTTGCGTGCTTCTAGAAGGCAGCTTTTCTTGTGTCCAGTCATAAGGCACTGCTCACATGCCCCAGCTTCTCTTCCATAACAGTGCAATACGATGCCCATTGGACAGCATCTGGACAGCAAACAAATTTTTCAAAGGCCTGCCTCCAATGTCAGAAATTCAATCTGTGGTCAGAGCTGAGGCTCCAAGGTTGCAGCCCCTCTGCTCACAGCTGCCATGCAACAACCTCCATAGGCTGCTTCTCCCAAGCTGGAAGCACAACCTCAGAGAAGGGGCTTGCTGGGTGTCCTACTGAGCAGATGCTGCAACAGAATTTCTGAGGCATCAAAGAAGATGAGAGAGAGATTGGGAAAGCGTGGGGAGATTACAAGTGGGACCCATGGTCATCTGGACTCCCCATCACATTCAGTGAATGGACAGGCCAATGGCATAAGACCCTCTTAGTACCTCTTCAGTTCAAAGAGACAACCTGCCTGTTGCTCTTAGTGTCTGCATACATTGTCTCGTCTCTGATTTGAACAGAGTTGATGGAGTGCCAGGAATGCTGATGGATTGGCTTCATGTCCGTGATTCCCTGCAATATCTTCCCACATGGTGAGACATGCAGGCTCATTATTATTATTTACTATTTATGTCATTTCTAGCTCTCTGGGAAAGCCTCACCACCTTATGACATCTTCTGCATTCCTGCTTAGGATAAATAATTTGGCTTTTCCAGAAGCACAACATTTACGCTAGGATCAAAATAAGCAAATAATCAGCATCATCCTATTGACACTGGTGAAATAATTATTTACTCATCACATCAAGGTGCATGTTGGACTAGAACAATTCATTGGCATGTGGAAAGAAATCACTGCACTTAAAAAAACAGATGCTCTAGGGGGGAGTTTTGCAAACAGCTGAATGTGAGAAATTCAATATAAGCACATTTTCCTTTAATATGTGTGCTTACTGTTGTGTACTTCTCTTTACATTGACTATTATTACTGTTGGTCTTAATTTTTAAAAGCCTGTAATGGATCTAAGTCAAGAAAGTGTTATACTATGCCTGAAATATTTATCATTGTAATATACTTCCCCGACAAAGAGGAAGTACTTGGCTAGTTCTTCCTTATTACTGTTTCCCCATCATAGTAGGCATGGAGCAGAGAGCTGCACAATACTGCAAAAAAGACAGCAGATGGTGGATTTGCAACCAAATGTCATCTAAATCAAAATCTGAAGGCAACTGGGAGATTCTTGCAAGAAACATCCAAGGACTGTTGGTGATGCCAGCTTTCATATGGCCAGCAACTTATCCCTGGAGAATTTCACACACCACTCTGTTGCCATCAGATTCTACCAGAAACAAAATTTGGGCTGAATTTCAAGGTTTCTGCCTCTATAAAATCTTGCAAAATGTCAAGGGGAAGCCATAGCAAAATCAACATTTCTCAGGAGTTTTGCAAATACCAAGAACAATGGCAAAAATTCAGGTCCTGATAGATTTCACACTTCAAGCAAGAGCATGCTTGATACATAGATGAGGATGGACGAATCTGTCAATTTTGATTTCATATAATTTCTCATTTTAAATCCTAAACTCATTTTTTAAAGTTCACACAAACCTGCATGCATTTTGGGGTACAGTTCTCCTGATCTCTGTATTTTGTATGCTTTAATAAAAGTGATGGGTTTTGTTCACAGTGTTGCTACAGCACTGCTTTTCCTAATATATGCCTGAGTCTTTTCACATTTCTCTAAGGTACACATTTTTTGTACATATTTTTTTATTTTTATTTTGACTGAGAACGTCATTGCAAAATTCGGAAAAGTGAGAATTACACAGGATGACTGAGTTCCATTTCACATACTGGCTTGAAAGTGCCCGTTGTGGTAAATCTACATTAAAATTTGATACAAATGCCTAGACCACCTCATGAAAAGCACTCCACTCCATATAAGATTTTTCCAGACGTAGCGGAGTTGCACTGTGCTTGCAGGGAGATCCATTCATTTCAACGCAGCTGTACCAGAAGCCTTCCAGGTGGATTGTGCCTATTATAAGCTACCTTCCAGGCAGAGAATTCATTCCATGATGTGGAGAGAATACAAATAAATATGTTTAAAGTATAAATATGTGGTTATACCTTCAGGCATTGCTCTTAGGGTGACAAGATCAAATTAGATTTAAGCTTTAGGCATGATATCCATCAAGTGAAATGAATGCAGACTTTCTCTTGCACATGGAAAGATCCGCCTGGCAGCTAAACCCATAATAGCAAAATACTGCACACTGTATATATACATAGACACAGTGCAATCTTTATCATGGCAAAGCTACAGGACAAACGATCCAATTTCTTCTGCAGCCACAAAAATGGCAAACACCTGTCCGATGTTGTGTGTGCTTGTGTGTGACTAATTCTACTGCAACTACAGACTGTAAGCCTATAACTACTTTTTAAAGAGTTTTGCAATTCACAGACAAATTCGTATGATTTGCAGATTCAGAAACAAATGGGGAACTGACCCGATTAATAAAAGTGCAGTAACACTGAATGGGTTAAAACATATTCTTTAGTACTGCTCCTTGAAGCTAGCTCATAGTTTCCCCCTTTGCAGTACTACTGACATAATCTGACGGTGGTTGACACACAGAGCACCTAGGTAGGTACTGTTGATATAGATAGATGATAACCAAACCAATACTTTGCACCGTCCCATGACTATAGTTTAAGGATTTTAACACTTGGAGGAAAACATGGCAAAGAAGTGGCTGCCAACTCCAGGGTCGTATTTCAAGGTCTGCAGCAAGACAACACCTGCTTCCTTCACTGCATTCTAAGCCTTCAAGGTTGATTGAGAAATGCCTTATTGCAGAAAATCCTTGCTAAGCAGGTGTGGCTGAGGAAATGAATTTCTTCAGTTTGGAGAAATCCAAGTAAGATCACCATATTTTGAGAGTGTATAAAGATTTCTCCCACCTTGAAACAGTGTTGATCTAAAGCAGTAAGAGATCAGGAAATGGGACAAATGCTGAAAAGTTGGATTTGAATAACTGTGTGAGTTCTGTACTGCATTTCAGTTTGCAGCTCAGTTTTGCTGAACATCAAACTACCTTTGAGTCTACTGTCCTGAGACGCTTGTAAAGGATGGGTAAAAATGTTCCAGATAGACAGACAGACAGACAGACAGACAGATAGATAGATAGATAGATAGTATTCCTCTGGTGAAACCTTAAGAAGCAAAAAGTCTATTTGTTTTAATGTCTTCTACACTTTCATCTAAATTGACATTTGAATCTGATTTCCGTCTCAGGAATTTTATGGGAAACCCAAAGAGTTTTCATAAGATTCACAAAATTTCTTAGATGTTCTTACAAAGCTATCAAATGCAAAAAGAAAAGAAAAAGAAAAGAAAAAGAAATAAGCTTACATTGCTGAGGCACTTTTTAATAATATATTCTCAATTCTAAAATGTTGTCACTTTTCAGCATGACTGCCTGTTTGATTTCAGCTTTTTAACAACCCAAGGATAAGGAAGGCCTTGTTGTTATCCTCTTTTTCTGAAGAAGAAAAGGGAGTCATGTTTGACCTTGTACCCATTTCTGTAACAATCCGAAAGACAACATGAGAAGGATTGTCCGTTTGTCAAGTACAAAGCTGTGCTCTCAGCACAAAGCAGATAAGTGTTCTCCATCTGCAGAGACAAATGCCCATCTCTCCCTGTTCATTCTGCAAAGAAGTAACAGACAGCACCAGTTCATGCTTCCGGCTCCTCGGCTTTATTATTCTGTTTTTGTGTGTTCTAAAGCAAAAAGGGGAAATGATTGATACACAAGCCCTTAATAAACTTTGCTCTAAAAATAATTCTAGCTCAGCAACTGAATAAAAGGCATAATTAAACTGTAAATCCAGCTGTTTGCAGCTCTCCACCTTTAAAGAGTTCCGATGCTGTTATCTGGGTTCCACAATCCTGTTCTTAAAAATCCATTGCCCTTAAGAACATTTCTATGACCAGACGACTGAGTGAAAATGTGTTCTCAAAGTCTCCATCTTGGTTTTGGGTACCAACGTTGTGGGTGGGGAGGCACTGGGAGAGGAAAGATTCACTATGCATTGTGCAGAGCGAGCACAAAAATATCAAGGAGTTCACACCACAATCTTTCTCTGCTCTCAGTGTTCCTTCTCTAAGAAGTAGGGTTCAAATGGCATAGAAAGTGACCTCAGTAAATCAGCTTCTTCTACTCCACTAAAAATCACATCAGCAGAGGCCTCAACACAGTGCTAGCTGAATGGACTGAAGGAGTTTTATTCAGAGGTATCTAATAATTGTCAAGCATTGAAGCAAGCAGATGTTTCTGTTTTGGTAATATTGACATTCGCAAAGGATACACATGAAAAGGTAAGTCTGGACTCAATTCATCACTGTGGCTCCTCTGTTAAGAGCAGGTGTGAATGCCACCTGCTCACAGGAACTTTGTGGCGTGTTAATGAAATTCACAGATGACACTCAAATTAGAAGGTGATAAAATAGCAGCAAGGGGCACCATCACTTGGAAACACGAACAAAACAACATAATGAGATTTTTTTTTGGGAAAAAAGTGTTACATCTTAGGGGAAAATACTTCAGCACACAAGGTGTCACCAGTGAGATGTAACATATTGACCAAATAACATGCAAACTCTAAATTAGACATTGTTTTGAAGTCTTCTGTGTGTGCATGCATATACAAAAAAGACCATGGCCTGCATCACTTATTTCTTAAACAATTGCCCACGAAAGCAGCATCACAGAATTATTCTGTGTCAAGTGTGGCAAAACATTGTGAAAACTTACTAAAAAGTAAAATGTTTCCCAATTATATAATGGGTCTATGGATACTAGTCATTTTGTATCCACTGCAGATTTAACAAATTCATGGGAGGCTGCTTAACTGCCTCCCTTCATGCAGGAAACCCCGTACATGTTTGCCTAGCGTTAAACCCCACCATGTTATTTCAGGCTTACTCCTGGGTATGTTTAGGAATGCAGCCTAGTCCCTCACATCACTGGCCATTCTTAATTTACTGAGCAAAATTAAATACTTTATATATTTATTATTTATTTATTTATTTATTTATTTAATTAAAAGCTTTTCTAACCCATTCCCTACAAACGTCTCGGGTCGGCTTACAATGCAGTAGGCTATGTGCTTTGTATTACATAATGTTCTGTAATTCCTCTTTGATTACTGATGGGTTGACAGACCCCAAGAGAACTATGACGGGTCTCCTAAAAGTTTCCACACTTTTTAAAACTCTATTAAGAATTTCAAAAACAAATTACATCACTTGTCTAAACAGTCTCCTTCCTTTGTGATGCATTTCTCCCATCGTTGTCCAACTTTTTAATGCCATCAGCAAAAAATATATTTATAAAATATAAACGTGAAGAAACTTTTTGAAGATCCTTTGCATATAGCTTGCTTGCTTGCCAGGTTCTAAATTCCTCTGTCCAATCCTGGATTAAGCTTGCCCTTTATCATGAGGACTGCTTTTCTACATGCGAGGTACTACGTAAGCACAGATCTTCATGTCAAGCTAAACACTCCCCTCCAAAATTATCTTTGAGGTGCCTACAGGACCACAACATGTCACACAGTCTAAATGGGTTGCATGACTATTCCTGGAACAATATCTCTGTAGACAACACTGCAAGTACAACATGGAGCAGCTTTCTAAAGTACACATATCCTTAGAAAAGCTCCTTTTTGGCTGAAAGAACTGATCAACATATAAGTTCTGCCGGCCATGCAGGTGCTCATAATCAATCTCAATCTGGATAACAAACTTGTTCGTTAGCCAGCCAGACTGGTAAAAAAATATGTACATTATGAACATATAACACGTTCAAGTTAGAAGCCATCTACTACTGAGTTTTGCTGGCTTCACAACTGAAGATAGATAATCAATGTTCCTGTTTAATCCTTTGGTTTCTGGAAATCAGAAGAAGATGATTTGCTCTTGGACTGTCAATGAATGTTCAGCGTTTCAGTGAACAGCTGAATCCAGGAGGGGTGAGAACCAGTTCTTCTCACCAGGCAGCCATTCCTGTATAACAGAACTCCAATGAGTGTATATAGTTTTCCATTAACACATGTAAAACAAAGTTACTGCTACTTGGTGATCCATGGGCTGTTTTACCTGGTGTCTGGAGGGTCCATGGAATGCCATCATGATGAGGGGGGGATATTCCATGGATTTTCACATTGTCAGGAAGATATGCCTCCATTGAGGAAAGTTTCCTGTGAGGTTCATTGTGGCACCCCAGCTGACAATTCTTAAATGCAAGCCATGAGAGAGGCAAGCTATGGCTTGTTGTGGGTAGGCTGTTGCTATAGTAACAAACCACCCATGACCTCAAACTGTCCATGGCTTGCTTGCTTTCTTTCTTTTTTTTTTTTTTCAATGTGTGACCTGTTAAGCATGCAAACATGTCATGCTGGATAGGTTTGAATGCTATGTTAACTCAACCCCAGCCCTGCTTGAATTTAAAAAACATGACAATGGGTACCTGATGAAAAAATCAATAGAAAATAAACCTTTCCCATTGGCTTCCCCTCACTTGTAAAGCAGTCACTGTTACATCTCTCTTTGGATGTTTACCTCGTACACTGGTTATTTAAAACATAGTTTCCTGTTCTACCCAGGCTATCTCTGCTGACAGTTAAGGAAACTATGGTTTATTTCCTCAGACCCAGGGTTCTTTGCTCCCTTCCTCTACCTGTTCCCTCCCTGCAATCCATCTCCCTTTACGGCACTGCAGCATGGGCATGTTGAAAGGCCTCCCCTCCCCTCCCCTCCCAGTCACTTTTTGAATGCACTGCTCCAAAGTCCAGACTTGCTCCCATGCTCAGCCCGATCCTGCAAAGTGAGCTGAGCCAACAGAAAGACTGTGAATGCCCACAGCCCCAGGGTGTGCAACCAGCGCACTTCTTCAGCCACCACTGACAGCAGCGTGTGCAGAACAGGGGCGCACAACACAAGGGGAGTGCCTGTGTGGCATGTGGAGCTTGATGCCTATGAAGTGTCCCATGAACTTTTAGCACGCTCACCAGAAACTTGGCCGCTGGGCCACTGCAAAGCAGCCTGGATTTCAGGAAGCTGCAACTAAGGAATCCAACGGATATCCCCTCCAAAATGGAATCCTCGCATATTCCTAGTCACAACCCAACACCAAGCCATGGTTCTCTTTGTGGGCTGTTTGTGGATAATAATCTGCAGTTACAGCATTGATCTTGGTCTGCTAGAGTAACAACCCACGTTGTTTTGTGTGACCACATGGATATCCCAGCTTGTATCCACAAAAACAACCTGAATAACTGTGCGGGGCTTCTGCTATTTTTATTTACAAAACCTGAATCATCTGGGGAGAGTGCATGGTACCATTTGTAGGTATTTCTTTCTAGAACACACACAACTGCAATTACATTGCAGGTATCCAACTAACAACAGTTACAATACAATACAAATTGAAGCAATTATGACTGACCGATACGCAATTATCAGAGGGCCAGTGTGGTGTAGTGGTGAAGAGCATGGGACTGGGACTCAGACGATCTGGGTTCTAGTCCCCACTCAGCCATGGAGCCAACTGGGTGACTTTGGGCCAGTCACAGACTCTCAGCCCAACCCACCTCACAGGGTTGTTGTTGTGGGGATAAGATGGAGGAGGAGAGATGATGTAAGCTGCCTTGAGCCCTTTGTAGAAAAAGGCAGGATATAAATTGGAAAATAAATAACTTAAATGAAGCTGTGTGCAGTGTGTAGGGAGTATAGCAGCAGCACACACTGGCATTTTGCCCAGATTATGGAGTAGCTGTCCATCATGCTGAGCTTTGATCCAACCTAATGCAGCCACATCTTGTCCTTTCGCTGTTGTCATTCTCCTGACTCATACCTTTCATAATACTCTTCCAGCTCGTCAAGTCACTTGCCCTCATTGCACCCATCATCATGGGTTGCAGAAACTATGCAGAGCTAGAAAACTTTCATTCACACACACCCATAAACTGGGATTTTATTGTCCACAGATTTAGAGTCCAAAAACATTTGATTGTGGCATAATCTATACCTAATTGAAAATTTAAACCTATTTGTTCCCATATGCTCTTTCCTATACTATGGCATCATCCAGGTAAGATCATTTTTGTTTGGATTTACTGATGATAATTCAGAAGAAGTGTATTCTAGCAGCCTTTTCTTAATTCAGACTTAGGAAATATAAGGTCCAAGAACCCAACCCAGCTAAGTAGGTCTCTCCCTACTCCATTAATCCAACTGAGGGCAAGAGATCTTACAGCGAACAATGAACTTGGAGTATGGGAAATCCCAAAACTATTTTATTAGACACATCCATTGTCTTGCCCATCACAGACCAGTGGGAGGGGGGCACCTGCGCTCTCCCTGTGGTCTCCAGCTCGACCTTACTTGGCCTTGCCATTTGTGGGAGAAATGGCGGTGCTGTCAAGGATGTGGCGAGAAGAGAGATGCTTCAAAAGGAGCTGGGCAGCAGCAGGGAGGCAAGCCACACTGGGTATTCCTCTGGGTGGGACTGTGTCTGTGGGGTGGGGGACTGTGGTTATATCTTAATATTATAGATATTATGCATTGTATTATATATGTATTGATAGCATATACTGTATATGTATTGATATTATATATTTCATTATGCATTACATTATTGTATTAAGGTTTGTTTGATTTTGTATTGCTTACAGTTAAATATTGGATTGCTTAATTGTATTGGTCTAATGTATAATTGTATTTTTATGGAATATGTAGTTATTTTTTCTATTGTAAGTCATCCAGAGAGCCCTGTGGGCTATGGAGTAGCAAAGAAATGTGATAGGTGAAATTAAATTAAATTAAATTAATGCAGTGTTAGGAGACCTGGCTTGGTTTGGTTTGGTTTGGTGGTTCAGTTCACACTGAGTTATAGGACATGCCTTGTTGTTCAGTCTAGCTCACAGTTGCCTACACTGGTGTCGGGGAACCTGTAGTCCACCAACTCCTGTCAGCCCAAGCAAAGCATCACCAGTGGTTGAGGATGATGAGAGCTGCAACCAAGCAATATCTGGAAGCTCCCAGCTTCTCTGCCCCGATGCACACCATCCAGGGGCAGCTTCCCAGGTCTTCAGAGAGGGCACTGCCCCAGGCCAAATGAGCAATGCTTTGAACCTTGGCTATTCTGCATGAAAAAATAATAATAAATGTGTACCTCACTTCCCAGTGGATATAGTAACGACCAAATGCAACCAGAGTAGCATCTGGTTCATAACATAAACCAGGGAAGTACACTCAAGTTGGACAAATGCACGCTCCAAGAAGCAGCTCTCCACCTCCATCTTCTTTTCTGTATTTCTGATGGGAAGGTGAGTTTTCCCCCAGATCCAGTGGAAACAAAATCATCTCAAAATAATATTTTGTGCTTAATTAATCTTGGAAACAGGCCAGATTTTATATCTCCCAAGATTATGTTTTAGTTTGGCTTTTGTAAATGGAGTAGGAGGGATGGTGATGGAATTTGAGTGACTTGCAGATCCATCTTCCCATCATGGGGCATGTTTTGAGGCAGGTACCCATCATGATGCCTTGGAGGAGGACAGAACAGAACTGAATGATGGCTTTTTTCCCAAAACTAGTGCAGTCCCCTATGAAACAAGCCTTATACTGTATTTGAATCAATATACTGTACTAGCTGCTGCAGCAGTTCTGAAAATTTCAGGCTTCTTAGTCTGAACACAAGAATACACAGACTTTTCATGCAAATTATTTTTCCACAAAACCCTTCACAGAGGCTGAAAAAGAAAGTGAATCAACTCTCCCCTCCCGCCGAAAAAATTCTTGGGGAGCAATCTGCACCTATCCTTCTGAAACTCCACCCCCCCCCCAGTCAAGTGCCAGTGCCCTGGAATACAGAAATTAAGCAGGTAAATTGAAATAAAATGAGAAAAAGTGATGGGAAACACACACACACAGAATGTGAGCTTATTTGCAATAAACGGGCATTTAATTTCTTTAATGACTCAGCTCAGTTTCAGAACTAGGGTTAAACAAAGAAGGGACTAGCACAGATAAATTTGCTTGACCTATTCCATGTGTCTTTCAACCCATGCAGTTATCAATCTGCACAAACTACCTTTTCACACATCATGAAATCAGTAAAGGAAGGGAGCAAAGAATTTCTCCACTATCTCCACCACTCATCATCATTTAAATCCAATTTATCCTCCTATAACGATTAGGGTGAATCATGCAATCAACATGCCTTAATTGCATGGCCTTGCACACATAGGGGGAGATGTTTTAAGATTTAAAGGTTTTCTATGCCATCAAAGCCTAAATCCTCTCTAAGACTTTATCTCTAATGATATTATTAACAAACCTAATCATCTTATTACCCGCATTAGAATCTTGACAAAAGCTAGCTCAGAAAAGATTTGTATCTTCAGGGTGCAGCACCATGAATGATAACAGCACACAGGGGTGAGTGGGAAGCATTGTGTCACACATAAATTCACACTTGGTTTAACCTTGCTCTCAGACAATAACGGATCTATGTAAAAAGGACGATTCTCTTTTCCCTTTCAAAAAGAATGGATTAGTAAATGTTTGACTTTCTCCAAGTTAGCAGTATATCACCTTGGAAAAAAGGAAGTAAACCTTTAATATTTGCTGGAGGACGTCCAGCTTCACTTTAGACTCAGATACCGCTCGAATACCTTTCATCTGCACCAAGGGCCAGTACTGGTTGTTGGCACCATCAGGTGCCTGCCAATGCTTAGGCTTACAGAAGGGACCGGACACTTCCCCTGGGGAATCTGCTCATTCCCCGTGCCACTCTGCCCACTCCAAGCAAGCCACACGAGCTGCTGGAGGATTGACCAGTAATAGTTGCATGCTTTGTCCTTTCCTTCTGGTGGTATGGGATGGACTGGGACCAAAGAGAGATGGAAGGCAACAGAGTACTGAAAGAAAGGACCAGACTCAGATGGGTACATTGGAAACATTTGGTCTGAGGCCACCAAAACTTGGAAGCACCAATATTTCTAACCTTTGAGATGGGTCGTGGATGCTGTTTTTGGTAAACTGCAATGGAGACCAAAAGTTGCCTTCATACATCTGTGAACATATGTATAATGAGCACAGGTAGTATGAGGGAGATCGACTTAATGCAGCCCTAGTGCCTGGTTTATTGTTTTTCATTGTAATGCTTCAGTTCTCACCTTATTTATATTACTGTCTCTATTTGTCCCTACAGTTTGCCTTCTGAAAGTGCCTTATTTGAATTTCATTAGTGGGAATTTGACCATTGGTTTCTCTGAGTAAGTGGATGGATGCATCCTGCCTTCCACGAGCAACTAAGTGCAATACACAGTGGGATAGCTCACACACTACAGCTGCTGAAATTTAGCTGAATGTGTTGGTAACATATTGCAGAACAATTACAATTTCTAGCATATCTTTAAGCAAAAGAACAATCAGTCCACTGGCATTTAGATCAGTTACTGCAAACGAAGTGAACGCCACACATACAAGCAGGTGCTACAAAGAGCCCTCGGCAATATGAAGAAATAGATAATGAGCAAGGTTTAGGAAGAATGAGAATAAGATGGATGCAATTTAGGAACATGTTCCTATTCCGGTCTGTAGAATTTTGGAATTTGTGGTAGAAACAGGCAACAGAGAGATCTTCAGGTGTTTTTGGCAGTCTGAAGCTCCTGCCAACTTGGCTCATAGCCAGGTGTTGAGGTCCAAGACATCTGGGGGCCCACTGTTTGGCCAGTCCTACAGTATAGCATGACAGTGATGCAAGACCATGAAAATGTGTAGAGAGTATATACACATGATCCTTAGGACTGCTTCTTAACAGTGTCATTAGTACTTGCAAGGAAGCAGAACAAAAACATCAAATTTCACTGGTATACTTTGTGGCCAAAATTCAGTGGCAAATTGAGGCCTCTTTTCCTCTTTGCCCAGCAAGGTGTCGTGACATTACACTAGTGTTTATTCTAGTATGATGTCATTAGCACTCTTGTGACAACATTAGTTCTGCACAGTTTTTAAATTATTACTTTGCCAGTGAGGGACTGTGTATGGTCAGGACTATTAAAGTTACCTTGTATGATCATGGATGTGAAGGGTCTGATCGGTTTTCTCTCCATCTACCTCACCTGCAGTCATCCTTGACTTCAAAAAGTAGAAAATAGCAACAGTGTAAAGCAGCCTCCCCCAACTTGGTGGCCTTCAGAGGCGTTTGGAATGCAACTCCTAGAATTTCCATTCAGCAGAGCCATTGGCTGGGAATTCTGGGGGCTGCAATCAAAACTTGCCTGAAAGGCACAAGGTTGAGGAAGGCTTCTCTAAAGAGATTTCTTTTTCCTTGTCAGGTGACTATGAAGATAGCGTGACAAGAGAACTGATAAGAGTTTTGTCCTTGAAAGTTTACTGGGTTAATTAAAAAGAAAAAGAAAAGAAACTCAGTTGGTTATCATCACCTTGAATGTGTTCCATCTTTCTTTGCTATGGAACATGTTTTGCGAATACCCAGGACCAACAGAAAGAGGTACTAGTGGGTCCCAGTTCGAACCAAGCCCGAGCTTTCCCTAAAAGAAAACAATGGCAAGACCAGGTCTGTCATACTTTGGGCACATTGTAAGAAGTCAAATCTCCCTAGAAACGATAGTCATGCTGGGGAACATTGAAAGCAGACAGTGAAAAAGGAAGACCAAATAAGACAAGGAACTGCTCCATAAAGGAAGCTGCAGCCTTGAATTCACGAGAGCCAAGCAAGGTTGTCATAGATAGAACTTTTTGGAGGACTCACCTAGAGTCACCTAAGTTGATGGCATGTAACAACTACAGGGGTTGCATCCAGATTTAATCACTCATGGAGAAGACCTGGAGAAATCCATGGGGCTTAAGTAATTAAACCTTATAGTAGGTCCGTCCCAAGAACGGTTAGGTCTGGATCCAAATCTAGGTACACAAAACACGGTCCTTAGAGAGAGAACTATGGAAAGAGCTCCTCATGCAGTGACCATCCCATATGATTTGTACTGGACTCAAGGACATGGCACTTAAGCAAGACACCGGCATGGTGAAAACACAAAAATTAGCAGTAAAACAACAGGGTGTGTAGCTGCAGTGTAAAAACAGCTTGCCTCGGTTTTCACCCTGTGTCACCAGCTACCCCGGGGTGCATTTAATTAATACTCATTGAAGTCTCATATAATGAGGGAAATATACTTAAAGGGGAAAGGCTTTTGCCATGCCTACTTTGCTTCCATTTATAGCAACAGATTTTTATAAAGTGTGACCTTCTGCCAAAGAAGCAGCTGTATGAAAATAATGTCCTGCCAGAACTTTAATTAGAAAACAGCTCTGTTAATGCCTGTATGTGTGTGTATTTACTTCAGTGTAAACCATTAGCATAAATGTGCATGGCATTACGAGATGCCTCGTAGATGCCTGCCCACTGTAAGGAAGGGCCACGTGGAACGTGGAATCAGAACAAGGGTGCATCCAACCCAGGATCCTGTTCACAGAATGGACAACCAGCTATTCCTGGGATACCCACAAGTATGATGCAACAGCCCCTTCCCACCCATGTTCACCAGCAGTTGGCCTTCTTAAGCATCCAGCATCTGATAGATAATGACAGCATCATTTTACACAACCTTGCAGAGAAGGAATGGGAAAACCTTCAGCCCATCAGGGATCTCAAGAAAGCCTTCACTGGAGCTGTACCCCTCCCCAAAGCCTCCCCACCATCTCAGAGACAGATCAACAGGTCCTGGAGGCAATGGCTGAGCCATCTTTTCTTTTTCAGTGACTTTTCCAATTCTTCTAAAAGAAGTATGGGGAAATGGTGGCTGGTCAGAAGTTATTGGTTTCCAACTTGCATCAACCCTATTCTGGTAGGCTGGTATTCATGGGAGTTGATGTCCAACATCTATATACCCCTTGAAAGATCTTCCATGGTTACCAAGTGCCTTCTGGTCCCAACTCAAAGCCTACACAGTCTAGTTCTCCCAAAGGAAAGATTTTCAGATAAATTTGAGGGATGTTCCTGCTGCATTATTTATAATATTTTATCCCATTTTTATTTTCTTTTAAATAAAATAAAAGTACGCATGCCACTTTCTTCAGTGTGGCGTACGTCATTCTCCTCCTGCTCTCACTCTTACCCCTGCAAGAACTACTCTGTGAGGTGGGCTGGGCTGAGAGTCTGTGAATGGCCCCCAATCACCCAGTTGGCTCAATGGCCGCGCGGGATGAGAACCTGAGTTGCCCATGTGCCAGTTCTGTGCTCTTCTGCACAGACTGGCTCCCTCTATGGCAAATTTGTGATGGATTGGTTGCATTCAGTGGCTCAAGATAGTATGCCTCCTGATAGCCCCACATCTTGCCCCAAAACTACAGTAACTAGTGGAGGTGTCACTCTTGCTTTGTGCTTCATAGTTAAGAAAGGGAGAGATGGGGAGAGAGAGTGTCTCCTAGTATTTTATTTTATTTTATTTTATTTTCGCAAGAAGACCTATCAGAGCAAGACTGAGACACTTTTGCATATAGGCAGGGGTATACATATTTTACATAAAAAAATTAAAGACTGCGCCCCACACAAAGTCATGACTGGCTGGAGCATGCTGAAAGCTGTTTGAGGTTATTTCTTTCCCTAAGCACGCATCCATTTGTGCCTTAAGTCCATTCAGTCCTGTTTCTACATTAATCTCCAAATGTCCTTTTTCCATTTGCATGAGCATTCATATTTAACTATGTGTTTGAATTTCTATTCTCATAAAGTACAGGTTTCTAAACAAATTTTCCATCAGGCTATGCATTTCTACATATAACTGATCCTAAAGTGTATACTTTAATATGAATTCGGCATATTAGAATACGCATTTTGGAATGGCTTCGCAAAACTTGGAGCACTGTGGAATCGGAAGCAGAAGTACATTCTGATCCATAAAACAGTTTGAGCACTGTAGATCATGTTGTAGGTTGTAACCATCTCCAGGGAGAAGTTTTGCCTCTACCCAGCACTGATATTTCCCTTCTAATTCCAAATCTTTGAAAGTTTTCCCTCGTTCACAGCCTGTGAACGGAGACATGAAAGGTGTGTGTGTGTGTGTGTGAGAGAGAGAGAGAGAGAGAGAGAGAGGGAGGGAGGGAGGGAGGGAGGGAGAGACTGTCCTACCTGCACTCATGCTTGTATGGGAACAGATATTTCTCTAAACACCCCCCTCTTCCAGGTCTATGGGCCTACAGTGGCCACCCCTAAGTGCTGGTATGGGCTATTTACAATGCCTATAAAATAGCTTTAAAAAAAGAAGAGACAGACATCTTAATTTCTCCCCGGAGCAATTGTGGAGACATTTGAGATACGTTTATTGCAACAGGAGGATTAAAATATACTCGGTATAAGGTTTCAATTTTCAATATATCTAAACTATATATGATTTTATAATCAAATTCCAGTCTCATAAATATTCCTGCCTGCTGACTCGGCACTGTATCAAGCGCTATACCTTGGTGTTGGGTGTTAATTTATGTTATTTTGATTATTTCTATCACTTTTTTCAGGATTGTAACGCATTACTCTGTGTGATTAAATATGTAAATAAATCTTCTTTGGTCCTGATCAGATCCCATCATATAACAGAGGTATAAATAAATTCTAGCAAAAACGAGGCATTATAAAGAATGCACGTGATGGTGGCTCAAAGTGGAGAAACTAGGAATGTTGAAGCAAAAAAGGGAATTCTCGCTACTCAAACAAAAGTGGGCCTCATTATTTCTTGTGGGGAAAAACAATCAGAGGAATTTGGGCCACAATGTATCCACCAAGGTTGGGTTAAATAAGACATCTCAAAATTTGAAGCCTTACTACACAATCATATACAAAGGTATCTTCTCATCAGACATTAAGAAACATATCTAAGTCCAATGAGATTTGCTGGCAGGCAAATGCATTATGATTTCTTCCATAGTCTCCTTGAGAGTTGTTATTACATGCTGTCAAGTTGTCTGACTTATGCTGACTTTATGAAGAAATACCTTCCAAAAGGTCCTGTCCATGTCAGCCCTGCTTAGCTCTTCTAAGCTCAACACTGTGGCTTCCTCAATGGAATCAGGCCTTCTCACACTTGCTCTTCCTCTCCTTCTTCTGCCTTTGACTTCCCCTGGCATTATTGTCCTGTCTAGCAATTCTTCCCTTCCCATGATATACCCAAAGTACAGAGCCCTTGGTGGAACATCCTGGCTTCATTGGCTCTAGGGTCCACTTGTTTGCTTCTCTGTCAGTCCAAGGTATTCAGAAAACTCTACTCCAGCACCCCATTTTAAATGGTTGTGGACCTTAAATTCAGTTCAAACCCAACTATTTTAATTTTTTCAGATTTAGGACTAGATTGCCTCTCGATGAGTAACCACCACATGAAGAAAAGTTAAAGTGCGTGGGAAGGGTGAGTTCCTCCAATGAGGTACAACACTTATACAGTTACAAATTGTAAGAGAGAGGGGATCACAAGCTTTTTGTCCTCCTCTCATAGAATTATCAGGAGTAGATCTAGAAGATACCAAAAAAAGTACTATTGGACATCCTCAATGCATTTACTACACTTCTATGGGATCTTTTGTTTAAGGGACTAAGATTTTAATCGGACAAAAATTGACTAATACTATTAACTGCTTATAGCTATGTTAGAAACAGTTAACTTGATGAGCAATAATAAGCTTGTGGTTTCATCAACTTTACCTTCTCATGCATGCAAAATGGCAAATGCTCAAGTTCATTAGAACCCAAAGATGACAAACTCTGAGAATGCTTTTAAATTTGCATCCAACACTCTCACCAGTCAAAGATCTACCAGTCAAATTCTATAGGTACACCTGCTCTCAACCTGGAGATAACCATGATATACCATTTGACACATAGTCATTAGTGGTATCAGAGAATTCCGGTTCTGCACTAGCAAGGTGAAATGCCCAGGAATGCAAACTGAGACATTTAACTGCAAAGCACACGAAGTCCCTGGCTGGAAAGCCAAATCCATCAATTTCACTTTCTTCCTTATCTGCTTTGATTCAATCTCAAGTTCTTTTTGTCCCAAAACACAGGCAGCATGGCAAATTCAGTAGATTTGTATTACGAGCAAGTGGAAACAAAATTCTCACCCTTCCTTAGATGAAAATAGAAAGTTGAATGAGGTGGAACCTCAATCTGCTTCTCCAAGTGGTTAGGGTCCCTTTGTTTTTTATCTAGCATCATGTCTACACATGACACTCCAAAACATGCCTCTTGGCTACCCAACTAGGTGCGATAACACACCATTCCTGTGTTATTGTATTAGAGCGAGAAGGAATGCTGGCATCACCAGCCCTGTGGATGGTAGATGATGGCCAATTTGAGCCATCTGTGCTGCAAGAGTACTGAATTCAGGGATGGAATGAGTCATAAGAAACAATCAAGTAGTGGCATCCCTGCTAGCAAGACAAAGAGGTGTACTTCATGCCTACAACCCTGTTTCTCTGTGTGAGCAGAGGGAGCGGTTTGATCCTCCGTTGCTATTGTGTGGAGCCAGTACCACCATGGTGCAAAGGCTGGGGACAGAGCGGGCTGGGACCTCTTCTCTTCTGCATGATTAAAAAAAACTGCATAGGGGAATACCTTCTGAAAGGGCCTTACTTTTGACTAGATTGAAAAGAATGAAGAATGCACACAGAATGAGAAGGGAATACAGCTTCCATGACCCCCTACAAGTTCTTTTGAAAATTACACTGCTAGCAGAAAAGCAAATTAAGGAGTGCGTTAATTAGAGATGCCCTGAATATTTCAGAATTTTTGTGGCCAAAACACTTTTGGCCAGGTACAAATATTTTCTCTAAAATATTTTGTGAATGCACACATACGTACGTTTATTTTCAAGTCTATTTCCCTTTCTGCTGCTTCTTTCCCCTTCTGACATTCATGACATGGGGAAGTTCACCAAAACCACAAGCTGCACGGAAGATATCACAATGTTACACCATCACCCAGTCTTGGCTACCTGAGGAAGTGCATGATTGACCCTTAGAATGAGCGCAGGTGAGGTCAGTGGTGTCTATAGCAGGCGGGAGTGCTAAAAATAGTTTTAAAAGAGTCACTGCCTTAATATTGTTGGAGATAATTTATGGGGAAAAAGCCCAAGTTCCTTCCGTACAGTCCTATAAATAATTGAAAACATTGCACATGTATTCCTCTCTTTACAGCAAAAAGTCAGAAGCGTCAATGAGGTTACATGATGTATTTTGCATATAGTTGTTAACTATCAGCCTGTTACTGGGATAAAAATACCTGCTTCTTCACACAGAAAACCCCTGATTAAAATGCCTTCCTCTTTAGCACGATCAGTGTGTCCCTTACATCATTAGGCTATAATTTTTTCATGCCTAATCATTGTGTTAATAGAATTGTGCTAAGGGAACAGAATTTTTTAATGCAGCTTATATAGATATCCATTCCTCCTTTGCGGCCCAAGAATGGAGCTACACATAAGTACACTTTAGATGTTTCCTGTATTATCAGAAATATTTCTGTATTTGGAGTCATAATTTCTGTGATATGCCCAGAGAGATTTAGCAATTGGGGAATTTAGAAATGTAACAAATAAATAGGCTGAACATGGTATTCTCACTGAAAATAATTCCCTATTTCTCCCCATATACATGCATTTAAATCAAGGATTCATGGGACAAAAGGTAATTTGGAGAGGAAAAATCCATATAAAATCTGTATACTTCTCTCTCAAAACTACTCCTTTTTACCAACACAGTCCTCTACGTTCATCACTAATTTCACTGCAAATGAAATGTGATAGTCCTTTTCCTCCCCACAAAATTAATAAGCTGAAAGAAATGGAATGCTGCTAAACCCCAGGACTTTTCAAATGCATCTCCATCTTGAAGGGACCACCACATTGTGAAGGCCAAGCCAACCATTTTTCATCCCAGATTGAGTACCATTCTAAACATCCAGTGCGACCGTACTGTCTTAGCATGGGTTCTATATTTGGGTACCTGCTAATCCCTCGGGGTGCCATTTTTGGTTAACGATGGTGCTGAATCAGTGCCATTATGCATCTCTTGCCTCTTTGTACTTGTTCTTCCTTTAGGCTTCAAAATTACTCCAGAAGCCTCCAGACACTAGAGAAAGAACACTTCAGCATGCTTGACTTGTGCAACGTTTTAGTCTGAGAAGCAAGACAAATGCTACTGTTCTTAAGGTAAAGCAAACACATCCCATCCAGTGAATCATATCCAACACAGAAACCCTTCAAGGCATTCATAAGAAGCATGTGCACAGACCGTACATCCTAATAAACTTTTCAAGAGAGAGTAGCTTAAAGTACATTTTCTGCCTACATCTTTGCTGGCTTTTAAAAATAACAACAGAACATTCCATTTCTTTTTGGCACATTAAAAAAGTTTGCCATTAAACTAGGTCAACAAGCATAAATGAAGTAGGGACACATGTTCCTGGGTACTCTTAATGCCATAGTTTAATTTCTGGCAAAATAGCTCAAAATATGATGGATACAGGCCCACTCTATGCTGTCTGGCTAGAGGCACTCCAGGAGTTAAAAGGACATTATGGCCAGAGGACTTGGTTCCATTCTCTTTCTGGACTGAAAAGCCAGATTGCCTTTTAAAATGCAAGGAATGTCAGTCTCCATTTTACTTGCCTCTTTCAACTTCCCACTCAGCTTCAGAGCAATAAATGATTTCCACAGCTTTCCGGCCATCCTCCAGTGCAAGATACTAAATCTTGGTACAGTCTTCATTTTGCATTTGGATAGTCTGAGAAGGGGCAACAAAAGAGCAAGGGTCCGAAACTGATTCCCTTGGAGGAAAAGCTAAAATATTTGGGTCTTACGAGTCAGAAAAACAGATGATTACATGTGTGTGGAAGTGGTGGAGGAGTAATACCACAAACATTTGCATCATGAACAGTGTGGAAAGAAAGGGATTTGCTCAATTGGACTAGGAAGGTAGATTTTTGTGAACATTTTTGTCAGTGTCCAAAGCCGCCCTCTCCCTGGAAACTGGGACAAACATTGTCACTTATTCTAAAAGCATCATTTTCATTCCAAAGAGGCTTTACACACAGAGGTCGTCTTCCTGCAATTAGTTACAACCACTGCTGCGTCCCTTTTCTCATTCCTAGTTGCCTTCAGAAATATCAGCACTCAGTCAATTGGTCAGACCAGCTGGGCTTTTTAGTGCTGTGGCATAGTGGCAATAGTGCTGGATTGGGACCAGAAGATCTGCGTTGAAGACCTCACTTGGCCATGGAGCTGGCCTGAGAACACTGAATCAGTGCAGACTCTATCTAGCCTGCCCCAGAGGGCATCTGTTCATATGAGCAATGGGTGTGACTTCTCCACCCACCAGATTCTGGTCATGCAATCATTCCGAAAGCACAACAGTAGCTTCCAGCCACATTGGCAATTATCAGGATAGGACAGAAGGATACTAAGGTAAGGAAGATGCCTTTGAAGTGAGCTAGGTGTCAGGAAAGTACCGCTTCATAAGGCAAAGAGATAGTAGCAGGTAGCACCCAAGCAAAGTCCCCCCCACCGTAACAAAGTAACTCCACCAGGAAAGTGTCAACAGTGCCTGGTTGTGTGCACACCGGTCCCATCTCTCACTGCTTTCCAGTTCCCAAAAACCTGAGTGGGAGATGCTGCCTTTTATAAAGGATAGTGAAATCAACACCACCCCTCCGTTCCAGCAGATGCGGAACAGCTTACCATCAGAACTGCATAATGGCGAGAATTTCTTTGAGATGGATGTTGCATTTCGGAAGATGCGCCACACAAGGGCCCTGTAGTCCCTGCTGCTCACCGTAATGAACCAAGTCCTGCAGCTGTGCAGCGGACATCTGGCTGGGGAGATTTGTCCACCTAACGTGGAGCCCGTACGGCACCTGCGCCTTTTGAGATGTGAATGTATTTTTCACAAAGCAGTGCTCTTGTCCGTGTTTGCACCCAGACGTAGGATCAGGGCACGTTTTGCTGATCTGCAAACTGAGCTGAAATCCCCATCCATCCTTCACAGGCAAGGCTAGCAAAATTTGGTTGACCATCTCACAGTACTAGCATATGATCATTCCCGACAAGATGGGGTGATGCAGCATAGCTGCAGAATAGAACAGTTGATGCCATGCTACGTAGATCTGGAAACTAACTGAAATATAGATGATTTTCAAAGGCAGGTAATGAAATATTTAGCCCCCAGGCCACCTGGACTTCTACTACAATCCAATGTTACTTTGATGCAGGCCTTATATTCGAGTGTACTTCTCAATGGACTTCTGTCAATCAACTCCCTAAATAGTCTTATTCTTATGGATAATTGCTCATGCATATAGAAATGTGGAAATCAAGGAGACAAGCAGAGTTTTCCATAAAAGATGAATGTTTTTCATAGGGAGACGGTCAAATGTGCAAGTCCCCAACTGGAGTCCTTAATGGTAATCCCAGATGTAGTTTTACTATGTCAATGAGAAACAGTCCATCCAAGCATCATGTTTTTCCTTGACAGTGAGCAACAGGGAGCTTGTGCATTGCCAAAGCAAGCGCTTCACGGCCTGTGCAATACCTGGGTGGGCTGGCGACTTGGAGACCCATCAAGAGTGCTCAAAAGGTCCTGATGGAAGTGAAAGGTAAGTGTCATAAATGAATTGCTAATCCAGATGTCATAATGCAGATCACACATACAAAGCAAAGGGAAAAATTTGACACTTTTTATCTCTCAGTTGCGGGGTATTAGAGCATCGAGTTTCAAGGCCAAGCTGCAGCAAACAACTGAGCATTTACACAATAAAAATGTAATAGTTTCAACATGCAGAAGCCTCCCAGCTCTGACTTTTAACACCAACCAAGCGGTGGTGACATGTGTCCACCACCTCAGCATAATGCGAACCATTTTATGTTGAATTAATAGGAACGGTATAGGCTTGATTTCAGCAGCTGTTGGGACCAGCAGGGTTCTTTCAGCCTTGCACAGAGACACTCTGTGCCACTTTCCAGACAGATGCATTCAGAACAAGCAGTTCACACAACATTCTGTCTATAATATTCTAGACCTATATTAACAATGATTAATTGTGTTGACAAATAGCACTCAACTGTTCAGTTCCCCTTTGTGTGCATTTATTTTGTGACAGCAAAATTCTGGAAACAGAAGGGAAGTACTGAGACAAGTCGGGGAAGGCTCCACTGATGTCGCTGAACACATTTTTAGAATGGAAGGGAGGAAAAGGAAAGAGCGAGAAGAAAAGGGAACGGTCAGATCTGCAAAGCCATGTTGCTACGAAGCCCAAGGCCTTCTAAGTCAACTCTCAGGCCTGGGGTGGCATCCCGTGCTTTTGCAATGGGCTCCATTAGGCATCTCTGTTTCGCCCAAGAGTAAGTGCACGGGGTTCAGAGTCCTTTGACTGATGAGACCAGCCATCGCCAGATTAGAAAACGACATCAGTGCAGTTCCTTTCTACCTTTCTCTGCCTGTAGCTACTTGATTTATCACACTCTCAAGCTTGACTGGGAGCTGAAAGGACGAGGGTCATGGTGTGCCTACCTGAGGTCTGAGAAGCTCAATAGGGAGGATGAGTGAATGGAATCAGCAGCAGCCTGCATTGCTGAAGGTCTGGAAGGGGACCACAACCATCTAGTGCTGGCAGGTGCTGCTATTGTACCTGAAGGTCTCTGCACTAGCTTGGAATGGCTGAGAAACTTGCTTTTCCCCCCTGCATCCACTTCACAGTTCCCAGTGAGACAAATCAGAGCTGGGTTCCAAAATCCACATTGTTGTAGGATCCCGCATGCAGATACGCAGGAAAGATCCACACAACATGTGTGCCTTTGGGGAAACAACCTACACAAGAGTGGACAGAATCCAGTGGGGTAGGTTCCTTTGTGTCCTGCCCATTTACTTATGTTGCCACTCCTACAGCAATCCCTACTTAGCATCTCAGATGCTCGCTTCCACAAGGAAACGGGTGAAAAGAGTTCCCATAACTCACCTGCCTCCTTCCAGAAATTAGTACTACTTCTTGTTTCAGCACTTGTAGAATGTGTTAAATATCCCTTGCATAAGCATTAGACCCCATCTGTGTAACAGACTTGGCAAGATCCAGTGGACACAGAAGAGAATTGTCAGGGCAAAACAGAATCAGTGGCAGAGTAAACACTCTATCAGATCCTGCCCAGCATTTTGGGAATGTGAAATACTCGGGGGGACAAACATGCATGCTTAGAGTATACACGAAAATGCATACATGGATGCGTACGTCAAGCAAACTAGACACAGAAAGTCAGGGTTCTCATGAGGATTTTTTAAAAGTCGCCAGCTCATGCCAAAATGGGATGGAATGAGATTGACCTCAGGATGCCACAGCTGGACAGATCAGTCCATCCCTCGAAGTCACTTATGCGCCGGCGACCAGTGTGGCGGGGCCCATCATGGCGCATCATTCTCTGCAGCAATAAGCACGTGCGCTATTGCTCCTGAAGTGAAAGGGGAGTGTTCATTTTGCTTCAAGTGCCCAGCTTGGGATTTTGAAGCTCTGGCAATGCTGGTTTTTAATGAGCAGCGCAACAGTACCTACTGCTCTGTCCTGGAAGGGGTCAGCTAATCAACGCCGTAGTCTATGCTAGTCACTTAGAGCAAATAGTTCTTAAAGCATCAGGTTCCTCCTCTTCCTATCCTAGTTAATTTTGTGCTCAACATCTGCGTAAGCCATTACTGTACCCTCATCAGTATAATCAGTACCCTCAGGCTGCCCTGCGATAGAAGATTCGCAGTCCGCATTCGACTGCTCCCTTCAGGGCACAGATCAGCAGCTCGCTCTTCCTGCTTTGATGTGCTTGCTCCGTGCCAACAACTCCAAAAGATGCAGGTCTAATGAATTGGCTTTAATGGTCCTCTTCGCCACTTAAATGTCTTTGTTTTAATTGGTCGTGCTACCCTGTGTCCAGAACTATACTGAAAAGTTCACGGCATACATGCTAATGGCCCCTTTCTAATTACTACATAATGTACAAAGGTCTGACTGAGCAATTTCAGAGGTTAGGTTCCATCATTACTAATTCTCTTCATATTTAATTTGGCTAAAATCACTACAATCTTGCACAATGAGTGTAATAGAAGCATTATCTGTGGTATAATCTAAACATATTTTTAATATATAACTGTGCATTTTACTGGTGCATTTTTAAAGGAGTTGGTTTTACTTCCTTAATTTAGCCACAAGCAGCTGCAAACTCAGCTACTCATACAATCCCCTAAGTGTACTTAACTTTCATGGATCACCTCTCTAGGGTTGAACTTAACTGATTTTCTACCTTCATTTACCGGATGAAAAGAGTAACGGCTGTACCATTTACTAGCAAATATGCATGCAGAGTTCCATCCGCGAGGAAAGGGAATAGGAAAGCAAGCAAACTGGTGAACTAGAATTATTGTCTACAGGAGACTTTTAAGTTTTTTTTGCTGTGCTTCTGACTTTAATCAATGATGTCATTCATAAGCAGCACAAAATGGTGTGGCCGGCCCTTCAGATGAACAAAGCCACGGGATGTATTTTATGTCTGCCTCAACCTCCGTGCTGCCCATGGACTTCTGGGACTCTTGAAAGTGCTGGCAATAATGGGCTTAAACGATCTGGAACTTGCTATGTGTGCTTTCTTCTCCGGATTGCCACACCCCAAAGCAAAAATGGATGTCACTCTGAACTTATAACTGAGCCTTTCAATGATGCTGTTGCAATACAGATCTAACTGCCTTTGACTGATCCCATCGGCCTAGCTCAGTTGGCCGACACGGCTTGCCAACCGCTTTCCAGGGCCTGCAACAAAGTTTTCTCAGCACTTTCTGATTTCAGAGTGACTGCAAACCCTCTGAGTCATGCTGCCTCCCCAGTGAGGCTTTCACTCAGACCAAATTTCAAGGAATTTCAAACAGGTCCAGTAACAGTAGTGGAATTTCTGAGCTGCATAGTCATGAATCTAACAGCATGACTGTGGTGCAAATTTGGGTTAGTTTTCGATCAACCTGTGTGACCCAGTTTGAAATGAATCACATTAACTGGGTGGGGGCAAACCAGGGCTTGGAAACCACATGCTGCTCTTACTGAGATTATGCTGCAACTCACAGCAAATCTGCTGATGCTATTGAGGCAGTAGTTACTCAAAGGTCCCTGACATGACATGGTCCTCAAGTTAGAATTCTAACAAAGGATTCAAGGATTCGGTCCTTGAAAGAATCCTTCAATTGCAAGGATTCTTTCTGTGACACAAATTAAAAAGTTCTGCTATTTTTTAAATTAATATTGGTATTTTAGTATTTCTTGGTTCTAAAGGTCCATTTCCTTGGGAAGGGCATCCTACAGTTAGTGTTCCAGGTGTCTGGAAGTCTTATTATGCATGTTAAAAAAATCATACACTAATCAGTAAGAACACATTTTCATAAAGTCATTACATAAATAATAAGAAATGAAACATTTGTTAATGTTTTGTGGCTCTGACATTTACCATAGGTGGCTCTTCCAGTAAGTAAGTCTGGCCACCCCTGATATACTGTTTCAGTTTGGAACATCCAAGGGTAAACATTTGGAAAGTTCCAACCAACTATGCCAGCCTGCTCAAAATTTACATTAATCACATGAGGCCACGGTATATGTTCTGTTGCTCAGGAGGATGAGGGGGATGGTTACTCTGTGTAGCAGCACCCAGTTGAAATCCTTTGAGTTTTTTGTTTGGTGATTTCTCGGATGATCTTTTGAGGCTCTGAGGACCTCAGAGACAGAGTTCAGGTTATCAGCAACCACACTTTTTAAAATTAAAACATTGAGCCCTCTTTAAGATTACCAGCTCAAAGCAATTCACACTAATATAGTGCTGGCACATTTTAAGTTTTCTCTTTCCCTTTGTTCTATGAAAATGCTTGGCTTCTCCCTAGCTACTCTTTATACTGATGTAATGGTTGCTTTGAGTTACAGCACTGTGTATTCTAATCAGGAGAATCCTCAAGTCCATTCTGACTTTTGCTTTGAACCAACGTCAATGGCAACAGTCATATTTACATTTGATGTTCATATTCAGAAGGCTTGTATCA
The DNA here is from genome assembly GCF_004798865.1 of Varanus komodoensis. NCBI lineage: Eukaryota > Metazoa > Chordata > Lepidosauria > Squamata > Varanidae > Varanus > Varanus komodoensis. The sequence goes on from NW_025335780.1 coordinate 3,306,202, forward strand.
CCCTCGCCAGCCAGAACTTTTATTGAATTGTGCTGGGTAATGAGTGCCATCTTCATTAAGCATCAATCGGCAATCAAACAAACAAGAACATCTTAAAGTACCATTCCCCAAACCGCAGGGTTCCAGTAAAGGAAATAATAAAGTAAAATATGAAGATAAGACTCTTCTTTTAAGAGGAAGAGTTCTAATTAAAACAGGACTTAACAACTATATGGATTAATTGGAAGCCAGCTGAGAAAATTAGACCCATGGGAATAAGATTACACCCAACACAAATGACTTTTATTCTCAAGTACATGTTACGTGCTTAATGCTTTGATTTTAGAACCAGAATGAGTGGAGAGTCATATTTTACAAAAGGTATTTCTAAAAGCATTAGCAAGCGCTCTAAATTAGTATTTCTTTAATGTGTAAAGGATATTTATTTATATATTGGTTTAAAAGAATCAAAAATGTTCAAGAGAGAATAACAACAAGGCCTGATCTCAAAGGACAGCTTGCTTCTTATTCCGAGAGAGTCATAAGTGGGCTAGAATGCACATACTTGCTAGATGTGAGTTGACTAGGCCTGGAGTGTGCAGGGTTCCCATCTGAGAACTCCTCCTAGTGATTAAAGCTCTTTAAATCCCTTCAAAATCCTTCGGATGCTTTGTCTAATCAATAGCCCACAAATTCACTTGCAAATTTCCATTTATGCAAAGATTCATTTACGACTCTAGAAATTAATACCCACTGAAGAATGATTTGCAAGGCATGACATAGTTTAGATGCAAATTGTACCACTAACGTGACACAAACACAGTTTGACCTGTTGTAAACCCAGTGAAGTAACTCTGCACATTAGCAGTTCAAATGCAGTTCAGAGTATAGCTTAAGTGGAACACTATTTTAACCATGCTTTCTTGACCTTTGCTGCATATGTATCTCCAGATATTATACCTTAAAATATTGTAAAAATGATCAATATCTATCATGGAAATGCTAACAAAAGTACTGCAGATAATCAAAAAACTAGTACACAACACAACACATGTACATGCTGGAAGGTGGAAAGAAAGCATGTAAATATATTGCTTTGTGGAAGGGAACACACAACACACACTCTTTATAACTTGCTATGTATAGAAGTGGGATTAGTGCTTTAATTTGGTGCTAAATTTTATCCTGTATAAGTCATCACTTAGAAGCTGTTTCCTAATTCCTAATTTCCTAATTGTAAAGACTTAATTACTAATAATATGATTAGTATTTTTCTTAATTTTGCTAGTTGTTGTAAAGATAAAATATGAAATTGGTGTCTTTTCAATTAAGAACCAGATACAGGAGAGGGGTAGGTATTTGTACACCATCTTATCAGGTAGTTTAAGTTTTTCCTTGCCAACGGTAACTTTCCAGGCAACGCAAGAACATAGTAACTCTTCTTTTTAATATACATACCACTTACCACACATGCACGCACACGAGTACACACACACACTGTGCTTTAAAAGATTTCACCATATCAGACTGCAATTCAACATTGTGGAATCGTTTTGCAAAATGCCTAAAGCAGGTTACATTTGCTGCCAGCCAAATACTGAGGCTGGGGAGGAAAGGGGATTCCTTAAAGCAGAAGCAACCAGAGATTGCCTGTTTCTGGGTTGCTGTAGATGGAAATCTGTCGACCATGGCCTGCAGCTCTCCTCTGATGACGCTAATGACTGAACAGGTCTGCATTGGGCTGGCAATCTGTCAGGAAACGGGGCCCAGGTTCGGGCTTTATATGCTAACATCACAGCATTTTACTTGGTTCAACAGTTAACAGGTAGCCAATGCACTTGCTCTACTTCTGCAGTATGTGGCTACATTTCACACATGCTAAAAAATGGAGCAAGTCCATATTTTATTTTCTGTTTTATCCACAATTGTCAACCACCCAGAGAGCTGGGCCATTATAGAAATGAAAGTAACACCACCACCATCTTCCATAACTCAACAGATGGCCCATTTCTATATAAAGTCCACTATATTCTTGTACTGTGAGGGCCTTTTTTCCTTTACTGAAAATTAGTGTGTGTGTTTATGTGTGGGTGTGCGTGTGTGCGCACAAAGTGAAAGTAAAACTACTTGTGTTCGTTTTGATCAACTTGGTCCATCCCGGGAAGTTTTCACTAAATCTGGAGCTGGTCCCAAGCATTCAGTTTAGCCTCCACACATTTTCCTTTCCAGAGTGCACACTTCAAAATTTAACTTTTATCGTAATATTTTGGCGAACCCTGATGTGTAGAAACCAACTAGCGCAAATTGTGGGGATATATATTTGCAGCATCTCCTTTTATTTGACTGTAAAGCTGTTTGGTTATGATGTACCCTTGACTACAACTTGACTTCAGCAGTAAAAACTCAAAGCCTTCTTTTGTTGGCAGCATTAATTTTTATTTTACATCTTCCAAATCTGCCTAAAATTATTGGAAGGCTCATTCTCTTTCGCCCCCGCCCTGCAAAATGCTGAAATTACTTTTCAGCATTGAGCATTAGAAAGCAGGATTTCCAGAGGGTTAGAAGTACTCGTGGATAAATTTAGAAGGCAGTAACTAATGCATCAATAACTATCAGCATGGCTGTTGCCAATATAATACTGCATTAATGAGCTTGAATCAGACACACAAATTGGTTCAACTAACAGAGTCATCTGCCTGAATTTTGTTATAGATGGAGAGAAAGAAATATTATACCATTATGTTTGGCACTTCTTTCAATTTTAGACAGTAAACCTGTCTTGCTTGCCTTTCTGTATAGGAAAAAGTGACTTTATAGCTCTGTTTTCAGTTATATTCATGCAATATTATTGATGTCATTAGACTGCACTGTAAATGATGACTAAATTTGTCCCAAACATTTTATGTCAATGCAGTTCAAAACCAGCAGCTATGCTCTGTTCCACTGTGCATTTTTACACGCTCCGTTAACTCTCTGGCACACTTCAATAATAAAAAGTCATATGCTATGAAAATAACGAGAATGATCATTTGGGAACAAAGAAACAATGTGGATTTATGAACAAAATTGCCGGGAATTAATCCTTGCTATTGTCTTCCACACAGCTTTTCCCCAGAGCTTTTGAGTCATCCGCCTCTCATGGAATGAGAGCTCTGTATTTTTAGTCGGTAAAGCGTGTGAATCACAGAAATGCCACCTGGTCTGTCCCTGTCCAACTTACTGCCTGCAACTGTGACAAAATGAAAATGCCAATTTAAGCACCTGCTTAGCAACTCTGTCTATGAAAAGGAAATAACCAGTGCACAGAAGATTTAAATCCTTTGGAAGAAGATCCTCATATACATTTCAGGAAAAAAAGTGTGCCGAGATTGGCATGTAACTAGAGAAAGGTAATGCAAACATAGTTTTCTTTATATTTTGAGTCACATGCTTATTATAGGAAGCAGCTGTATTTATCAGCATAAGCAAAGTACCGATCACTTGGGCTTTGCTCAACTCTGGGGTTCTAGCACAAATCCACTGAGGGGATGAACCAATGCACCAAGTGACGCACGGTTGTTCCTGCCACAATCACTTAGGAACAAACCGTATTCATGTACTGTACTCAATGGGCCCCAATTCTGCTGTGTATAATTACCAGCGTCTTTCCCTAACCTAATATTAAGTTCATATTTACCACATCTTATCTACAGCCCCTTGTTTAACAACACAAAGCTCCACACGTAGCAAGACCTGAAACTGATTCTACGCAAATCAACTTGAGTATTTTCTTCCTGTATTGGGATACACTTACAGATGTCAAGAAGTTCCTGTAAAATGGAGTCGGATACTACATCTATGGCTCCTGTTTGGGAAATTCATCTAAGGATGCAATCCTATTGCTGATACTGCCTGTCTAGATAGCAATTGATTCTGATCTCAGAGCTGGGATGCAGTGGAAAGAAGCAGCTGTGACTCTGAGGAAAGAGCAACCTCAAAGCCAAAGTCTTGGAGAGTGCAAAATAAGAAAGGCATTTCTGGTAGCACTTCAGCCACCCTTCCGAGCACTCTGGGGCACAAGCTTACAAGGCCAACATCAGTCATCTACATGTTCTGCAGGGCAGGTGTCTTGCGGAGGTGAGCCTTGCCTCTGAACCCCTTCTGCACTCCACAAGTTGCCCACAGTTCTTGGAGTTCAGAGATCTGCAGGTGCCCTCACAGGATTTGCTCTGTAGCAATTTTAAGGCATGTTAATAACAGCATCAGCATATTAATTTCAATAAGAAAACCAACATATCTCAGAAGAATTTCCTACATCCCTGGATGGAACAAGTAGGCCAGCTCATGGAATTGTACAACTGTACAATTGTGTAAACTCAACCAGGTTGGAATTGAACATGCGTGAAGTTGGAGGGAGGGAGGAATTGTCCCAGAGCTCACTAATAGCTACTTCCAGCCTCTGTGTTTGCATTAGGGAGGTACAAATAGGCTTCTGTGTGCGCTTTTTGCAAAATGAACAGAGGAAGTGGTCCCCCTGCCCCATTGGTATTTCTCTTCTGGATGACTTTACGCATAAGGCTTCAGAAGGGGGTGCGCCATAGTCCTTTTTGTTGCCTGACCGCAACTATCTTGACCACAGGATGTCTTGCTGCGGATATTGGCATGTGATGCTTAACTCGCACAGGTAACTTGCCGTTAGCATAAACAAGTAATGGACATGCAACTGTGAAGTACTGTTCACCACTGGAGAAGGCGAAGAAGGAGACAGAGAGAATCAAGTCCTGATAAATGAAAACAGGACATTAAAAAGCTAGCAGCCGCACATCCACTTAACTTGTTGCATGCCTATTTGAAATAAAATGAACCCAAGAGCTTAGCGGGGGGGGGGGGGACCGGTAAACACGAACGTGGAGCCTTTTTAATTGGTCCTGCATGTCACACTTAATTTTTCCCGGATTTCATTTCAGACGATTATTAAATTCAGATGAATATATTAAAAAGGGAATGCTGTTAACATTAGCTTCTTCATTCCCTTCCACATACAGCCCTTATATGAACAACTGCTGCAGCTTTTATGCTTCTTTCAGGGAACAGGCAAAACATGGATTACATCCAATTTTTAATCAGCTGTACAGATGGGTTTATTTCACAAATGCACTTGGCTGCACAGATGGAGGTTCCTGAATGCATGACAAGGTGTAAAAACTGTTACTGAGATTACAAAGGAACAAAGAGGAAGCAGTGGAAAATTGTAATTAGCAAGAACTCTGTCACTTAAGGGTTTATTAGTTCAGAACTTAAATTTTGTCCTTGGTGTTCACAAAATTGTTTGCAAGGGAAGAAAAGCAGAGGGGGAGGAAGCATATAGCAGATAAAGTATGAGAACTGGTTGGGAGTCCCTCAAGAGCTCATGCAATCTTGCAAGTATCTAACTCATTATGATACTTGATATAATTCCCCATGAAAGCAGCCCAAAGCATGATACAATAAATTCAGGCATCCAATCATAGAACAAATTGCACTGTTTTCTGGGGGGATTTGAAAAGGAAGGATTAGCAGAGGTTAATTTACAGGTATAAATACTAAATTAAAAGAATGGAGAGCAATCTCAGACAGGCAGCTTAAAGCCATTAACCTTCGATTCTCTATACTGTATTTATAGCAATTTCACCTGAAACTTCCAAAGGTTTACACTTGAGGGCCTAAACAGACATTCCTTTACATCTGTATCTAGCATGTTTTGTTTCCATTTTTATTGTAGAGTAGGTGTAGGGTCCAGCCAGGATTGGGAGAGGGACAAGAACATTTTAGATTTAGATCAAGATCCTTGTGCATACTACAATGTAAAAATGGAAAAGGAACAGTGGGTGGGAACATAATTAATTTAAATCTGTATCTAGTAGTTATCTCCTTTGTTCCTAAATACTAGAAAGCCCGTGTATGTATGTGGGAAAGAATCCACAGATCATTTAACTTTAACAATCCGTTCTGTGTTAGCTCAGTGAACTTACTTCTACCTAGACTTTTGAAGAAGACCAAGAGATATTCTACCATTGTTATTGGATGCTGGTAGTGGCATGGCCAAGAAATTCAACCGGAGAAGATTCCCTGAAGGAGTAAACCTGGGGCAATGAATTTGGGCCATTGCTGGGCAGGCAGGCAGGCCAGCCTCAACTATGAGAATGTGAATATGAGGAAGAAAGAAAAAGATATTCCATCTTTTCTTCCAACCTGTGAAAAGCCCAGTTCAGATATGTGGTCTGCAATCATTAGTTTTGCATGCTGAAGACCTGGTGTAGATGCTTGTGTGGGGCAAGCCAAGCCGCTCACTTCTTACCCCTTATTCATAGGATGCTACATGCACGCCCATTTGCCAGATCTGGTTCTACCCTTGACCATCCATATGGAAGACAATCCTCTATTCTGAAGAGCTGGGAGAAGACAGTCCTCTACTTGATAGGCTTCCCAGCTCACATCTGATTTGAAGTCAAAGGAGCATAAGGAAGGAAAGCAGCCACATATAAGGTAAGCCTCTGGATGCTGAACCACGCAGACACCCAGGTGCCCTGGCCAGTCTTCACCAGCACGGCTTGCATTTCTATTTAAATTACCATTTGCAAGCATGTTCCTGCACATGCGCACACCATAAAGGTTCTCTGTACTGTTTACATCATCAGTTACCCTATTCTTCCCCAGCCACACAAAAATAGTTGCCGTATGTCATGAGTGGGCCAAATTTGACATGCGCTTCACAGTAATGTAATTTGCAGTGAATGTTTGCACCAGAATAAGTTTGGTCTTGAAGGTGGCACGGGAGGCTGTATCATTACCTCTAACTGTGGATAGCTTTGCCAGTTAACCATTTCCCTGCCAGGGGGTTTCTTTCTCCTGCACTGGTTTCCCCAAATTAACATAATAGGTAGCACAGCCTTTGATTCAGAGCAATAGTTATCTACCCAGTGTATTGCTTTTTCTTGTCATTTGCATTTTCCTTCATTTCCATTTTTGGTAGGAGCGAGCAGATTTTTTTCCCCTTCCCTCGGTGGATCATATGAAGCTGTTTTTATGGCTTCATAACTTACTGCCACCTATTCTAAAAATAAATAGGTATTTCATAATTTGAACACAAGAAGAAAAATAAGATGGGAACTCAATTTCTTTTGGAAAGAATTGCACAGCAAAATTTTACCATCTGGTGGTGTCTGATTATTGAAGTGTTATTTTTTGCTGGCTTCTGAAAAATGTTACTACGGTCAAGCAAATAGATTAAACGTTATCAGCTTTAAGACTGTTTTAAGCAAAATAGTCTGTTATAAGTAGTAATGAGTTTTAAAGTAAGTGTACTCATTAAGTTCATTTTTACACCATTGTGATTTCTCTTTTGGGCCCTATGAATCTCTAAACCTGGCACTGCTAATTACACTTGTAAAAAGCACTGAGTGAACACCTGATTAACTTCATGGTATGACTAAAGAAGTAGACATCTGTGATCAAAAGCAATGGGTATTATTAAAGAATTGAAAGTGCATATGTTACAATGACTATCAAAAACCCAGTGAATATTAAACACAAAAAAAATATTCTGGGATTGTCAAGAGTCCCCAATTTTTTGACAGTCAACTTTAACATGGAATATGCAGTTTTCCATTTTATAACCATGACTCTCATTACTCTTAAAAAACATAATCAGGCATGTCTGCTGAAGTTATCATTGTAGACTCACCAGGCCTATGAATTCATTAAATGTACACTGGAAATATTCTAATATTTTCCACATCATTTCCAACTGCTTATCAAGTTGCCACCACAACTTAATAACGCCCCCCCCCAAAAAAAAAAGCTTTCACAGTCAGAACAATACATTTTTGGAGGCCTTCTCTGGTTTCTGAAATACAGAAAAGGAAGTACTCTAACATTCCTCCCTCTGACAGAATGTTCTAGAACCTAAAAACACTTTGTTCTTCCATGTCACCATTCCAACATTCCTAGATGAGAGTGCTCTGAGCTTGGTTTTGAAGACTTCGTACAAAGACTCTGGCTGTGTTCACACAACACAACAAACAACCCTGTGTAGTCACCACAATTCACAATTTGTTTGCTTGTTTGTTTTACCTTGAACTACCCAACCGATGACCAAGTGGTTTCTATGTTATTATGGTTTCCATCATGCCTCCCCTGTCCTCTGGCTGTTGACATGTATCCCATCAGCCACTGCACCTGAAATTCAATTCCATTGCTCCCTGCCTATGCCACCTGCCTCTTCCTCATTGCTCTACATCAGGGGTCTCAAACTCAACTTACCTGGGGGCCGCTGGAAGTAGAGTCTGGGTGAGGCTGGGCCGCATCAAGTATTCCACCACCGCGGTGGTGGTGGGCCGCTCATCCCATGGCTGGGCCGGGCACCGCCGGCACTTTGAAGGCCGCAGGGCCCCTCCCCCGTGCCCCGCCCGTCCCAGCAATGGCCCATGGGCCGCGAGTTTGAGACCCCTGCTCTACATACAGGGGGTGGAGAGCTAGAGTTGCTCCTGCAGTTTGTTTATTTATTGCATTTGTAAGCCACCCCAGAGCTCGAGGTTCTCTCTGGGAGACTCACATAGCAAACAGTTGCCATTCTTTCCATGGGACTCTGTAGTAGTTGCATGAAAGCATGATCCTGGGTCCAGACTATGTGACAAGCCATGCTGATACACAGAAACCTTAGAACAAACCATGGTTTCTTAGTGTGGCTTCTAAAGAGACAACTTACCATGGTGAAATACCACAGTTGGTTTCAGACAGCTTGATAGACCAACATGATAAAAATCACCATGGGCTTGTTGTGCAACTCTTTGAGGTATTCAGGTCCAGGAAGTGAAGGGGTTTGAATACCTTGAATAGGGTCTAGGACCTAACCAGCTCCAAATAAAATAGTCTTGTGACACCTGAAAAACTAATACATCCCTTCTGGCTTAACTGGACAGCCATCTGAGTGGGATGGTGTTGGACTTGATGGCCTTCATGGCCCCTTCCACCTCTACTATTCTATGATTCTGTGAAGTGGACTACAGACTACCTCCTCAAATGCATAGACCAATTTCATATTTATTCACAAATATTTCATATTCCAGAAGCTGCCATGGCATTTTCTTGATCTTGTTAATCTAACACATCTTCCAGAGCCAGTCAAGGAATGTTTGCATGGTACCTATGGTCTGCCAAAACCACAGCAATAATTAATTATTTGTTCTTAGGTTTTCACGGCTTCACCATGGTTTATCTGGCCATCTGGCCCTGAATTTCCATTTTACCATACAGTCCCATGGAAAGAGTACTCACAGAAGAGGCCACTCAACTACCACCCTCAGCTCTTTAGCAACCATGACTCATCACCTGCTTCATTCCTATTGGCTGAGTGGCATGCCCATCTCCCTGTTTATTTTCAGTTGCAGGAAGCACATAAATGCATGGAGGGAGAAGGGGGGAATTGTGCCAAAAGTGTTTAGTATGATTCAGGAAATATTCCTTTGTGGGCTTGAATGGCAACCAAGTGTTACAGAGATGTAGATATAATTGGGAGGGGAAGAGGGAAAACCCAACAACACTTCAGTACTTCAAAACTTCAAGGAAGTGGTGAAAGTGGGTTGATGGGGCAAGAAGAACAGAGAACCATTGTCATGGGAGCCACCTGTTTGCTTGACTTTTTGCAAACACCTGTGTGCTGTGGAAACAATATGCAGGATTGTTAACCATAGTATTATCAAGAGTGGCAGGTATACAAGAAGTAATACATTCCACGCACCTCATGAAGTAGCCTACAGTCCATGAAAGCTTAGGCCAGCATAAATTTTTCAGCTTTTGCTGCAATCGTCTAGCAAATCACTTCTGATAATCTTTTATTCATCTACAACCAAGAATCACCATCTTTTGCATGTACTTGGCTAGCCTTTTTTTTAAAATCCAAGGGCATGTGTGTGAGACAGAATCACCTGTCCTCCAGGATAGCTTAGACTCTCTCCTCTGACATTTACACATTTATAAATATCACACACACTACCATCTGTCCCACTAGACACATATTTTTACATCAGCACCAACGCCTAGCAAAATGCCGGTGTCCTTCAAATTGTAAGTCACTACAAGGGTAATCTGGCCATATTTCTAACATACTAATTCTTGTATGGACCTTTTTCAAATCAATCCAAATTTATCAACTGTGGTCTTATATTGAGCAGGTGATGCCGTTAAGGCTGTCAATGTTGCCTTATATTTTAATAAAATATTATTTTACACAGTAGCATCTGGTCCATAAAGTCTACAACGCCAGATGCTGGGAACAATACCTTCAACAGATAAGGAGGAAGCCTGCCATTAATTTAATTTAAACTCCACAGCAAAAAGTGGTCCATTAATTCCACAGAGTTGCACATGGGTTTCCTATACACCCAAAATGAAAAAGAAAAAAAAAAGTCTAGCTTATCTATCCTCAGTCAAGCACACTACACTTGCCTTGCCCAAAGGCCAGGAAGCCATCACTCAGGAAACTGTCATCCTTAAACCAAACCAAACCAAACCATTTGCAAATGATGTGCCTTCACGTTAAAGGAACAACCATTTAACCACATTGTTGCCCCTATGTTTACAATCATGGATTGTTGGCATGTGTGGGAAAAAATATAGAACTTTCTGTAACAGAGGGAAATGTAGCTGTGCAAATATATCATTTTGAATCACCATGTTTTCTGATGTTATTGGTGCTATTAGAAAGAGCACTTGGAAAGGTGAACTCTTCGTTCCAGCACGATGCCCAAAGATAAAAGAAAAGGAGAATTGCTGATACATTCCAGGACAAGTTTTAAGGCTTTTGTTTTAATTGGCAGGTTCAAAAATCAAAACAAACAAAAAAAAAAAACCAAACCAAAACAAAAAAACAAAAAACAAAAAGCAGAGAAATAGAACGAAGTGAAATAAATCCTTACAGTTTTCTTACATGAAATCTGAGTGGCTTTATTGCAATAAAGTGCATATTCTCCATGTCGCCTTGAGATTGGTCAAACTATTCTTCATGGTCATCTCTACTTTTCCTCCATAGAACCTTCTAAATCCTCAGGTTTGGCTCAAGCATTTATTGGCCCAGTGAGTCTCTGAGATAAAGGAGTAGGTGCCTTCCTCAGTAATTAAAATCTTGCCCATTTCTTTTCAGTTAAGGAGAGTTCTACTAACTTGGTCCTAAACTGTAAAAATGAAGAACAGCACCAAGCCATTCCCCACTGCTGTGTACTGCAGATAATCCTTTGTATTGCATGGGGACTTCAGTGTGTTGCTTGCTACCTGACCACTTCTTTACTGAAGTCAAGAAATAAATATTAGACTAGCCTAATTTGGGCGAGATGTGGAGACCTGCCAGGGCATCTCTACTCCCTGAAGAGCGGTAGCTTGGAGTGCCCTTTGGCTACAGCAGAGATCTGCTTTCTCGTTCTACATGTCCCTGAGAAACTTGAAGAAAATCCACTTGCTGCTCACTTTTGAATGAAAGCTTTCCAACTCAGCAGCTGCACTTTGAAAACATTTGTTAAATCCAACCTTCGCGTTGCCCAAGGGACTCGACAGAAGTACTCCACGCACTCTGTGGATGGTAAAGCTGCATAGGTATTCTGGTGCATGCAGTTTCACAGAGGAGATCTTACATCATTCCCTGAAGACAAGTGGCTTTGTTGCCTTCCAGGAAATGATCCAGCACTTTGGCTTGCAGGACAGCCTCCTTGGCTCCATCTGCTGGAATGGTTTCAGCTTTAACTCCTCACTGTTCTCTCCCTGTTGCGACTTTAAGGAACAATGTTGCTGCCTTTAAACCTAAAATTTACTATCAGGGGTCTGGAACGACCATTCTAATGAGCCAATTTAGTTTTTGCACTTCTGGCAACATGCACTTCACCTCTGTGCCCGTTTATTCCAGCAACTGGACCGACCATCCTTTCCACAGCCCGTCTTGACAAGTGAGCACTTCCTTCCCCAGGATCTCATTTTTCCCCTGCCTGAAGTGCTTTTCCCTGTCTTCCTCCTTCTGAGGATCAGAGCAATGGCAGCTGAGGGCCCTTCCACCAGCCCTCCTCTCATGACGATAGGGCAGTTCAGCCAGTAATCACTCCCATGAACCCCCTGGTGCCCGTCCAGATCGATCCACTTTTTGCACAGGAAGGTTAATGCAGCATTTCCGTGTTATTCCGAGGCTACTAGGCACCGATATGAGGATATTTTGTTAGTTAAGGCTATGCGGTTGAGTAGCATTTCCAGCTGCAGCTAGCCAGTAATTTCCCACCTGGCCCAATTCACACACAGTCTGAATAAGCACTGCAGCAGCTTTGCCAAGTCAGCTTGTACACACCAGTAGAACATTTGTGCTGGCTTTTCTTTTGTTTTGGGTGAGGGGAAAATGGAAAATGTGCCATTTCTGCCAGATGTGTCAGTCCCTCTCCGAACAGAAAGCCTGTATCAATGCGATGCTCTCGTTACTGCACACATAATACCTGCAGCCTTCACTTTGCTCTCCACAATTAGTGGCACTCGGTGACGTTGGGACACAATAGATGGCTGGCAACTTTATTAGCTGGAGCTTTTTGGCCACCAACCGAGCAGAGTTAGTTTTAACACAGAGGAAGATTGTGGCTTGATGGCAAGCAATTTTTGGATCAATGTGTGGCCTTTGGAGCTGTGGAAGATGCCAAATCAATCCACATATTGACTGCAAACCAAGTGCTGTCCATACTATCAAATCCCATTCAATTATATGTGGGTTCCCAGCCCCATGGGGGATGGGGCAAGCAGGAACTTATCTGTAGTCACTGGAAGCTACCAGTCATCTCTGTGATCACAGAAGCAGCCACAGTCTCGGCAAGCTTTCCTGCAGCTGCAACCATTGAAAAATAACTGCTTCTTTTAAGAACGAGAGAAATTTGAACACATGTCTAAATTCAGAGGAGAGTGACCACTTGCACACACAAAGCTTCAACTGGAAAAATTGTAGAGTCATAGAACAGTAGAGTCGGAAGGGGCCATGAAGGCCATAGGCTCCAACCTCCTGCTGTTGTAGGATAGCAGTTCACACCATCCCACTCAGATGGCTATCCAGTTTCTTTCTGGATATCTCCAGTGTGGGAGAGCCCACCACCTCTCCAGGCAGCTGGTTCCACTTCTGTTTGCTGTGACAGTGAGGAAGCTTTTCTTGATGCCCAGCCTGAATCTGGGTTGTCGCAACGTGAATTGATCATTCCGCGTCCTGCACTCGGGCATCAAACAGCACCTCAAAGTCTGTTCACTGGACTAAGGGCGGGGGTTTTATTATTTCAATCACCCTAAAGTTGCTTGAGTGATCCTAGGCAGCAGGTGCAGCAGGGGAGCCTGTATGGTAACAAGACGTTTGAAGCGGTTAAATATTAAGCCTTTCTATGATGGGACAGAATCAGACTGCAGTCCCTGCTCCTTCCATTGCTTTGCTTCTCCATTTCAGGGCCGCCCAGCCAGTAATAAAGAAGTGTATCTGTCTGCAGTAAGTAAGCAGTGAGAAGTAAGTTTGTTTATCCTTTTCCTCCAGCACTTGCTGGCAAAGGATGCAAACAGGCTTGTTCAGACCCAGTGGGACAGAAACGCTGCTGCGCACATGAGGGTTTGCTGGTGGGGTTGGGGACCACCTAGGCTGTCATGGAGACCTCATTCCAGATTTTCCTGATGGGTGCATTAAACATCAACCCAGCAAGCAGTCAACAAAAATCTAATTGCTTTATGCAATTACTTTCCAATCATTTAATTAGTTCTTTATTTAGCAACCAATCTAAAAATTTCTGCTTTGGTTGTCCAACAAGAAAGAAAATCTGAAAATCAGGAACGAGAATAGAAGGAAGGACCCTTTATCTTCTCTCTGCACATTCATAAATTTGTGGTATGAACTAGTTTTTCAGCTGGATTTAAAAGTGAGTTACCTAGGACAGCATCAAAGCCAAGCTCGGAAGCTCATTGTACTTCAGAGGTAGTGCAATTTCTAAAGAATCAGAACACAGGCACAGACCAGTGGTGAAAGAGGGCTGTGGCTACAGAGAAAGTCAAGCTTTTCAGTCCAACATTCCTGAGAATCTCGCACGAAAATGTGAGACATTAAACCTCATTCCTACTCAAAGAACACTCTCTATCAACAATGGCAAGTGCGTGAGAGCAGGAAGAGTTGGCTGGTAGCTTCCCTTCATACACATACCTAGAACTGTGCTGCCTGATCAAACAAGGGAGTCTGGCTCACTGGTTAATTGCATGCCACTCAGGAAAGTCTCTAATCAATGAGTGACCATCCTGTCTAGGGATGTGTTGAAGCTCCTCAGAATCTGTACCTCTAACGTTCATGGATTTCCTCTCATGCGTAGCCCTGAGCTGAGCCAAGAAGTCTGTGCATGCTTGTGGAACTAAGATTGCACAAAGGGCAACCTTTTTCTGAGTCACACGCAGCAACCCAAAGAAAGGCAGAGAGAGACACTGTGCAGCATCCATGCAGCACTGCATTCTGGGCGATTGCCAAATGAATAATACATGCTCACTAGGAACTTAGGTGCTTAGCCACACCAAAGCAGGGCAGAGCCTGGAGAGTAGGATCAATTCCCACCCCTAAAAGAATTCCTCAGGCATCCCTAGTTATGACATGCATTTTTTTTTTTTTGTTACAGTCCTGAGTAAAAGAACACATGTTAAAAAGGAAGACAAGCTTTAAAATACTAATTAATTACTAATTTTCTGGGTAAAAAGAAAATAGATTGCTTCTACCAACATCAGTTTTCATAAGGGGAATCTCCCCAGCTTGGCTTATTTATTGTATCAACACACTTTGCCCCCAAATAAGAACTGTCTTTCTTCCATCCCCTTCTTCGTATGCTTTTGCTTATTCTGCAGGAACAGCCTTTGCAATTTTCTGTTCCCGTTCCTCCTTTTCACCTCAACTCCTAATTGGCTTTGCTCATTTCAGGCTAATTAGTGCTGACTGTCTTTCCACACAGCCACCATAACTCTCCTACAGTCAAAGAAAGTCAGTCACACATCTTGTACAGATAAACCTGGGTCGACCACCAAGTCTAATTTCGTAGGGTTCTCAAGTGACCCAGAAAGAGAAATACCAAAAGCCAACAGTTTCCTCATGCTCTTCTGGATTTAAGAACAGTTTCATTTGTATAAATCAGTACATGAAGCTTCTCGCTGTATGAAAATAAACCGTGTCACCTCTTATAAAGACCAGGGCAAGCTACTGTTCAAGATGTACCCATGTAAGGTATAAACATTTTGAGTATAAGCCTAAAAATAATGCCCATGAAGTCTTCTTACACATGCACTTCTTATTCGCTATCCTTAGGAAAAAGTACACAAACCTACTTTCAAGTAAGCCCACTTAAACAAAGGGGGATTTGTTTCTGAATACGTAACCTGCTTCAACAGGGCTGCAAATAATTGATCACGGATCTTTCTTTGCCTTCTCTCAGCAAACAAATCTCAACAACAGCCCAAGATATTTGCTGTGTGAGGTCAGGAAGCAAATAATGCCGCCTCTCCACCCCGCATGTATAGTTAAGATACATAGTACATGACGAGGATCAAGCACTTGAGGTAGAACATACAACCAATCTGTTTTCCATTCCTTAGCAACAAAAACCCAATAATAATAATAATAATAATAATAATAATAATAATAATAATAATAATGTAACTGTCTAACCATTTGTTTTCCTTTCATGACAGCCAAAATCTGTTGTTCCATGGGGCTACCTCTAAGCTTGACCTGTTTAGATCTTCTCTCTTAAAATAAAGAGTAAAACCACACTACACAAATCTTACTGCCCTCTTTCCTAGTCTCTCTTCCCTCCCACACAAGGTTTGCTGCAACTGTGCAGGTTCCTTTCTCAACCCACAGAAGCTGGTAATTGAGTAACAACTTGAAGGGCCAATGAAGGCTGGTCAGCACACGGCAAGCAAAATGCCGTGGGTCGGAGTTTTTGCTCAGTGACAGATGGTTGTCAAGCAAGAGGGAACTCATGGCTGGTGGTGTTTTGAAAAACAACACATTCGTGGAATGCAGGTATTAACAGACGCCACGGCTTTCAAGGCCACCTGTGGACATCTGACCTACTTTAACCACGTCCACCTATGGAGAAGCAAGCATTTCCTTCCCTCAGCAGGTAGTAATCTTTCAGGAAGGCCTGCTGAGAACGGCAGGCCTCCTGTTTGCTGACTTCCCAAATTGTAGCTTGGTACATACAGGCAATGCAGGCACACACATAGCGCCTTTGCTCTTTCTTCATGCCTTTTCCTCCACGTTGTCTCCTCTCAGCCCACTAAGAGAAGGCTGCTTTCTATGTAAGGGAAATAATCAGGAGAAATAACCAGCCTCTGCCTTGGAAAAACCGGCCATTGCTCACACCTCTCCTTGAAATAAATTGAAGCCTTGCTCTCCTGCACTCAAATTGCCCAGCATGGTGTTGTAGCAGGGAGCCCGAGAGCCTGGCATTTTCAGCCATTGGCTTTTTGATTCATATTAGCTGACAGTTCTGCCATCGGGCAGCTTTGCAATGGTAACCTCTCTCAGTCACGCACAGTTCACGGCATTCTGTGTGCTGGCGAGGCTTAGTTTTTAGAGGCTGAACCTCCAAGCTACACCTGCGCAAAATGGCTAAAATGGCCAGATGCAACACAGCACGCTGCTCCCAAACCCCGGCTGGCTGCACAGCATGAAACCTTTTCCAGGCACAGGACTTTCCCAAACCTGACCTGCCTTTCCTCTTTTTCATTCCCATTTATATAGGCGTTCTCTTTGGGAGCTACAATGACCTGTGGAAAAGGAAGGCACAGAGTTCCTGAACTGAACCTTAAGCGTTTTTACAGAACCAGAAATGGTCTGCTTGATAGCAAGGGTGACAAAATCGCAAAAATACTTCTTCAGTACATATATATTCTTTTTAAAAAATTACTGCAGATATGAAAATGTATCCCACATTTTTACACTTCTTATTCCATTCAATGGAAAACAAGTTGCTTTGGAAAGAAATGCAAAGGAGGAGGAGATGTCAGAGAGGGTTGGCTTTCTGCAGTCCCTCTCTGGCTTCCCCTCAAGTGGCTGGTATGAGATCCACCACTGGAGGACAAGACAGGCCAAGTTACAGAGATGGTGCATTCTGTTACATTATCTGTATTTTGCTAGTGGAAAAGCCAAAACAATGAAGGTAGGGGAATGCTGATAACTGAATTCTCTTCAGCAGCCACCTATGCCCAGTCTACCAAAGATCTAATTAGTCCATCATCCATCACATATAGGCAAGGTCACACCTGAATCCAATCACACCTTCTGAATGTGAAGAAACAACAGCCTCCTCCTCTCAGGTTTCCATCTATTCCAGATGCTTCCATGAGCAAAAACTGTGCTGAACATTGCAGTCCACACAAACTGGGAAACCCAAGAAAACCCACAGCCTTCCTTGATTGGGTGCCATTTTCTCCACATGGCCGTCCTCCCCAAACCTTCTAGACCCAAGCTGAAAAGTATGGACTTGGCCATGTTTTCATCTCCATTTGTAGAAGGTGCTCACTTTACTTGGATCTCTGTCAAAGGAGACTGTTTGTAAAGGTGCAACCCTACACATGTTTACACACAAAAAAAAGGGGGGCACAGCTGGTCGGGGCCCCACCTTGAAAATATGATATATTTGATTTGGAATTCAGCTTCTTATTTCTGACCTCTTTATTTGCATCCTTAATAAAATAGGAGTCTTAGATTAATTAAGTGCCTACTCTATTAATTTAACCCACAAGCCAAGTGCTTTGGCTAATGCCAACAGAAATTGTTACGTGTTACAAAGTGTGTGAACCATCAAAACTCAAGCCCACATAACTTCTCCTGATTCCATCTTGGAGCTCATTCCAACTTGAGTTTATATCAGATGGCAAGCTTGTTCTTGTTTAATTTAACACAAAAATCCATGCCTATGTTCATGTGTATTTTTTTCAAACTATGCATCAATTATGTGCTTTTCTGAAATGTATGCATTCTTCTCCTATTGGTAATAATGTATTTCTGCACATTTTTCAAAGTACAGGTTTTTATGAGCATTTCTCAAATGCACGCATGCCCTTGAAGACAGTTCTGCTTTGCTCTATAAATCACATTGCAGGCTTGGAAATGCATGGTCCTTGACCTTAGATTGCCTCTGAATCCTAACTGATTAGGACAAAATGGATAAACGACTTTCTCATGCATCCCTACTTTGTAAATGTAGCTAGCTAGCTAGCAGGTATGTTTCCCCCCATCCCATACTGAGAAGGGGGGCCACATTCAGAGCAGGGGGCTAGCAAGGGGCTTGGAGGTCCCACTATTCAAAATCCATGGTTCCAACATTTTGATGAAGGGAAAAAGACATAGTTGATAGTCATGTCCTGAAAGCAGGAGTGAGCAACCTGGGGGCTTCCAGACATTTGGTCTTCAGCTGCTATCCATGCTACCTTGCATAGTACAGCTCAGCCACCATGGAGTTATGGCCCAAACATCTGGATACTCAACGCTGCCTTAAAATAGGAATGGATTTGACCCTGGGTCATTAGAAAGGAGAGCTGACTGGTGTCTGGCTTCCTCCCCCGAAGGCAGTCCATGTTTCAATTTCCCATGGGCTCCAAAAAAGCTATTAAAACAAGAATGACGGTGCTGCTGGCCAGGTAGCATCATCATAAAGGGCAGCTCTCGGCCTTTGTTGTATCTCACAGAAATGGCATGAATGAGCCACCTGCCAGGGCTCTAAACCAAGGACAGGGACACAAAAGTATAAGCTCCAATCTAGATGTCATGGAGTGAATCATACTGAAGAGGATAAACAAACTCTGACTAATTCCTCAGTCTAGCCAGATTTACTTGGAAGTACATCCCATTTATCCCAAAGGAGCATCCAAATAAGGGTTTTAGAATTGCAGGCTATCAAATTGTTCAGGATTTGCTCACTGTACAAAGAGAAAGTGATTACAAGAAAACTGAAAGTGTGATTAAAGGCTGCACTAAATCCTTTGATACTGGACAACTCAGGTGAGGCTACAGGCCAGAAAGAAGGGAATTTTATAGCTGTTTAGCTCAAATACTCTTTGGGACCGATTAGTACAATTATACACAGTTACATTTGCACTGTAACAAATTTCCATCTAAAAGCAGAATGAAGTTTACAATAGCTCCAGGCACTGGGCAGATTAGCACTTTGTTGCATATTAATGAATTACTCCTTGTGACCAATTGTTATGCAAATTGCACTTGTGTCAGAATTTATAATAATATTTAGCTGAAGATAAAATACATGAACATTTAAAATTAAAAACAAAAGACTCCCACAACAGAGCAAATTAATCAACTGAGCCAAGTGCAGCATCTACTGTCACCGAACTAGCGATTTCCATTCGGATTTGGCATAGTGAGGTTCCAGTATTTATACTCTTAATAACAAAAGAAAACAGAAAGGACTATATTTCAAAAGGTTATGGGCTCCCACGACGTTCATTATTATACATCCCATCTCCCCCTTTTATTTTAAATTTGGTAAAAATGCATATGTGTACTTAATTAGGGGAGGAATCAGTTTCTCACCAAGACCTACTAACTTTTTCAGGGTTGGAGGAGAAAGCTTTTCATTCTTTTTCTTACTGTGATTTACCTGGTTCACAATTTCCGGGATAAAACATGGTCCTGAATATACTCTCTGGTCTTAGATAATGTACATTTCTGAGCTCATTAAAGCAATTTATACAGCAATAAAACTTGTTCATAACTGTACTTTGGAAAAATGTATATTTGAAACCGTAGCACAAAATGTCGATCAGCTGAGAAAAGCATGTACATTGAAACACAAAACAAGACACAAATTTGCATAGGTTTGAACATAACCCTTCCTTCTCCCACTAGAGGTGGAAACTGGAGAACTTCAACACGCTTGGGCTTCACAGACTTTCACATCCCTACTAAGTTGGCTTGAAACTCAACATTAAGAAAACTAAGATCATGGCATCCGGTCCTCTCACTTCCTGGCAAATAGATGGGGAAGAAATGGAGGTAGTGACAGATTTTATTTTCCTGGGCTCCGAGATCACCGCAGACAGGGACTGCAGCCGAGAAATTAAAAGACACTTGTTCCTGGGAAGGAAAGCTATGACAAATCTAGACAGCATACTAAAAAGCAGAGACATCACCCTGCCAACAAAAGTGCATATAGTCAAGGCTATGGTTTTCCCAGTTGCAATGTATGGCTGTGAAAATTGGACCATAAGGAAGGCTGAGCGCCAAAGGATTGAGGCCTTTGAATTGTGGTGCTGGAGGAGACTCCTGCGAGTCCCTTGGACCACAAGGTGATCAAACAGGTCAGTCCTAGAGGAGATCAACCCTGACTGCTCTTTAGAAGGTCAGACACTAAAGATGAAACTCAAATACTTTGACCACCTAATGAGAAGGAAGGACTCACCGGAGAAGGGCCTAATGCTGGGAACAATTGATGGCAAAAGGAGAAGGGGACAGCAGAGAATGAGGTGGCTAGATGGAGTCACTGGGGCAGTGGGTGTGGACTTGGGTGGGCTCCGGGAGATGGTGGAGGACAGGAAGGCCTGGAGGAATGTTGTCCATGGGGTCGCGATGGATCAGACACGACTAAACACATTGCACCAAAATAGAAGGAAAAGATGACCCAGACATCAAGATGACCCTTCCCTGCTCCATGGACAAAGCAGGGACTTCTAGGCTTTTGTACAGTCTCCTGTGTCATGTAACATCTCTGTCTGAGGCACCACTGCCATTCACCTTCAGTGCACCAGAGTTTTGAGCCTCTGAAATTTGCTATTTCACAGGATTTCTTCAGTGGTCTCACCTGCTGCCAAGAGTGATCTTCAGGCTGAGGGTCTGGGGAAGGATGGGAGCCAGACATTCAAAGGTGGCAACTTGGATGTACCTCAGGTGTAAAATGACTGGCTACATTGTCCCGTGCCCTAAACATCAAGAACATCCTCAATGTGGAGTTGCTGCAATGTGGTGATGCCAGTGTGTTCCCCTGGTTTGACGTAATCATTTGGTTTGGAATATCAGTTTGTCTAGCCTGCAGCAGATGCAGTGGAAATCCAGCATGCCATTTCCTCAAACTTTTTGACATCTTGGGCAATACGGGTCTGCATACACATAGTGCACTTTTCACTTACGCCATTCTCCCATCCCGAGGTCTGGGAAATCTTCCTTCCTAAATGCCTAGTTCCCTGGAGTGTGTCCCATTGATTTCAAGAGGTCCTCTTCCTAAGTGTCACACATTCCATTGCACAGTAAATGGCTTCTTAGACAGAGCTAAACAAACACATCCAAAAGAAGATATTTAAAGTATCATGCAACTTTGGGATAAGTTAAGCCCACCAAAGTCTGGAGCCTTCAGGCGAAGCAACTGTGCAAGTCCTGACCTTTCTAGCGAAGTACTGCTAGATCCCCTAGCTGAGCTAGGCTTCCTATATATAGTCTTACTATATTTAGTTCTATCCCTACTATCAGTATTTCCAAGCAATCCTTTTCAGTCCCTCTTATCCATTCCCCATGCTTTTTTTTTTTTTTCATATTTTCAGAATCCCATTTGCAGACCCCCAGAATCTTTAATATGGTCAAAATTATGATGATGGTCATGATTTCTTAGTCACCTTTTCCTTAAGTGCCTTATAACAAATGCATTAAGCATACAAAATATGAAATGACCAAAGCAGTTTCCATTAAAAATGTGCTATTAAATGTAGTAAATCAACAAAAACACGAGTGTAGACCATGACCTGATATTAACAAGATGGTGGTCTGGACACCAGGCACACCTTACTGGGGAAGGTGTGGAGAGAAAGCATCCTTTCTCCTGCTGCTTTCTCCAATCTGTAGCCAAAGAAGATGCTCTCAGGAGAGTCCCAGATGTGAATGGAAGTCTATGGGTAGGCTCATAGTGGGAGAAGTGCTCCATCACGTTTTGTGGTCCAGAGCCCTATAACTCAAGATCAACACCTTGCAGTGGGCTTGAAAAAGTATATGCCTCCAGAGTGGGCCAGAATGTATGTTCAGATTTCTGTTCCTTATTATCAGACCGGCTTCCACATACTACTAATCTTGTACTTCAGTGCACTACAATTTATTATGGAAGGCACTTTGCAACAGTACCGCCAGTGTTGCAAGGCAATCTCTCTCTCTCTCTCTCTCTCTCATATACGCACATACACACACAATTTTCAAAAGTTAGCACTACTAATTACTGGCACAACTAAGCTCCTAGTTGCTGGACCAGTTCCAAATTGACAGGACTACATGTTTGAGTAATAGTGACAGTGGAAAACGGTCTTTTTTTGGTGCTGGTCTCCCAACTATGGAACACTCCCTCCACTAAGACTAACAGTATTATCCTTGTCTCATTTTGATGACCAGGGATAACTAAAATAGCTAGAAGCATTCAAGGAGGGAAGCTCACATAACCATGCAAAATGCACTTGGTCTGTGCTGTCCCTCACACTTGGTACGGATGTCCTTTACTATAATTTTCAAATGGGCCATTCTAGTTTCTAATAGCCAGGACATTAAAAAGCCAAAAGGTAATGTTGGAAACCCATCTTTCAGCACAGTATCAAACTGGTGGATATAGCATTGATATAACTAACTCTTCAATTAATATCTCTCAGCCAGTTTTGTGGTACAGAATGGAAACTGGAAATTAACAGTATTTTCCAGTTTTCTCACACTTCACATCTACAACAACCTCTTTCTTGTAGTTTGTTGAGCCAACTGTCCCCATCCTGTAACTGTACATTTGGTTTCTTTTTCCTAGGTGCAGACTTAAAATTTGTCCCTATTAAATTTCATTCTGTTGTTCTTCCCAGGCCTTCAAGATAACTTTTAATGTTGTTTCTGTCTACCAAGCTATTAGCTACCACATCTACTCATGTGCAGTCTGCAACTGTGATAAATATTCCCTGCATTTCTTCAGCAAATCATTAATAGAAAAAGTTTAAGAAAAGGCCTGAGCCTAGCACTAAATAAACTCCGTGGTATTCCAACTCATCATCTTTTCCCAGTCTGAGAAGGCAGCATTAAGTCTTTGTGTCTGATTCTATAGCAAACTATGGATCCACCTAATAATTGTTCTTTCTATTCCACGTTTAGCTAGTTGACAATCAATATATCATGACACACTCGGTCAAATGCTTCACTGAAATCAAGATATATTATGTCTACAACATTCCCATAGCCCATTAACCTGGTCAAAAACTGAGATCGGATTAGTCTGGAGGGCTGTTCTTGACAAATCCATGTTGGCTTTCAGTAATTAGTGCATTGTCCTCAAGATGCTTAGAGGCTGAATTCTTCATTATCTGCTCAGAATTTTCCCAGAGAATGTTGTCAAGCATACCAGACGGCAGTTCCTAGGGCTCTCCTTTTTTTCTCTTTGTGAAAATAGGGGCAACATTTCAGAGACTTTTCCTACTAATGCAGCCTCAATAATAAAAATGGAGTACCAAAGTCCGTATTGCACACAGTTTAATATGCTTTGATCTTTCCAATTAGGAAAGAACCACATTTTCTTTGTGGCAACTCTGATCCTCTTCTTCAACCTTTGTGGTTTCACAGTTATGTGTGATGTATCCTTCTGGGTTAATGAGACTTGCCAGAATATGCTGTGCACTTTGTCCCTTAATTTGGTTTAGTGGTCTGATTCAGTATGTTCCTTTAAACATGTCAGCAAACCAAGGGAGTACAGCCTTTTTTCTGTTCTACTTGAAAGGAACCTAAGGAAGAACTGTATCATTTTCCAAGATGGTCCTTCTAGACTGTCCTGAATTACTGGTGATTCACAAGAAAAGTATAGCCTTCTAAATACATATGAAGGCTTATATTTTCCATTTCCTAGGGACTGCTTGAACAGGGTTGTATTCAAGCAGTTGATGAGACACGGCTGCATTTCAGCATTTCATCAGACAGGTACTTACTCTGACTTTGCAGTCCATTTATCTTTAGCTGGTGAATTGCTGGCCATAACTAATGTATGCCTGGTCCAAATAACCACAGTTCAGGATGGTCTTTGATGTCTGTGACACTCTCGTTTTCATTAATTATGTTGTTGGGAAAATTTGGATAAATCCTGTCTGAAAAGCATTACTTCTGTGTGTTTTTGCATTGTGGAATCAAATCTTGTCTTCCTTCTCAAAACCAAGCTGTCACTGTTTAAAATGGCCTTCATCCCCCGCTCCTTTCTCTCACCTTTAGCTGTAAGCTACAGCAGACAGGCCATTTTAGCCCAAATATACATTGTAGATAGTCATTGTTGGAATTCAGTTTACAATCATCTTTTGATAGCCCAGAGGGCTTCATGTGCCCTGATCATACAGAATGTTTAGAGTCGAGATAAGGGTCTGAGCTTATCATGAATAGTTTCTAGTGGCTTGAATTTGCATGTCTGAGCAGACCTGGAGATGGGTTCAAGTTCTCAACTAAAGTTCTCAATACAGGCAATTAGAAATATTTTAATCTCATTGTTACAGTGTGATTGACTGACATTTCTTTATCTGTTCTGTATGTGATGACCTCAGAATCTTATTGTAATCTCTGCTTTTTGTCATCAATTGCCCTGTACCTGTGTACCTATAAATGCCCTGCAACGGTATTGAAGCTTTGCAGCAGTTCATCTCTGCCTGCCCAGTAATGTAGCATGCATTATCGTGAGTACCGCGGGAATACAATTGGGGTAAATATAATAAAGCCTCGATGGTCTGGACACTTGGTTTTTCCCACGAACCCGAGTTTTATTCCCTCTTCTCAAATTGAGATTCCGGGATTCTGACAATGTGCACCGCACCTCCAGCAACAGATCTATCAGGCTCAGTCCCATCCACAGTCTTGTTTGGCTATCACAAAACTCATCCC
Organism: Varanus komodoensis; assembly: GCF_004798865.1. Lineage (NCBI taxonomy): Eukaryota > Metazoa > Chordata > Lepidosauria > Squamata > Varanidae > Varanus > Varanus komodoensis. The sequence continues at coordinate 3,331,094 of NW_025335780.1, forward strand.
ATCTCAGTTTCATAAGTATTCCCCCCCCCCAACATCTGAATGCATACAGATTTTGTACACGTTTCAATGTATGCATATTTCTCAATACAAGCACTCTCTGACTAAAGTCAGTTTGTCTTCATTTTAAAAAATGCATTCCTTTCTGCATTTTCCAATTCCGTACATGTTGGCAGATTTTTGTTTTCCAGAATGCATTAGCATTTCAAGGCAGTCATGAAGCACAGAATCAGTTCGAAATCTCTTGGTATGATTCTGATCTTTGGATATCATTAAGGTGAATTATGCAGCTTTACAGATGGGGTCAACTTCTAGTGCAAAGTAAAGCCAGGACTAAATTCACTTTTACTAAACAAATAGATATAATTAATTATAGTGTCAGCCTTTCTGGAGCACAATACATTGCCAGCAGAGTACAAATGGATTATTTCTCTTCTTTTGAACCTTTATGGAAACTGTTTGAAATGCTCAACATTCATTTCAGTGTGCGATGGCCCATAGGAGGAATTAAAGGGGCATGGGCGAGCCCCCTGAAGGTTGGTGGTAGAACAAGAAAAGGAAAAAGGTTCACCATTATATGCCTCAGAATTCTCCTTTTTCAAACAAACAATGACACCTGTGGAGCTAATAATTAAAACCTGGCAGGCATAATCTACCTGATGAGGTCTATACTTTTTCTGAATTTCAGAGTGATCTGAGACACACTTCCACAGACTCAGCCAATTTAAAAGAGCTGAAAATTGATAGATTTATGCTTTACTGCTTACATTTACTTTTTACCCAAGGTGTGACACAATATATTCCTTCAAATTTGGGAGGAAATTGATTGTCCACTTCATTCGGGAGGGTTGAGGTGCCGTGCCTTGCATTGGTTTGGTGGACTTCAGAGCAGCGGTTTGCATGGCTTTTCTGCCCCATGGAAAGCCTATGGCAACAACTTCTGGCAAAGTTACATCAAGCATACTCAGCTTTACTCTGAAGGTGGAAGGCTGCTATCAGTACTCCAGTGTTTTCAGTCCCCCTGTTTCCGTCAGCAATCTGACAGAGGGAGAGATGGTAGAAAACTGTCAACTGAGATAATTTTGAGAGTTGAGGGAGTCATTCCACCTGACAGATAGTTGATGAAAAGAAGGAGGACAGATTTTAAGAAAGCTGGTATCTTGTGTAGGCTTATTCAGAAATATGCCAAATTTTGAACATGCTTGTAGCTATCTATGGCTTTGTACACATCTACTCAGTTCATGGGGTTTTTTTCTATTTGGTTAGATTTCCTTTTTCTGAACCAGAGAAATTAAATGATCAAATGGCTTACAGCAAGAATTAAGGCTATGCCACACTGGCTCAAGTTCCACAAAGCCGGACAATTGGAAAGGATTAGCAAAGTCAATAAAGTTTAAGTGCTTTATAAAGCAAAGCAGGACTAGCACCACATGAAACCTTTGTGCTGCTCCAAGGTGTCCACATCTGGATTTGGGCCTGAAAGTTCCAGGAAAAATGTGGAGGCACCAAGGGCACGCGTCTGATTTTGCTGATCAGCACATAATTTGTAACACTGTACACTATCACTGATCCTGCGTCGCCTTTGCTCTTGTCTGCTTTGTTGTTCAAACCCTTTACTGCTGCTTTCTGATGTTTTTATTGCATTTTGGTTGTCTGTTTTATGAATTGTTGCAAACCTCCCAGAGAACTTCGGCTGTGCAGTGGTGTATACGTACATGAATGCATGAATACTGGGCATATTAGTTAGGGGGTCAGCCCAAGTCTCCTGTTTGCTTCACAATCTGCAGAGCTTCAGCCAACATAAGACCAACAGCTTTTTGATCACTGAATTATAAATCAGTCATTTAAAAAGGCATCACAAGCAACACAAACACCATGAAACTATAAAGCGTGCCTCCGTCAATCTATTATTTTTCCTTTCTCTCTGCCTGACCATTTAATGGAAGATTTCAGGGGACTGAACCCGGGAACATTTTCTTTTGTGCCATTAACTACCAAACTGGGAACCATAAAATGGGGTAGGGGGGAATCCACAATAGCTGAATCAAGCAACATTCCCCATTTACTATACTCCTTTAATACCAAGCAGCAGGAGGCAATTTTATTTTAAGCATCTCTTGTTATGGGACTGGCACCTCATCTGCTCCATGTATTTAAAGTTTGATTGTCACAATGGTTTGTTCGTGTGCGATAATGTTGGAGATTAATTTGATGCACTGGGTATTTCTTTATGCCAGCTGGGCAAGGATGGACAAAGACGAATTTTTAGATGCTACCAGGAGAATTGTGGCACCTCATTTTTCTCTTGTGCTGACTCAAGGAAAGGGCCCACGCCGATGTGAATGCCGTTTCTATCTGAGCAGAAATATCAGATAGAATATCAGATGGAAATATCAGAGTTTCTATCGGGCAAGTTGCTCAGTGGTTCAAGCAGCTTGCCTGGTATGGCATCCAGTTGTCTCTGACTGACAGGGAGCCAGAAATGTCTTCAAAAAGCCTATGTCCATTGGCCTGACAATGTTGGCTACAGAGCCACAACATCTCGTAATTCACAAATCACGAATTGTCTCCATGTTTAAATTGACAGACTCCTGCAAGCAGTTCTCCTTGCAACATCTATCCATTCCTAGCATCTGAAGAGCTGAATTGGGCTGTAGTGAATATTCTCTAAATCCTGATACATGTCCCGAGAGAGAGAGAGAGAGAGAGAGAGAGAGAGAGAGAGAGAGAGAGAG